>NC_135959.1:76523242-76823242 GCF_053455715.1 Rhinoraja longicauda | reverse complement strand
CCTAAGCATTGCTCCAACTTAACTGCTCTGAGTACTTAAGATATGAGCAGTCTGTACACTGAGCATTAATTCAATGGGAGCTGTGTCGCATGTCCAAGCCAATACTATTTTTAGATCAGCACAACAAACTGAAAAAGAAGTGTTAATCTCAAAACTTTTTGCTGGGTTCAAAGCAAGTTTCAACAACAAAAAGTCAGTTTTCTAACTTTCTGTTCCAATCACTCTCAGCTCTGTTGCCTCCAGCTATTGTTACGTTGTGTGAATGAATGAACAGAGAACATGCATTGTTGTGCCCTCTATCAGGGTTGACTTGGACAATCAATGTTTTGCTTTATCTTGCATGGAGAACAGATGCAGCAGCTGGATTTCACATTTTTGATCTGATCCCTTTCATATGCATGCTGGGTTTTGTCATTTTAATTCAATATGTCTTGAGGCAGCAGAAACATCTTGGTTATTGCCTTACAGGTTAAACAGTAGTTCCAACCATTTTGAATAGGACAATGTCGGAAGGAACTGCAGATGCTGGTTTAAACCAAAGATAGACACAAAATGATGGAGTAACTCACCGGGACAGGCAGCAACTCTGGAGAGAAGGAATGGATGATGTTTCAGGTTAAGACTCTTCTTCAGTTTGAGAGTCAGGGAAAGGGAAAAGAGAGATATAGACGGTGATGTAGAGAGATATAGAATTATAGACGGTGATAACTTCAAGTAACCCCTGCATTCCATCCCTCCCCCACCTGTCGCACCAGCTTCTCGTTCTCACCTAGCAAACAGCTAACAATGACCTGTTTCCTTTATCATCTTTACTTTTTTGCATATCTTTCATTTGTTCTGTATTTCTCTACATCACAAAATGCTGGAGTAACTCAGCCGGTCAGGCAGCATCACAGGAGAGAAGGAATGGGCGACGTTTCGGGTCGAGACCCTTCTTCAGTCTGAAGAAGGGTCTCGACCCGAAACGTCACCCATTCCTTCTCTCCTGAGATGCTGCCTGACCTGCTGAGTTACTCCAGCATTTTGTGAATAAATACCTTCGATTTGTACCAGCATCTGCAGTTATATTCTTATACTATCTCTACATCACCGTCTATATCTCTAGTTTACCTTTCCCATGACTCTCAGAGGAAGGGTCTCAACCTGAAACATCACCCATTCCTTCTCTCCAGAGATGCTGCCTGTTCCGCTGAGTTACTCCAGCATTTTGTGTCTATCTTCTGAATAGGACGATGTGTGAGTACAGAATTCTGCAAGGTGTACATGCTTCAGGTTTATGAATGGTCTGCAGATGAATGACTCTGACGATTGGCTCTGGTTCTATGAAAAGGTTCATCAAATCTGTAAGTCTCCATGACTCCTGGATTTTGCAGAAATTCGGCAAACACACAGTACGCTCTAAATAATCAAATCTTTCATTACAACCCAATGGTCTGTAAAAATCCATTCTCTCTGCGAAAATGAGAAGTAATACAAGATGAAAAAACATCTTCATGGTTGATAAAAAAAACTTCAATTGACAACCTGGTTGAGGGAGTATTGGAAAACAAACAAGTAATGGTGCATGTAATTTGAAACAAAAACTGATTTACTGGTCAATTCTCAGCAGCAGCCATGATCACTGAACATCAGAAATGTTTGGAGTATGTTTTTTTATAGGTGAGAATAAACTTTGCAAATGTTGCTCAATAAGGTAGAAGACACAGACTAATATTTCTCCACTCATGATTTCTGTTTGTAGATGGGGTTTGAAGAGATAACGTTTCAGTGAATTAATGGGTTAATTTTCCCCACTTACCGTGATTCACGGTGCTCCTTTCCCTCAAAAGAAGAAATGAAAGCTGAGTGAGAAGTTAAAAGAGAGATAAGCAATCTTGTTACGGACTTGTAAATCATCATTAATGAGGAGATTTTGCAGCATTCTGCAGCTGCAGTAGATCGACACATAACTAAGTATTTATCTTCAAGTCATGCCTCAAGTTGGGGAAAATAATGAAGATAGAGAATTTCGAGCACGAAGGAGAACAAGTGCTGAAGGAATTTATTAACTGAGAACACGAATGCTGTAATCCATTCCTGGCATATCAGAACAACAGTGCATCACTCAATTCCTATGAGCCTGTTCTGCCCTAATCTTCCCTGAGAAACAGATCAACTCAACCCTCTCCCGATTTTACAGAGACTTTTATTCAATTACCTATCTGTTAGGCCTTATTCTCCATGGTCTGTTTAATTACATGTTAAGACTCAAATCTGTGGCTTACTGAACCTCGTGCATTTTCAGTCTATAGGCCATGTGCAATATCTATTTTCTGGGTAAAATATAGCCCAGTCGTGATAGTTTATTTATACTATCTGTACAACAATTTCAAATATTATGCATGAACCTATAATATTTCATTCTTGCAATTAAAAAAAACCCCCATCTTCTCCAGATTGCAGCGGATTCCAGACATCTGTGCCAATATGTTGTAGCACGGAAACGCAGAACACACTGGAGGTCAGATCCTGATGAATCTGCCATCTACTCTGCCATTAAATGCAGCACCGACCCCAAAGTCCACACTGAGCCAAGCAATCCAATACACTTTGCTTCCTTAGTTTTAGTTTTAGATTTAGAGATACAGCGCGGAAACAGGCCCTTCGGCCCACCGGGTCCGCGCCGACCAGCAATCCCCGCACATTAACACTATCCGACACACACTAGGGACAATTTTTACATTTACCAAGCCAATTAACCTACAAACCTGCACGTCTTTGGAGTGTGGGAAGAAACCGAAGATCTCGGAGAAAACCCACGCAGGTCACGGGGGAGAACGTACAAACTCCGTACAGACAGCACCCGAAGTCGGGACGGAACCCGGGTCTCCGGCGCTGCATCGCTGTAAGGCAGCAACTCTACTGCTGCGCCTGTAATCCTGTTGCTGAAACTCACATCTCGTGAAACCAGGGGTTTCATATAAAAATACCATTTGTATGTGGTCATGGCCTTCACTAAAACAGAAGTGATTTGCTTTTCTTATTTTAATTAATATTGGTGATTTAAAATATTTCACATCGTTTAATTATGTTTTAAGATTTTACTTACTTTAAATACACTTTTAAATATCAGAAGGCTGTCAGTGTGGTCTTAGTTGGATTATCTGAACCCTTCTCACCGATTGTTCCCTCTTGCACAATGTCACAGCAGTGAGATCTTTATGTTATTGGGCCATGTAAACACAAAGTATCATCCAGCACTTTCCATCTTCAAATATGTAACATATATGAGGATTTGAATATAGGAGTAAAGAGGTCCTTCTGCAGTTGTTTTGGGCCCTGGTGAGACCACATCTGGAGTATTGTGTACAGTTTTGGTCTCCGAATTTGAGGAAGGATGTCCTTGCTATTGAGGCAGTGCAGCATAGGTTCACGAGGTTAATCCCCGGGATGGCGGGACTGTCATATGAGGAAAGATTGGAAAGACTGGGCTTGTATTCACTGAAGTTTAGAAGGATGAGAGGGGATCCTATAGAGACGTATAAAATTATAAAAGGACTGGACAAGCTAGATGGGAAACAGTCTAAGAATAAAGGGGAGGCCATTTAAAACTGAGGTGAGAAGAAACTTTTTCACCCAGAGAGTTGTGAATTTGTGGAGTTCTCTGCCACAGAAGGCAGTGGAGGCCAATTCACTGGATGAATTTAAAAGAGAGTTAGATAGAGCTCTAGGGGCTAGTGGAATCAAGGGATATGGGGAGAAGGCAGGCACGGGTTACTGATTGTGGATGATCAGCCATGATCACAATGAATGGTAGTGCTGGCTGAAAGGGCCGAATGGCCTCCTCCTGCACCTATTTTCTGTGTCTATGTCTAGGAGCAGTGGTAAAATGCAACAAGCTCTATTCAACTTATTGTGCATTGCAAGGCATTTAGCTTTAGAAACATAGAAACATAGGTGCAGGAAGAGGCCATTCCACCCTTCGAGCCATTCATTGTGCTGGATAGAGCTCTTAAGGACAGCGGAGTCAGGGGGTATGGGGAGAAGGCAGGAACGGGGTACTGATTGAGAATGTTCAGCCATGATCACATTGAATGGCGGTGCTGGCTCGAAGGGCCGAATGGCCTCCTCCTGCACTTATTGTCTATTGTCTATTGATCATGGCTGATCATCCACAATCAGTACCCCGTTAATGCTTTCTGCCCATACCCCTTGATATCGTTAGCCCCATGAGCTAAATCTAACTCTCTCTTGAAAACATCCAGTGAATTGGCATCCACTGCATTCTGTGGCAGAGTTCCTCAGATTTACAACTCTCTGGGTGAAGTAGTTTTTCCTCATCTCGTCCTAAATGTCCTCCCCCTTATTCTTAAACTGTGACCCCTGATTCTGGACTCCCCCAACACGGGGAACCATTTTTCCTGCATCTAGCCTGTTCAATCCCTTAGGAACCCCTTAAGATCCCCTCTCATCCTAAATTCCAGTGAATACCAGGGCAGTCGACCCATTCTTTCATCATACTTCAGTCCCGCCATCCCGGGGATTAACCTGGTTAGGTTTGTATGAGTTACCCTGTAGTTGGTAAAATGCTACAACTGTGTTTGGGGATATGGATATATTCATCCCTCTCTGTGATCAGTTGGGGCATTATGTTGGAGCCATGGTGCAGATTGCATTAGCTGTAGAAGTGACTCTCAATATTGCAGGCGTTGTTGCCTCTTTGTCAATTTTAGTGTAGGCTGGAAATGGGATCTGTTCAATCTCGGCTGCTGACTCTATCAGGCTTGATGACATACAGAGTTATTTTCATAAATAACTTCAGATCGCTTCCAGGTTTTCTTAATCAAAGCCTACACATGCACATCTTACACTCCCACAAATCAGCTAAAAACTTACCATGGTTGTTGGGGTGCTGGCTTCTGTTCGCATTGTCAAACACATTCTTGGCCTTGCGGAGGATAAATTTACCTTGATAAAGTTGATAAAGTTGTCTCAAACTTCATTCAGTTCATCTGGTGATGTCATTAGAGTCTTACGAGGTGTAACCTGTAGCAGCAATGGGGAACATTTCTGTCTCATGCCCCTCTTTTTGCATTTGATGAGGGGCTTTCCGACTGTGCATGTTTCGTTATTAAACTATGTGGTCTCAGATGGTATGAGGGTGATTTTCTCTGATAATTAATGAGTACTTTCATAAGAGATACTTATCACATTGAGCGGCACGGTGGCGTAGTGGTAGAGTTGCTGCCTTTCAGTGCCAGAAACCCAGGTTCGATCCTGACTACAGGTGCTGTCTGTATGGAGTTTGTACGTTCTCCCCGTGACCTTCGTGGGTTTTCGCCAAAAGTTTTGGTTTCCTCCCACACTCCAAAGATGTACAGGTTTGTAGGTTAATTGACTTGGGCCAACTTGCCCACACTGGCCAACATGTCCCAGCTGAATTAGTTGCACCTGCCCGCGTTTGGTCCATATCCCTCCAAAATATCCTTGCCTCTCTTGGTGCTGTGAGCTGGTGCAGTATTCAATATCTTCACTTCTTTGTCTCTTAAACTGTGGTCCCTGTGATCTATTTGCATCCATTGCCTGGGCTATATTTATCTCCTCTTTGCCAGGAAATATTTTTTGCACGTCTCGTTAAGCTGGCCCCCAAATAAATTGGTCCGCTGATCAACTAAAAGCCTGGACACATGACTGAGGATTATATTGGTGAAGTAAAAGATCCATCATTGTAATGTAACTTCAGAATCCCCCCAGGCCATGCATTCAGGGAGTGGTTGGTTTACAAGCATATAGGTGCAAATACTCTGGGTAGTTTATCTTAATAAACAGAAGAGCTATTTAATGCAATACGAAGAAGTGTGTTTATGATTATGATTATGATTATGATAAATACAGGAAGTAGTAATCCCCCAGTAACCATGTGTGATGCTGCAGTTGAGCAAATGCCAATGGCCACCATGCCATGGTGCCACTCACTCTAAGGCTGGTGTTTGACTATATCTTGAATGGGTGGAACAAGTTGGAAGGACAATTACTTTTCTACTTGAAAAGCCATGACTTGTATATTAATTTGGATGTTCCCAAAGCATTGCAAGCTGCAGAGTTGGTTTATCACACAGAGGTGGTGAACATCTGGAACAAGCTGCCAAGAAGGTGTGAGTTTGAGTATAGTTTACTGTCACGTGTACCGAGATACAGGGAAAAATGTTTGCTGCGTGCTAACCGGTCAGCGGAAAGACAGAACATGATTGCCATCCACAGTGTACAGTTTACTTTAGTTTACAGTTACAGCACTAAAAGAGGCCCTTCAGCCCACCGAGTATGTACCGACCAGCGATCCCCGCACATTAAAACTATCCTACACTAGGGACAATTTTTAAAAACATTTATACCAAGCCAATTAATCTACAAACCTGTATGTCTTTGACGTAGGTCATAGGGAGAATGTCCAAACTCTGTACAGACAAGTATCCGTAGCCAGGATGGAACCGGGTCTCTGGCGCTGTAATCGCTGTAAGGCAGCAACTCTACCGCTGCACCATCATGCCGCCCTAATACATGATGAAGGGAATAACGTGAATAACATTGAGTGCAAGATAATGTCCAGCAAATTCTGATCAAAGATAGTCCGAGGGTCTCCAATGAGATAGATAGTTTCTCAGCACTGCTCTCTGGTTGTAGTAGTTGCATGGGTTTTAGGGCGCAGGCTGACGAGGTTTAGGTGGGCCATGCCGATGTCAGCTCCTTGGACCCAGCCATTACCAATGATGCGTCTCATAGAAACATAGAAAATAGGAGCAGGAGCCCTTCGAGCCAGCACCGCCATTCATTGTGATCATGGCTGATCATCCACAATCAATAACCCGTGCCTGCCTTCTCCCCATATCCCTTGATTCCACTAGCCCCCAGAGCTCTATCTAACTCTCTTTTAAATTCATCCAGTGAATTGGCCTCCACTGCCTTCTGTGGCAGAGAATTCCACAAATTCACAACTCTCTGGGTGAAAAGTTTTTCTCACCTCAGTTTTAAATGGCCTCCCCTTTATTCTTAGACTGGGTCCACTGGTTCTGGACTCCCCCAACGTTGGGAACATTTTTCCTGCATCCAGCTTGTCCGGTCCTTTTATAATTTTATACGTCTCTATAAGATCCCCTCTCATCCTTCCAAACTGCAGTGAATATAAGCCTAGTCTTTCCATCTCATTATCATGACAATATGCTTCCTATTAGAATCATAGAATCACAGAAAGGTAAAGGTGAACACAGCCCTTCCAAGCCACTCTTCCCATGCTAACCCACGATGGTGGTCCAAACCTCCTTTGTCTGCTTTAGGCCTGCATCATAGACTGGCATCAAGAGTGGCATTATCAGTTGCCTGATAATAGCTCAGAAGAAACTGTCCCCGAATCTGGATGTGTGCGTTTTCACACTTCTATATATTTAGCCTGATGGGAGGAGGGGAGAAGAGAGAGTGGCCAGGGTGAGACTGGTCCTTGATTATGCTGCTGGCCTTGCCGAGGCAGCGTGAGGTGTAAATGGAGTCGATGGAAGGGAGGTTGGATTGTGTGATGGTCTGGTCTGCGTCCACAATTCTCTGCGATTTATTGCTGTCCTGGATGGAGCTGTTCCCAAACCAAGCTGTGATGCATCCTGAAATAAATGCTTTCTATGGCACATCTGTAGAAGTTTAGTTTAATTAAGTTTAGAGATGCAGCGCGGAAACAGGCCCTTTCAGCCCACCGGGTCCGCGCCGACCAGCGATCCCCACACATTAACACTATCCTACACATACTAGGGACAATTAAAAAAAAAACATTTACCAAGCCAATTAACCTACAAACCTGTACGTCTTTGGAGTGTGGGAGGAAACTGAAGATCTCGGAGAAAACCCACGCAGGTCACGGGGAGAACGTACAAACTCCGTACAGACAGCACCCGTAGTCGGGATCGAACCCGGGTCTCCGGCGCTGCATTCGCTGTAAGGCACCAAGTCTTATTGGCTATTCATTGCCAGTTCATTGGCTATATTTAAGAGGGAGTTAGATGTGGCCCTTGTGGCTAAAGGGATCAGGGGGTATGGAGAGAAGGCAGGTACAAGCTACTGAGCTGGATGATCAGCCATGATCATATTGAATGGCGGTGCAGGCTCGAAGGGCCAAATGGCCTACTCCTGCACCTATTTTCTATGTTTCTATGTCTAAGTCTACCGCTGAGCCACCGTGCCCAAGTTAGCGAGAGTTGTTGGAGACGCACTGAACTTTCTAAACCATCTAAGGAAGTAGAGGCGTTGATGTGTTTTCTTGGCTATTGCTTCAATATGGGTAGTTCAGGAGAAGTTGTTTGTGATATTTACTCCAAGATATTTGAAGCATTCAAACATCTCTACTTTGACACCATCAATGCAAACTGGGGTATGTATCCTTTGCTTCCTGGTCATTTCCTTTGTCTTGCTGACATTGAGAGAGAGGATGTTGTCTCAACTCCACATCCCAAGGTATGGAGGCAGATATGATTGCAATGCTCGAAAGGCATTTGGACAGTATGATGCAGGCCTAAAGCAGACAAAGGAGGTTTGGACCAGCATCGTGGGTTAGCATGGGAAGAGTGGCTTGGAAGGGCTGTGTCTATACTCTACCTTTCTGTGATTCTATGATTCTAATAGGCAGCATATTGTCATGATAATGAGATGGAAAGACTGGGCTTGTATTCACTGCAATTTAGAAGGATGAGAGGGAACCTTATAGAGACGTATAAAATTATAAAAGGACTGGACAAGCTGGATGCAGAAAAAATGTTCCCAATGTTGGGGAAGTCCAGAACCAGGGGCCACAGTCTAAGAATAAAGGGGAGGCCATTTAAAATTGAGATGAGAAAAAACTTTTTCACCCAGAGAGTTGTGAATCTGTGGAATTCTCTGCCACAGAAGGCAGTGGAGGCCAAATCACTGGATGAATTTAAAAGAGAGTTAGATAGAGCTCTGGGGGCTAGTGGAATCAAGGGATATGGGGAGAAGGCAGGCATGGGGTACTGATTGTGGATGATCAGCCATGATCACAATGAATGGTGGTGCTGGCTCGAAGGGCCAAATGGTCTCCACCTGCACCTATTTTCTGTTTCTATGAGACGCCCACCCCCAGCATACTGGTAACGGCTGGGTCCAAGGAGCTGACATCGGCAAGGCCCACCTAAACCTCGTCAGCCTAAACCTAACACCCAGGCATTCCTGCGAGAGGGGAGAAGGTGAGTGAAGAAGCAGGAGAAGAAGAAAGAAGAAAGGAGGAGGGAGAAGAGAGGTGGGAGGGAGGGAGGGGGGGGGGGGGGAGAGGAAGGGAGGGAGGGAGGGCGAGGGGGGAGAGGAAGGGAGGGAGAAGGAGGGAGGGAGAGAGCAAGGGAGGGAAGGTGCCTCCCGAATAGAAGTGTTCTCTTCTCGCAGGTTCTTGGCGCAAACGGGGCACCAATGGACAAACCTGAGACCATCAGTGCCACTGTGCGGTCATGACTGAGCTGCCAAGAAGAAATCCTAGACAGCCAGTGCCTCTACGAGTGGCCGGGGCAAGCCTGAGACAGTGAGTTGCTCTTCATGCCCAGAGCCAACAAGACAACACATCCACAGGCAGAGGCAAACACTGAACTGCCAGGATGAGCCTGAGAATGCCAGCGCCTCCCCTGGAGACAAGGATCAACTGCAGGGAGAAGCCTGATATTGCAATGCTTCAAGACCAGGACTGAGCTGCTGGGACAGGCCTGAGATTGCCAGCATCACCTCTCACACGCCCTGTCGACAAGGGACAATGCCCCACATGTAGTCCTGCTCTTTCGTGTCACTGTAAATAAAACATATCACATAAGTTCACCCTACTGTGAGTGTCACTGTGGTCACTGCTTAGGGTTGCAAACTGTCCCGTATTAGCCGAGACATCCTGTATATTGGGCTAAATTGGTTTGTCCCGTACGGGACCTCGTCCCGTATTAGGCCCGGACACTGTAGGCCGGACACTGTAGGCCCGGACACTTTAGGCCCGGGGGCCGCTGTAGGCCTGGACACTGTGGGCCCGGACAGTGTAGGCCTGGCGGCTGCTGTAGGCCCGGACACTGTAGGCCCAGACACTGTAGGCCCGGACAGTGTAGGCCCGGACAGTGTAGGCCCGGACAGCGTAGGCCCGGACAGTGTAGGGCTGGACACTGTAGGCCCAGGGGCCGCTGTAGGCCCGGACACTGTAGGCCCGGACACTGTAGGCCCGGACAGTGTAGGCCTGGACACTGTAGGCCCGGGGGCCGCTGTAGTCCCGGACAGTGTAGGCCCAGACACTGTAGGCCCAGAAACTGTAGGCCCAGGGGCCGCTGTAGGCCAGGACAATGTAGTCCTGGACACTGTAAGCCCGGACACTGTAGGCCCGGACACTGTAGGTCCGGGGGCTGCTGTAGGCCTGGCCACTGCAGGCCCGGACACTGTAGGCCTGGACAGTGTAGGCCCGGAGGCCCGGAGGCCCGGGCACCGCTTATACCTTTGAGGCCAACAATTGCTCTGTAGTGATCAGGGATGAGCCTAACAGCTAGAGTTTTCTTTGTTTAATTCAATTGTCAATTCAAAAAATGTTCTTTGATAGCCAGTTTTGATAAATATTTTGAAATCAGTTTATCTCCTTATATTGAAGATAGACACAAAAAGCTGGAGTAACTCAGCGGGTCAGACAGCATCTCCGGAAGAAAAGGAATAGGTGACATTTTGGGCCACCAAGGAATCACGTCATGAAACCACCCCGACCAGCGATCCCCGCACATTAACACTATCCTTCACACACTAGGGACAATTTTTATATTAACCAAGCCAATTAGCCTACATACCTGTAGGTCTTTGGAGTGTGGGAGGAAACCAAAGATCTCGGAGAAATCCCACGCAGGTCATGGGGAGAACGTACAAACTCCGTACAGACAGCACCCGCAGTCAGGATGGAACCCGGGTCTCTGGCGCTGCAAGTTCTGTTACGCAGCAACTCTACCGCTGCGCCACCGTGACCGCCCAAAGATGTTCTGTAAAGTTCCCCTCAGTCTAGATGCATTTGTTTTTATTCATACGTGTTAACACAAATGGAAAAGTTAGCGGAGAAGAGATATTTCCTACGATGTGATTTCCAGACATTTATATTTGAACAAGACGGATAATTATCTATTTGTACGAGTACAAATTGAAGTAGAGGAAGATGGGGTTGTCGCCATTATGAACTGTCAAGTGCTATATCTTAGTTTGCAAGAAATAAGACTCATGGGTATCTGCCAGCATTCCAGAGCTCTCTGCTTCAGTACAGACCTGGTGAAGTTGTTGAAATGCAGCCTTTGATCTGATGAGCAAGCTGTTTGACTAGACCCAGGTTTCAGTGTATTCCCACTGTTGCTGCAATTGGGCCTTTTCACTTCATCAATAATACATCCAATGTTAAATCCATCATTCCCAGGCTCAGGTTAATTGGCACACTGGAGACACATGCAATTAAAGAATCGTAACAGTAATAATTCTCAAAGCACACTGAGGTATTCTTTCCAACATCCAAGTCCAGTCTAATCTTTAATTTTTAATCTCTTACTAGGTTTAATATTTGTATATGATTAATACATCAATTCAAAAAAATCTGACACATCTCTGGGCTGAGTAGCAGTGCAAACTATGGCTATACTGAGAAGTTCTGCTCCATCTCTCGTTATCTATCACAATAGACTATATAGTTTGCTGTAAGACTAGAATCTGGCTTAGGGAATTACTTGGTTCGACAGAAACCCTCTGATTTGCATTCCTTTTGGAGTCTGTAACATTCAGGTGATTAACGTTATCAGCACATCCTGCAAACCGTGGAGATGAAAGGTACCATTTCTCCCATGAGTAATAGACTGATGCTCAATATTTTGTACCTGACACAATCCGGCATGGTCTCAGCTTGGAACTCATCCTTAATCATGTAACCTTTCCCTATATCAGGCAAGGCAATCAGATGCATTTGGATGTACTGTAGTTCTGTTGAGTGCTCCTTTCTTTTTTGAAAGCAGCAGTATTTAAGATTGTTACAAACAAGCCAAATCAGAAAGAAAAACAAACGGATAAATCGGAAAGAAAAACAAGTTAAAAGTTAAGTTAAATCAGAACGAAATCAGCACCCGTAGTCAGGATCGAACCTGAGTCTCCGGCGCTGCATTCGCTGTAAGGCAGCAACTCTACCACTGCGCCACCGTGCAGGGGTAGAAACATGGATCACCCAACATAGCACTGGCAAGGAGCTACCTCTGGAAGCCCCTCCAAGACGACGTGCAGGACAAGCAAAGCTGTATCACGGTCCTCCTCTAGCCCAGCATCCCAAGCATCGAGGTTCTAGTTTAGTTTCATTAAGTTTAGGTTAGTTTAGTTTAGTTTGGTTTAGAGATACAGCGCGGAAACAGGCCCTTCGGCCTACCGGGTCGGCGCCGCCCAGCGATCCCCGCACATTAACACTATCCTACACACACTAGGGACAATTTACAGTTATAGCAAGTCAATTAACCTACAGACCTGTATGTCTTTGGAGTGTAGTTGGAAACCAAAACATAGAAGCATAGAAAATAGGTGCAGGAGGAGGTCATTTGTCCATTTTTGACCCAGCACTGCCATTCATTGTGATTATGGCTGATCATCCACAATCAGTAACCTGTGCCTGATTTCTCCCCATATCCCTTGATTCCTCTAGCCACTCGAGCTCTATCTAACTCTCTTTTTAATTCATCTAGTGAATTAATCCACTGCCCTCTGTGGCAGAGAATTCCACCAATTCACAACTCCCTGGATGTAAAAGTTTTTTTTCACCTCAGTTTTAAATGGCCGCACCTTTATTCTTAGACTGTGGCCCCTGGTGCTGGACTCCCCCAATATTGTATCTGCTGTTCCATGTGTCAACTTCTCTACATTGGCGAGACCAAGCGCAGGCTCAGCGATCGTTTTGCTTAACACCTTTAGCTCAGTCCGCCTTAACCAACCTGATCTCCCGGTGGCTGAGCACGTCAACTCCCCCTCCCACTCCCAGTCTGACCTTTCGGTCATGGGCCTCCTCCATTGTCATAGTGAGGCCCACCGCAAATTGGAGGAACAGCATCTCATATTTCGCTTGGGCAGTTTACACCCCAGCGGTATGAACATTAATTTCTCTAACTTCAGATAGTTGCTCTGTCCCTCTCTTTCCCCTCCCCTTTCCCAGTTCTCCCACTGTCTTCCTGTCTCCAACTCCATCCTTTCTTTACCCCGCCCCCCCCCTGACATCAGTCTGAAGAAGGGTCTCGACCCAAAACGTCGCCCATTCCTTCTCTCCTGAGATGCTGCCTGACCTGCTGAGTTACTCCAGCATTTTGTGATGCTCACAATAGGAGATCATTTGGCTTTACCTCCATCTACAATTTTGCAGATGACACCACAGTGGTGGTGGGCCAGATGAAGAACAATGGCGAGACTGAGTCCCGGAAGGAGATGGTGAATCCAGTAGCATGGTGTCAGGGCAATAAGCTCTCCAAAGCACGGTGGATTATCTGCTTCAATCAGCATGAACAGTCCTGAAATGGTAATGGTGGATTGTGGCAGGTTCCGTGGCGTTTAATGTTACCAACAATCTGTCCTGGACCAACCACATTGATGGATTTTCATTCCAGAGGAATCCACAGGTATGGATTTTCTGCCTATCACATCCATGCCAACCTTTTTGCCCATCGACTCTAATCTCTTTAGCTCAATACCAAGAGGTCAGAGCAAACAAATTAAGGATTTCTCAAATCTCTCTTTAGAAAAAAAGCAGCTAATGATGTGCAGATATACCCTCGTGTGACAGGTAACATTGACTCCACAACAGAACGGTAACCACTGTCTCATAAGGTCAAAAGGTCACAAGAGATAGGGGCAGAATTGGGCCATTCGACTCAAAGGCCCGCATCGGTAGAGTTGCTGCCTTACAGCGAATGCAGCGCCTGAGACTCAGGTTCGATCCTGACAATGGGTGCCGTCTGTACGGAGTTTGTACGTTCTCCCCATGACCTGTGTGGGTTTTCTCCAAGATCTTCGGTTTCCTCCCACACTCCAAAGACGTACAGGTATGTAGGTTAATTGACTGGGTAAAATGTAAAAATTGTCCCTAGTGTGTGCAGGATAGTGTTAATGTGCGGGGATCGCTGGGCGGCGCGGACTCGGTGGGCCGAAGGGCCTGTTTCCGCGCTGTATCTCTAAAAATCTAAAAAAAAATCTAAGTCTACTCCTCCATGCAATCATGGCTGATCTATCTTTCCCTCCTAACCCCATTCTCCTACCTTCTCCCCATAACCCCTGACACCCGTACTAATCAAGAATCTATTTATCTCTGCCTTAAATATATCCACTGACTTGGCCTCCACAACCTTCTGTGGCAAAGAATTCCACAGATTCACCACCCTCTGACTGAAGAAATTCCTCCTCATCTCCTTCCTAAAGGAAGATCCTTTCATTCTTGAGGCTGCGACCTCTAGTTGTAGACTCTCCCACTGGTGGAAACATCCTCTTCAACCCATCTCTGCCTGCCCAAGCCATTCAATGATATTACTATCCCACCATTAACATCCAGAAGCTCTCCTGGGCTACAAGACATGAATAGCAAGCCTATATGAGAAGGTATCTTGTGCTAGGTCGCATAGGTAGTGATACCTCAAAGCCAATTAAAAGGCACGTCAGGTATGTGATGAAACACTCTCCTCTTGTCTGTATGTGTGTGACTCTAACAGCTCACATAACCTCAGTACCCTATAAGACAAAGCAACCCACTTACCTAGCCCACCATCGATCACCCTCAATATGAATTCACTCTATCACTCATTCACAAGTTATAGGAGTAGAATTAGGCCATTCAGCCCATCGAGTCCACTCCGCCATTCAATCTGCCATGGCTGATCTCTGCCTCCTAATCCCATTTTCCTGCCTTCTCCCCATAACCATTGACACCCATTCTAATCAAGAATTTGTCTATCCTTGCCTTAAAAATATCCACTGACATGGCCTCCACAGCCCTCTGTGGCAATGAATTCCACAGATTAACTGCCCTCTGACTAAAGAAGTTCCTCTTCACCTCCTTTCTAAAAGTGCGCCCTTCAATTCTGAGGCTGTGACCTCTGGTCCTAGACTCTCCCACCAGTGGAAACATCCTCTCCACATCCACTCTATCTATGTCTTTCATTATTCTGTATGTTTCAATGAGGTCCCCCTCAACCTTCTAAACTCCAGCGAGTACAGGCCCAGTGCCGAAAAACGCTCATCATAAGTTAACCCACTCATTCCTGGGATCATTCTTGTAAACCTCCTCTGGACCCTCTCCTGGGCCAGCACATCCTTCCACAGATATGGGGCCCACATTAGCTCATGGTACTCCAAATGCACCCTGACCAGCGCATTATAGAGCCTCAGCATTACATCACCCACTAAATACAATGGACTTACTTGGTTTGGTTGTATCACAGACAAGGCCTGCAGCCTGTTGGATCACCGCCACTTTCAATTTCCCTTCCAAGTCACACAGCCTCCTAATTATGGAGGTATATTGACAGCCTTTCAGCCCTGCTAGCTCTGAATCCACAGGCGCAGCGGTAGAATTGCTGCCTTACAGTGAATGCAGCACCGGAAACCTGGGTTCGATCCCAACTACGGGTGCTGTCTGTACGGAGTTTGTACGTTCTCCCCGTGACCCACGTGGGTTTTCTCCGAAATCATTTTTCCTCCCGCACTACAAAGACGTACAGGTTTGTAGGCTTGGTAAATGTAAAAAAATGTCCCTAGTGGTAGGATAGTGTTAATGTGCGGGGATCGCTGGTCGGCGCGGACCCGGTGGGCCGAAAGGGCCTGTTTCCGCGCTGTATCTCTAAACTAGGGAGTGAATGTGAATGGCAGCCATTAATACAAATGAGAATCAGTCCTTTAAACAAAACCTGTTCACATATAACTTACAAGCAGTAATCAAACAGATGCTATTGTGTCGGAAGGAACTGCAAATGCTGGTTTAAACCAAAGATAGACACAAAAAGCTGGAGTAACTCAGTGGGACAGGCAGCATCTCTGGAGAGAAGGAATGGGTGACGTTTTGGATCGAGACCCTTCTATTGTCTGCATTGATCACAGAATAGAAGGTCCGAACAAGAGGTCATTTAAGAAATATACTTTGGAAACCGTAAGTCAATATCCTTTATGGGCACATGCTAAGATACTTCATTAAAACATGTAACATCAATTGATACTTTAAGAACGTTGAGTATGGAAAGCTCTGATTTTACACTATTGTAAATTATGCAGGGAGTAATTGTTTGTAGAAAATGCTGGGAAGGCATTCAAACTGTAGGCAGACAAACAGAGTTAATATTTCAAGTTCGAGATGAAAGATCCGACAGTGTTCGATCTGAACTGACTTCTGACTTCTTAATACACAGGAATTTAGAAGGATGAGAGGAGATCTTATCGAAACGTATAAGATTATTAAGGGGTTGGACACGTTAGAGGCAGGAAACATGTTCCCAATGTTGAGGGAGTCCAGAACAAGGGGCCACAGTTTAAGAATAAGACGTACAGGTATGTACGTCTTATGTATGTATGTATGTATGTACGTCCAAAGACGCACAGGTATGTAGGTTAATTGGCTGGGTAAAATGTAAAAATTGTCCCTAGTGGGTGTAGGATAGTGTTAATATACGGGGATCGCTGGGCGGCACGGACTTGGAGGGCCGAAAAGGCCTGTTTCCGGCTGTATATATATGATATGATATGATAATAAGGGGTAGGCCATTTAGAACTGAGATGAGGAAAAACATTTTCAGTCAGAGAGTTGTGAATCTGTGGAATTCTCTGCCTCAGAAGGCAGTGGAGGCCAATTCTCTGAATGCATTCAAGAGAGAGCTGGATAGAGCTCTTAAGGATAGCGGAGTCAGGGGGTATGGGGAGAAGGCAGGAACGGGGTACTGATTGAGAATGATCAGCCATGATCACATTGAATGGCGGTGCTGGCTCGAAGGGCCGAATGGCCTCCTCCTGCACCTATTGTCTATTGTCTCACAGAAGTGGTCTGATTTGCTGAGAATCTCCAGCATTTTCTGTTTTTATTTTAGATCTCCAGTACTTCGCTTTCTTTTTGATTTTCACTGACCACATATACGTTTGTGTTCTTCTTCTTTCTTCTTTCGTGTCCATCGTCCATGTTTCAAATGTTACATCACTGTCATCGTCTGTCCTGAAAAGGGCGCAAGCTTCCGGCGACAATCAGTGGGAGCCTCACTTGTACAATAGATGATGGTGGGAACAGAATTAGCTCATTTACGTTAATAGTCACACATTGATTCCTGGGATGGCAGGACTTTCATATGAAGAAAGACTGGATAGACTCGGCTTGTACTCGCTGGAATTTAGAAGATTGAGGGGGGATCTTATAGAAACTTACAAAATTCTTAAGGGGTTGGACAGGCTAGATGCAGGAAGATTGTTCCCGATGTTGGGGAAGTCCAGAACAAGGGGTCACAGTTTAAGGATAAGGGGAAAGTCTTTTAGGACCGAGATGAGAAAGTTATTTTTTCACGCAGAGAGTGGTGAATCTGTGGAATTCTCTGCCACAGAAGGTAGTTGAGGCCAGTTCATTGGCTATATTTAAGAGGGAGTTAGATGTGGCCCTTGTGGCTAAAGGGATCAGGGGGTATGGAGAGAAGGCAGGTACGGGATACTGAGTTGGATGATCAGCCATGATCATATTGAATGGCGGTGCAGGCTCGAAGGGCCGAATGGCCTACTCCTGCACCTATTTTCTATGTCTATGTTTCTATTAAGTGGCCACCCAGTCACCTAATGCATAGCTCAATTTATATTTCTGCCATATCACATGGATAGGACAGGTTTGGAGGGATATGGACCAAACGCAGGCAGGTGGGACAAGTGTAGCTGGGACATGTTGGTCGGTGTGGGCAAGTTGGGCCAAAGGGCCTGTTTCCACAGGCACTCTCTGACTGTATGACTATCTCAAATAGTTAAAAGCAAATTTGTTCCGTAAGTCAATATTTGGATGTTTGTGTATCCAAGGTACCATCTCAGGACTGTGGCAGGGAAGATATATTTTGAGTGTCTGGGTATTTTGCCTAGAAACCTTCAGACCATTTGAACTGGTGAGTATTTAATGTGGCTTGTCAGTTGAAATATGCTCCCATTGATAATATTTATCTCTACAAAGTCAATTGTCCTTACTCAAAATGTTGAAGTAAACTATATCCTTCAAAACTGTATTTAATCACCCATTCCTTCTCTCCAGAGATGTTGCCTGTCCTGCTGAGTTACTCCAGCATTTTGTGTCTATCTTCGATTTATTTAATCACACATGTATTTAATCACCTACTATTATCTTTATGCATGGAGCATAAAACCTTAATGTGTAGGAAGGAACTGCAGATGCTGGTTCAAACCAAAGATAGACACTGGAGTAACTCAGCGGGTCAGGCAGCATCTCCGGAGTGAAGGAATGGGTGACGTTTCGGGTCCAGACCCTTCTTCGGACTGAAGACGGGTATCGACCCGAACCGTCATCTATTCCTTATAAAACCTCAATGTACTTTGATATTGAGACACTTCTGAGGTTCTTCCAGAATCTTGTCTTGTTGTGTTGAAAACGAGACTGTGTTCATCGACTGCTCCAATATGCGTGTGACTCATTCACAGTCACAACAGTTGTGTGGAAGTACCGCAGGTGTCTCACTTCCTCGGGGAAATTGGTGATTAGCAATAAACGAGGCTTGCCAGAAACACCTAGTTCTTGAAAAATAAATTTAAAAAAAAAGAAACTTGTTTTAAGTAGGCTTAAGAAGATTGATCCAGCCATTAATACAACCTGCTGCCTTCTCACTGGATGTCTTAGACCAACATCAACTGGCAGCCTTTACATACTGTCTGGTGTAGGCCACCGGAGATTGGTCGCAGTGCAGCAAGCCGTAGTGGACGCCATCACCAGACCACAGATGCACGACATCCTCTATTCGGCCATGAACCCGCAAAGAGTCGGCTAAAAGGGCGGCACGGTGGCGCAGCAGAAGAGTTGCTGCCTTACAGCGAATGCAGCAAGGTGACTCAGGTTCGATCCTGACTACGGGCGCCGTCTGTACGGAGTTTGTACGTTCTCCCCGTGACCTGCGTGGGTTTTCTCCGAGATCTTCGGTTTCCTCCCACACTCCAAAGACGTACAGGTTTGTAGGTTAATTGACTGGGTAAAATGTAAAAATTGTCCCTAGTGTGTGTAGGATAGTGTTAATGTGCGGGGATCGCTGGGAGCACTGGGCGGTGAAGACTCGGTGGGCTGAAGGGCCTGTTTCCGCGCTGTAACTCTAAAATTAAAAAAAATCTAAAATCCAGGAAAAGTTTCCTCAATGAAGTTGAACGAAATGCTGAAGCTGAGGGTACTAGAGTTGCACTGTGGGAAGAGAGACTAGCCAATCTCCCATCAACGACATCCATGTCCATAAGTACCAAAGAAGAACTTCCTCCTAGGGCTGAATCAAGCTGGGCTGAATGGAAATGCCTCAACAGACTGAGAGCTGGTACTGGTCATTGCAAAGCGACTCCCAAGAAGTGGGGTTATACAGACACTGAAGACTTCATCTGTACATGTGGTACTGAACCACAAACTATGGAGCTCCTATTGAGATGTCCTCTATTGGAGCACAAATGCAAAGCTGAGCACCTCACAGAGAACAATGATATTGCTAAGAGATGTGCTCAGTTTTGGCTGAAACACAAATATGTAGCATGTGTGGACACCATAAGAAGAAGAAGTAAGCTTCTGATCTGTACAACTCCCAGCCACAATCACGCTTATATCACTTTGCCCAGGGCTCAATTAGATTTTCCAGCATCAGGACCCCATCCCCAACCAGTGCACCTTCCCCCCTTCTCCCTAGTGGTTTCACGTGGACTTCTTTCTCCTGACAACCCTTTGGTCAACACCCTGTGTCTACACATGTCAGTAACTCTTCTTCATTCACTCTATTGAATTAGAGGGTTTAGTAAAGTTGTCAGAGGTTATGGGGAGAAGGCAGGAGAATGGGGCTAGGAGGGAGAGATAGATCAGCCATGATTGAATGGTGGAGTAGACTTGATGGGCTGAATGGCCGAATTCTGCTCCTGGAACTTTTGAACTTATGAACTTATTGTGGAGTCAAAGCCATTCAGTAGCACTTCTTACCACTAGCCACTAAGATCAACTAAACTTTGCTGCAACAGATTTACAACCCAAACAAACAATGGGGCCAGCACAATGGACATTTAACTTACAGGCCCAAGATTTGTGCCAATTAGGGTTGCCAACTATCTCACTCCCAAATAAGGGACAAGGTGACATCACTGCCCCGCGCCCCACGTGACCTCACCCATCCAGCGGCCACGTGCTCCCGCTCCACCAATGGCGGCCGTCCGAGGCGGGTGGCGGGTTGCTAAGCAATCTCCGTTAGGCAGCATCCGGGCCTTCGGGCCTACACTGTCTGGACCTACAGTATACAGGCCTACAGTGCCCCCTGGGCCTAATACGGGACAAGGGCAGTCCAATTTAGCCCAAAATACGGGATGTCCCGGCTAATACGGGACAGTTGGCAACCCTAGTACCAACTGAGCCAGAGAAGTCACAAAAATAGTGGAACGTCTGAGACAGCATTCTGGAAGCAAGCTATTCTTTATGGACTGATTATGAGATACATAACAAAACAGAAATGAATGAAGTTAAAGATAGGCTAAAGTTGTGATCATTGCACCAAACCATCACAACTTGACAGGCAGTCAACTGGCAGTCTGAATCAGATACGGTATTATTGGAGAAAAAAGAAGGAGAAAATAAAATTACTGCTTTGTAAACCAATCTGATCAAGGACTTCTTTCAAATATATATACGTAAATAAAAGGAGAATTCATTGCCCTTTCACAGCTGGGCAATTTCAGGACTAAAATGTCCCAGAATGTCAGTAATCAATCCCTGGAGGCTCCAAATGTCACTGGTTTCTTAGCACTGTCGGGAAATGATGGAAACCAGGCTTTCTTCTGTCTGCCCAACTTTGTCAGCATAACTCCAGTAATTTATTTAACCAAGATAGTTTCCCTGTGTAACCTAATGCTGCTGCAATAAGTCGCTAGATGTAATTTTCAGTTTTCTTTCGTCTGTACTAACATTCACATTACTTTTTCATGTT
Organism: Rhinoraja longicauda; assembly: GCF_053455715.1. NCBI lineage: Eukaryota > Metazoa > Chordata > Chondrichthyes > Rajiformes > Arhynchobatidae > Rhinoraja > Rhinoraja longicauda. The sequence goes on along the minus strand of NC_135959.1, from coordinate 76,802,051 downwards.
TTCTTTCAAAAAATATATCTGAAGAATGTGAATTTACAAAGATATTAATTGCTGAAACAAGAACCTGGAGTTGAGGGTTTTAGTAAAAGCATTAAACTATTTTCACCACAGGTCTTTTTTTCTCATATATGGAATCTGATGTTTTTATTAAACAAATTTTGATGAATACTTCATGAAAAAGCAAATAAAAATGACAATGACATTTCAAAAGAATGATTCATCTATATATCACACCATATCGGCAATATAAAATTGTTTGTGCACAAATCATGATATCTATCTATCTATCTATCTATCTATCTATCTATCTATCTATCTATCTATCTATCTATCTATCTATCTATCTATCTATCTATCTATCTATCTATCTATCTATCTATCTATCTATCTATCTATCTATCTATCTATCTATCTATCTATCTATCTATCTATCTATCTATCTATCTATCTATCTATCTATCTATCTATCTATCTATCTATCTATCTATATATCTATCTATCTATCTATCTATCTATCTATCTATCTATCTATCTATCTATCTATCTATCTATCTATCTATCTATCTATCTATTTGTCTGAAGAAGGGTCTGAAGAAGGGTCTCGACCCGAAACGTCACCCATTCCTTCTCTCCTGAGATGCTGCCTGACCTGCTGAGTTACTCCAGCATTTTGTGAAATAAATACCTTCGATTTGTATCAGCATCTGCAGTTATTTTCTTACACTAACTATGTATTTATCTATCTATAAAAATATAAGATAGGCACAAAATGCTGGAGTAACTCAGCCGAACAGGCAGCATTTCTGGATAGAAGCATGGGTGATGTTTTGGGTCGAGAATCTTCACACTCGTGAGTTTGAAGAAGGATCAAAACCTGAAACATCACCCATTCCTTCTCTCCAGAGATGCTGCCTGTTTCAGTGAATTATTCCAGCATTTTGGGTCGACAGTATATATGTATAAAACCTATCAATTAATATGATAACAGCAGTAATTTGGCCAGAATATATTTTATTGCTTTCAAGGTTGCACAAAATGGATATTTGGCACTCTGTATTCACCTCTATTCAGGGAATAACACTGTTGCAATAGACAAAGAATCATAGAAACATAGAAAATAGGCGCAGGGGGAGGCCATTCGGCCCTTCGAGCCAACACTACCATTCATTGTGATCATGGCTGAATCAAGCAGAAGAACACGAGTCACTGGCCCTTCATATTCGAATGTTTATTATAGTTCCCTCATTCACTCGATAGCATTACATTGTTTGCCTCATTTCCTCATCCCCTTTCTTTTGGCTTTGATTTGTTTAGTTTAGTCCAGCAAAAACAGGCCCTTCGGATCTATTGGATCGAAGCATGGGTGATGTCCGCACTGACCATTGATCTCTGTACATTAACAGTATCCTACACACACTAGGGACAATTTTATATTTATACCAAGCCAATTAACCTATAAACCTGTACATCTTTGGAGTGTGGGAGGAAACCGAAGATCTTGGGAAAAAAACCCACACACAGCTCACGGGGAGAACGTACAAACTCCGTACAGACGGCACCCGTAGTCAGGGTCGAACCCGGGTCTCTGGCGCTGCATTCGCTGTAAGGCAGCAACTCTACCGCTGCACCACTGTGCCAAAATGTGCTATGCCAAACATTTTCAGTGGTCACAAAAGTTTACTTTGCTAATGTTTTACTAATTTCTGCTAAAAGGTTTTTTGAATATTAGTTCTTTCCGGCTGTATGTCACTGGTGAAGATCAAATGAAGAATTACTTAAAACATTGAACATTTTGTTTCAGTCCATTTACGAGGCCATTTTAAAATGTGGTCATGAAGTATATTTTTCTGTTTTGGAAAAAGGTGGAGTGAAGCCAATAAAAATGGACAGTTAAAAGGCATAAAAACTGAAATAGTAGCAAACTTTCAAGTGTGTTTACATTGAAATGGTGTCTGGTCACTACAACACTTATAGCACAAGATTTACAGCATTTGTTAACGTGGATTGCACAGCTAGATGGTGCAGCCTTTTTATAAGTCTATGGACTGCAGAAAAGTATTCAGTGCACAACTCCAGCAAATGTTCTTAATATACACTGGACCAAGTGGACCCGTTGGGCCCCAACATCTCCTGCATTGGTGCAGCACCCTCTCCTCCCCCACTCCCCCGGCCCTCCCCTCCCCTCCCTCCCTCCCTCCCTCCCTCCCTCCCTCCCTCCCTCCCTCCCTCCCTCCCTCCCTCCCTCCCTCCCTCCCTCCCTCCCTCCCTCCCTCCCTCCCTCCCTCCCTCCCTCCCTCCCTCCCTCCCTCCCTCCCTCCCTCCCTCCCTCCCTCCCTCCCTCCCTCCCTCCCTCCCTCCCTCCCTCCCTCCCTCCCTCCCTCCCTCCCTCCCTCCCTCCCTCCCTCCCTCCCTCCCTCCCTCCCTCCCTCCCTCCCTCCCTCCCTCCCTCCCCGCCCCCCCTCTCTCCACCCACCCCCTCACCCCCTCCCCCCTCCCTCCCCCCTCCTTCCCTCCACTCCCCTCAACCCCCCCTTATCCCCCTCCCTCCTTCCCCCTCCCTCCCCCCCTCCATCCCTCCCTCCCCCCTCCCTCCCTATCTCCCCCTCCTCCATCTTCCCTCCCCCCTCTCCCTCCCTCCCTCCCCCCTCCGTCCCTAGGAGATAGATTTAAACTTTAAAATGTGAATAACTAAAAATATAACACCGATTTCAATGAACCTTCTTCCATTAGCACCAAAGGGACGACGGTGAGTAAGGTGGGTCTAAAAGTGTTGTGCTATTGTGTATCGTTTTGGCTGTAGTTCAGGAACAAACAAACAAACAAACAAGAGTTTTAGCATTTGGATTAATCATGTGGGCTTTGCAATTATATCTAGAAGTTTCCTTTTAACAATTTTGCTCTCCCTGTTTTTAATTTGTTTTCTAACTCTTTCCTTCAATTAGCCAGGTGACTTACTTTGCAACCTGGCTGCTAGCCATCGCGTCAGTTTGGCTAGTATAAGAAAATAACTGCAGATGCTGCTACAAATCACGTCAGTTTGGCTTATCATTGTGTAGAAAAGCAAGGGAGAATAACATCCCCTTCAAGCATTTTCAATACCATCACTACATACTTACAGAATACTTGAGCACTCCCTCCTCAGATCCCCCCACGTTTTGTTTCCTGAATCCTGTCCACGTCTTGAATCCTGTGCCTTCACACCCTCTACAACTTCTGATTGCAAGGCATCTCTGAGGTAATTATGTATCCTCAGGAGGGCCAGAGCCACATTATTACTCAGTGCAATTTTATACGCAGAATAATACTGAGCTGCTTTTATTTATCACTTGCTCAGATCCAGCCAAACCATCAGACATTTACTGTGTTGTCTGATCCAGACCAAAGCTTCAAACCATGACCAATACCAATAATGTGCTGGAAGGAACTGCAGATGCTGGTTTACATTGAAGACAGACACAAAATGCTGGAGTAACTCAGCGGAGCAGGCAGCATCTCTGGAAAGAAGGAATGGGTGACGTTTCGGGTCGAGACCCTTCTTCAAACTTCAGACCAATAACTTTCTTGGTGTAGAATTTCCCTCATCCTCCTTGACTACACACCACCATCTAAACTATTATACACATTACCAGTTACTTAAAATTAAAATGGTCCTATTTTTAACCAGGCATCCGTTCTCCAGGTTCATCAATTCAAATATGTTCATAATTGTATCATTGGTCCACGTCTGTGCTACTGGTTTACCTTTTCTTTCCAGATTCTCTGTTCCTCCGACAATCTGTTGCCCCATTTTTCACCATCATCGTTTCCCTGTCAACAGGTTGGTCAAACTCTATGTGGAATACCACCAACTTTCATTTATGTGACTCCTTTACATCCCAAGACTCATAATGGAACCTGCGAGGCATAGCCATAGAGTTATACAGCATGGAAGCATATACTTCAACTGTAGAAACATAGAAAATAGGTGCAGGAGGAGGCCATTCGGCCCTTTGAGCCAGCACCTCCATTCATTGTGATCATGGCTGATCGTCCACAATCAGTAACCCGTGCCTGCCTTGTCCCCATATCCCTTGATTCCACTAGTCCCTAGAGCTCTATCTAACTCTCTTTTAAATTCATCCAGTGATTTGGCCTCCACTGCCTTCTGTGGCAGAGAATTCCACAAATTCACAACTCTCTGAGTAAAAAAGATTCTTCTCACCTCAGTTTTAAATGGACTCCCCTTTATTCTTAGACTGTGGCCCCTGGTTCTGGACTCCCCCAACATTGGGAACATTTTTCCTGCATCTAGCTTGTCCAGTCCTTTTTATAATTTTATATGTTTCTATAAGATCCGCTCTCATCCTTCTAAACTCCAGTGAATACAAGCCCAGTGTTTCCAATCTTTCATCATATGACAGTCCCGCCATCCCGGAGATTAACCTCGTGAACATACGCTGCACTGCCTCAATAGCAAGGATTCTTGGGGTCCAAGCCCATAGCCACTCTGATGGTTTCAACACAAGTAGATAGAGTGGTAAAGAGAGTGTATGGTTTGCTTCACTTCATTGGTTGATGCATTGAGTATAAGTTAAGGAGTGACACAAAATGCTGGAGTAACTCAGCAGGACAGGCAGCATCTCCGGATAGAAGGAATGGGGGACATTTCGGGTCGAGACCTTCTTCGGGTCTGAAGAAGGGTCTTGACCCGAAACGTCATCCATTCCTTCTATCTGGCGATGCTGCCTGTCCTTCTGAGTTACTCCAGCATTTTGTGTCTATCTTTGGTGTAAACCAGCATCTGCAGTTCGTGGCATAGTGGTGTTTTAGAGGTTTGTAGATAGACACATGGATTTGCAGGCTTTTGAGGGATATGTGCCGGCTGAGGAGAATAACTTGGCGTCATCTTCAGCACAGACATTGTGGGCCAGAGGACCTGGTCCTACCCTGTCCTAAGTTGTACGTTTCTTTGCAATATTGAAATGATTCAGGACATCACTGTTCTTTTCTCTGAACTAATTAGCTTGCATGAGCTTCCACATTGTAAAACCGATGAGAAGCTTAATTTAAGACTTTGCCTTCTCATGTGGTTATACAAATGGATGAGTATAATGATCATCCAGGGATCTCTTCTATCTCTAGTAATCTTTTTGTTCTGAACATCTATATACTAAAACTCTTGTTTGTTTGTTTGTTTGTTTGTTCCTGAACAACAGCCAAACCGGTGCATGATAGCGCAACAATGTTAGGCCCACCATCGTCTCTTTGGCGCTAATGGAAGAAGTTTCATTGAAATAGGTGTTATATTTTTTAAGTTATTCACATTTTAAAGTTTAAATCTATCTCCTAGGGAAGGAGGTGGAAGGGAGGGAGGGAGGGGGTAGGAGGGAGGATAAGTGGGGTTGAGGGAAATGGAATGAGGTGGAGGGGAAGGGGGAGGAGGAGGGAGGGGAGGGGGGAGAGGAGGGGGAGGGGGGAGGGAGGGGGAGGAGAGGGTGCTGCACCAATGCAGGAGAGGTTTGGGCCCAATGGGTCCACTTGGTCTAGTACTTATTAATTCTGTTCAGATTCTCCTTCACCTTGTCTGCCAAGGAAATATCATGCCCTTTATCCTGCTAATTTCCTTTTCAAGCTCATCCCCACATTCCTTGTACTGCGTCAGGAACGTGTTTGATCCCAGCTGCCTGTACCTGACACATGCTTCCATCATTTTCTTACACCGAGTGACAACATTCCTGGTCCGCCAGGGTGTCCAAATCCTGCCAACCTTGCCCTTCACTCAAACAGGAACATGAGGACCTAAACTCTCCCAATCTCACTTTTAATAGATTCCCACTTTACAGGCATCTCTTTACGTGCTATCATACAGTCATAGAGTGATACGGTGTGGAAACAGGCCCTTCGGCCCAACTTGCCCACACCAGCCAACGTGTCCCAGCTGCACTAGTCCCGTGTTTGGTCCATATCCCTCCAAACTTGTCCTATCCATTTACCTGTCTAACCTTTTCTTAAATGTTGGGATAGTCCCTGCCTCAACTACCTTGTGGGTTCCATACACCCACCACCCTTTGTGTAACAAAGTTACCCCTCAGATTCCTATTAAACCTTTTCCCCTTCACCTTGAACGTATGTCCTCTGGTCCTCGATTCCCCTACTCTGGGTAAAAGACTCTGTGCATCTATCCTATCTATTCCTCTCATGATTTTGTACATCTCTATAAGATCATCCCTCATCCTCCTGCGCTCCATGGAATAGAGACCCAGCCTACTCAACCTCTCCATATAGCTCACACCCTCTAGTCCTAGCAACATCCTTGTAAATCTTCTCTGTACCCTTTCCAGCTCTGTACTTTTTACCTGCTATCAGTCTCTCCCGATCAACCTTCAAACTTCCTGTCTAAATGCCATCAAAATTAGCCTTACGTTAATTTGGAACATTTAACTGGGGGACCAGTCCTATCTCTTCCCAGAACAATTATACGTGAACATTTGGCCCAGTGAGCCTTTCCATTTCCATCTGCATGTTTACTGAACCCAGCAATGGTTCACGGCCTAGCCTATCAAGAATTAATCCATCTCAGCCATGAAAATATTCAAATACTTTAATTTTACTGCCATTTGAGGAAGAGTCTTTCAAAGACTCACATTCCTCTGAGGAAGAAATATTCTCCATGTTTCTACTTCAAATAGGCAATGATTGATTATTAAGCTGTGTCCCCGAATTCTGCACAAGAGGAAACATCCCTATATTTTCAGTGAAAGGGAATTTGGTCAAAGAGGTTGGCTTAATGGAGAGACAAAAGCCGTAGAGGAAAGGTTTAGGATTCAAGCTCAGAGCGTTGATCTCAAATATTTGAAAGCATGATTGTGAATGGTTCAATGATTAATATTAGGAATGTGCAAGAAGGTAGAATTGTGGTTGTAAAGCTGGAGGAGGCTAGAGAACTAAGGAAGGGGGGAGGGTCTCAGGATGCTGCGTATCTGAGCCGTTATAAAGTCCAGTCGGACAATGTCTACCATTCTGCTCTCATCAACCTTCAAACAGCTCAATTAAATGTGTGGGACCTGGCTTCCCACGCACAAAGCCAGGCCGACTCCTCATAATTAGTCCTTGCCTGTCCAAATCATGGTCGGTGTTGCCCTCCTAGTAGCTTTCCCGCCACTGACATTAGGCTCACCAGCACATAGCTTCCCAGCCTGTTCTTGCAGCTTCTCTTAAATAAAGGCACAACATTGCTATCCTTCAAACCGCAATCATGGCTAAACATGATGCAAATAGATTTCTTACTTATCTTCCCACAGCAGAGAATTGGAAGAGTTCAGGTTGTGGAATAATAAAAGAGAAAGTGGATCAGGAGGGCATTGGAATAGACCAGTCTAGAAACAACATTACCATGGACAATGGTTTGAACAGTAGATTAATTAAAACATGTTTTGGCTTTTTATGAGTTTCCTTCTTTAATTTGACCTACGTTTCTGGTGGGTTCCACTCTCCAGACTACCTAACTGAGACTATTTACTTTAAAAAAAATCAAATCAAATATTGCTAATCAAATGTTTAATCATCTCTACTAATTCATCATTTACGATTTGGCCGTTTCCCTTTTAAATTATTTAAAATCTATTACATATTTTGCATCCCACTCTATGAGGATCACTCAGGATCATTTCCACATCAAAGCTGCGAAATGAACTCAAATACTTGAATTAAGCCCCCTGACGCTGAGCACAAAATGGCATTGATTGTCGTCAGGGAAAAGTCAGTGGTCCGAGCCTTTGCCCATTCTCAACTGGAGGCGAAAGAGGGAAGGACTATTCATGTTAAATAGACGAAGCCAACACATCAACCTTGAACTGGACCTGCTTGTCAATTCTACAGAATAAAAGCAAGCCAACAGGTGTCCTCATTCCACTTGACCTTTTTGTTAAGTCCATCTGTAAGTAGATTAACCAGCAAAAAAACACAAGACCTTTCACACAAGCCAGCCTTGCAGCAGCTACAACCGAGTCCTAGTTCCCACAGGTCATATTTTAATCCCCTGGCTTTCTCCCCACTCTCTCTATTATGTGTGAACTACTCTGCTCCTTTCTTTCATTCTATATCACTGGCCATTTTTACTCTTACTTCATGCATGCAGCTTTATCAGCTTTATTCCATAACTTTTAACAGCAAAATCGTTAAATAAAAAGCCATGCACCTGAATGCATGGAGTGTTGAAAGTTGTTGGTGTACATTCTGTGATGAAGTTAAACATTTATAATTTGGATGCATGTAGTTTACATAACATTTTCCCAATACTTTCATATCACTAACTTGTTACTGCTAGGCTACATCAGCATAAACACTTGCAGGGTGATGTTTTACACAGACGATAAGCACCTGGGCAAATCCTATCTCACCCGACACTTAACAGGGGGCTCCTATCACCAACGATGACTGACTTTCCACAATAATACACAACAACATTCAATTTAGTAGCGCATAATTCCTCAACAAGTTTTATATCCAGCATTTATGCCGAATAAATGTAATCAAATGCCACCAGGGCGGCACGGTTGCGCAGCGGTAGAGTTGCTGCCTTGCAGCGAATGCAGCGCCGGAGACCCGGGTTCCATCCCGACTACGGGTGCTGTCTGTACGGAGTTTGTACGTTCTCCCCGTGACCTGCGTGGTTTTTCACCGAGATCTTCGGTTTCCTCCCACACTCCAAAGATGTACAGGTAGGTTAATTGGCTTGGTAAATGTAAAAATTGTCCCTAGTGTGTGTAGGATAGTGTTAATGTGCGGGGATGGCTGGGCGGCGCGGACTCGGTGGGCTGAAGGGCCTGTTTCCGTGCTGTATCTCTAAACCTAAAACAAAATCTAAAAATCTTCAGTTTCCTCCCACACTCCAAAGACGTGCAGGTTTGTAGGTTAATTGGCTTGGTGTAAGTGTAAATTGTCCCCAGTGGGTGTAGGATAGTGTTAGTGTGCGGGGATCGCTGGTCGGCGTGGACCCGGTGGGCCGAAAGGGCCTGTTTCCGCGCTGTATCTCTAAACTAAACTAAAACAAACTAAATTACAATCACAGATCATTTTCACAATTAGGGATTTGCCATGTGAGCAAATGGTTAATGTGTTTGTGTGAGATTCTTTTATATTAATGATAATTTAAACCTTCTGTTTCAAATAACTTGATTGGAATGCTAATGATCACATGCTGCAATGGAACAGTCACATTCCCCTCCACCTTCCAAAGTGTTCACACACCATTACAACTGTTCTACTGTTTGGTGGGGAGCAGCAGTGATTGCTTGCAAGGAATGGTGCACCTATACAATGCTGCAAGGTTCACTAATCCCGGATATCATGGTGTGTTCTGTAATGGAGCAGAGGAAAGATTGCAACTGCTCACATTTTCACAAAGGAACACAAGCATGGCAGCAGATTCGAGGCACAGTGAATTTGAACGACTGGCCAGCTTACCTCCGCCATTTAGAAAGACAGAGCTTACACATCTCAAAATGCTTTCTAGCTAATGAAGTGCTTTGAAACACTATTGTTCAAACATGGAGATGCTGCCATCAATTTTGTTTAGATTTAGATTTTAGATTTTTTTTTTAGATTTAGAGATACAGTGTGGAAACAGGCCCTTCGGCCCACCGAGTCCGCACCGCCCAGCGGTCCCCGCACATTAACACTATCCTACACCCACTAGGGACAATTTTTTTAAACATTTACCCAGTGAATCATATCATATATCATATCATATATATACAGCCGGAAACAGGCCTTTTCGGCCCACCAAGTCCGTGCCGCCCAGCGATCCCCGTACACCAACACTATCCTACACCCACTAGGGACAATTTTTACATTTACCCAGTCAATTAACCTACATACCTGCACGTCTTTGGAGTGTGGGAGGAAGATCTCGGAGAAAACCCACGCAGGTCACGGGGAGAACGTACGAACTCCGTACAGACGGCGCCCATAGTCGGGATCGAACCTGAGTCTCCGGCGCTGCATTCGCTGTAAGGCAGCAACTCTACCGCTGCGCCACCGTGACCGCATGATTTGTAAATCACAATGCAATAATAAACAGATAATCTCTGTTAAGGGTGTTGTCCAAGAGACATAAATGACTGAAATCAGGCTTCTCTTTGAAATATTGGTGTGGGATCTTGTCCAAACAAACATGAATATTAAATGTAGCCTTTGGACACCAATTCCCAGTGCAGATGCCTACTTAATTGAACCACAATTTAGAGTCTATAAGATCAGCTCATCTGAGTCATGGCCTGGCCTTTCATTAACTTCCAGCAGTTCGTGGTCGTGTGCTCCTTTCAAATAAGATTCCAAACATATGCTTCAGATTTTAATACTAACGATCCACAGGTGAACATAGGTATTAATATGTAATTGTGATAATGTTTGATGTTTCAATAAGATATTCATGCTCTGTTGAAGGAGAAGTAACTGCTTTACACCTTTGTAGGCAACATTGCATGTATGTAAAGCGCAGAAATGAATATCTATATACTAAAACTCTCGTTTGTTTGATTGTTTGTTCCTGAACAACAGCCAAAATGGTACACGATAGCGCGACAATTTTAGGCCCACCTTACTCACCGTCGTCCCTTTGGTGCTAATGGAAGAAGTTTCATTGAAATCGGTGTTATATTTTTTAAGTTATTCACATTTTAAAGTTTAAATCTATCTCCTCAGGAGGGAGGGGGGAGGGAGGATAAAGGGGGGGGGGGGTTGAGGATGATGGATTGGGGCGGGAAGGGAAGGGGGAGGGGAAGGGGAGGGGAATGGGAGGGGAGGGGGGTGGGGAGGGGGAGGTGGGAGGGGAGGGAGGAGGGGGGGGCGAGGGGAGGGGGCGAGGGGAAGGGGAGGGAGAGGGGAGGGAAGGGGAGTGATGGGGAGAAGGGGTGACGAGGATGGGTAGGGGGTAGTGGGAGTGGAGGGGGAAGGGAGGGGAGGGGGTGGGGGGGTGGGGAGGGGAGGGGGGAATTGGGAGGGGGGGGAGGAGAGGGTGCTGCACCAATGCAGGAGAGGTATGGGCCCAACGGGTCCACATGGTCTAGTATACAACAAAATTCTGAATGCTGGGAGTCTGGATAGTAACACAGTGAGGCAGCGCACGGAGTTGCCTCACAGGGCCAGAAACTGGGGCTCGATCTTGACTCGTTCTGTCTGTATGGAGTTTGCACGTTCTCCCTGTGACTGCACGGATGTCCTCCGGGTGCTCAGCTTTCTTCCCACATCCCAAAGACGTGAAGTTTTGTTGGTTAATTGGCCTCTGCAAATTTGGCCTCCAGTATGTGGGGAATGGATGTGAAATTGGGATAACATAGAACGAGTGTGTATGGGTGATTGATGGTCGGTGTCGACTCCGTTAGTCGAAGGCCCTGTTTCCATACTGTATCTCTAAGCTAAACTAAACTAAACTAATAGCAGAAAATATTGGAAAACGTTTGCAGGTCAGGTAGCATCTGTAGAAAGAGAAACAGTCAACACTTTTGGTCTGCAGCTCTTAGAATCGTAGAGTCGTAGTTTGATACAGTGCGGAAACAGGCTCTTCGGCCCAACTCACCCACACCGGCCATCAATGTCCCAGCTACCCTAGTCCCACTTGCCTGCTCTTGGTCTATATCCCTCCAAACCTGCCCTATCCATGAACCTGTCTAACTGTTTCTTAAAAGATGGGATAGTCCCAGCCTCAACTACCTCCTCTGGCAGCTTGTTCCATACACCCACCACCCTCGGTGTGAAAAAGTTACCCCTCGGATTCCTATTAAATCTTTTCCCCTTCACCTTGAACCTATGTCCTCCGGTCCTCGATTCCCCTACTCTGGGTAAAAGACTCTGTGCATCTACCTGATCATGATTTTGTACACCTCTATAAGATCTCCCCTCATCCTCCTACGCTCCATGGAATAGAGATCCAGCCTGCTCAACCTCTCCCTTTAGCTCTTGGCAGCACTTGGAAAGAGAGGGACAGTGTTGGTCAGGAGAGAAAGATCCGGAGGGATACATAATGCAAATAGAATCTCTGTGAGAGGGCTCTGTGTTGAGCACTCCACTATTAAACTGTTTTGATTTATCCTATCTCATGCACTCTCTTTGCTCTGTGCTGTCTTTCCCCACCTTCTCTCCCACTGAATATTAACTTGTGTCTTTCTTTTCCCACTACTGATGAAGGATTACAGACACAAAATGAGGATTGTTTCTCTTCCCAAAGATACTGCCCGACCTGCTGAGTCTTTCCAGCATTTTAATTACAGAAAGGAATATTTCTGTGATGGAAAAGAAAAGCATGCTAGTTTTTAAGGGTGGAGCAGTTTAATCAGACAATTTGAATTGCTATTTCAAAGGAATAACAGCGATCAAATTATCTTTAATCCTGCATTATTTTATAAGATACTTGTTGATTACTGTACAGTAATAAAAGTAAAATTAGTTTTTTTTAGATAGTATACTACTCTGAGAAAACAAATATGACAATCTCATTTTTGTGGTACTGGTGTTCATTTCACAACTGAGAAATTTAGTGTAGTTTAATTTAGTTTAGAGATACAGCGAGGAAACAGGCCCTTTGGCCCACCGAGTCCACACCGACCAGCGATCCCTACATTTGACCCTACACACACTAGGGACAATTTTGGATTTATACATTTATACTGAAGCCAATTAACCGACAAACCTGTGCGCCTTTGGAGTGTGGGAGGAAACCGGAGTGTGGGAGGAAACTGTATCTCTAAACTCTAAACTAATCCTGGAGAAAACCCACGCAGGTCACGGGGAGAACGTACAAACTCCGTACAGACAGCACCCATAGTCGGGATCGAACCTGGGTCTCTGGCGCGGTAAGGCAGCAACTCTACGGCTGCACCACCGTGCCGCCCCGGTTATCCCGAATTATAAGGAATTATAAGGATTCCTGATGTGATGTTTGGAAGCACTGACATTTTCGTTGGACTTGACTTTAAGCAGAGATCAACAATGAGTAGTGCAGTTAACCCCACTCTTAGAGTGAATATTTCTCCCTCGACCAACCTTGAAGGAAGAAATTAACTGATTGCTATTCCATTTTTGTTTGTGAGGCTGCTCTGCACAAACTAGCTTCCATATTTTCCACAGCACAGCTGTAAATACAACAAAAATATGGATTAGGGAGATCCTAAAGCCATGGAATGTGCTCTATAACAACAAGTTCTCTATTTATTATCTAAAATTGGAAGCTGGAAATATAATAGCGGGCCAAACAAAAGTGTTTTAAAACTGGAGATTTCCTGCCATGTAGAACCAAATTTTCTGATCATATTTTGAGGCGAATGAAATTAAATCAGATAATTGTAGAGCTTGTGAAATGCATGGAGTCCTAAATACTTTCATCTGGACAAAGCTGGCCAAATGCCTCGCCGAGAAAAATAATTAATGGTGTTTCATTTTTTTAATAAGTACAGTCCTAAAAATATGAAGCAAGGAGCTCTCAAAGTTCTGAATGCTGGCTACAGAAAACCAACTTGTTGTTGGATTGTGGAATAAAGCATAAGGTTTTCATAAATTAAAACTGAAATCCATACAGCTACTGGAAAAATAAATGACTAGTTTCCAAACTTGCTGCTTCCACCTTATTTTTGCCTTGAAATGTGTTTTTTATCAGAAACATTTATAGAAAACACGCAATGTCTGTGGAAAGTATACATTTAATGGATTCCCTTTGATTGTTCCAGTAAAAGCTGGCATTATTCTGCAGTTTGCACTGCTGATTTCATTCTGAAAACATTTGCTTTGAATTTCATTTTTAACCTGAAACCTTTATTTGGAAATGTCACGGTTTAAATTAAATCACATTTCCAATTCAAACAGAACATCTCCTAGAATGGGTAATTTTTTTAATAGAAACCTCCAGCAACTTTGTATTACATACTCTAGCCTCTTTCTCAGCTTTTGAATTTTTTCCCCACAGTCTTGCACTTAAACTATCAGGAAATACTATAATCGACTACTTCAAACAATACTTCTGTAATGATGTGGAACACAAAGATAGCAAGGCATGTAAAGATTTGGTGCTGTGCATCCAGCCTGAAAAGGAACTGTTAATTCAACGTAGCAGTGCATGCAGCGTAAATTTCATAAAAAGGTCACTTCATTATTACTGTTTATAATATTATGTTGTTCAGAAATAAAGACATTTTTATTTATAATGGAAAGTTGGGCAGTCCACAGCGTGCTTGGATAACAAAAAATATAAAGCAATAATTCTGAGTATGTTTTAAGGAAGGAGGAATGCTTTACATTATGTTTAATAACCAATGCAAATGTTTTATCTATCAGGTCATTTCTGAAAGCTAGACTATTATAGAAACATAGAAACATAGAAAATAGGTGCAGGAGGAAGCCATTGGGCCCTTCGAGCCAGCACCGCCATTCATTGTGATCATGGCTGATCATCCACAACCAGTAACCCGTGCCTGCCTTCTCCACATATCGTTGATTCCGCTAGCCCCGAGAGCTCTATCTAACTGTCTTTTAAATTGATCCAGTGAATTGGCCTCCACTGCCTTCTGTGGCAGAGAATTCCACAGATTCATAACTCTCTGGGTGAAAAAGTTTTTTCTCATCTCAGTTTTAAATGGCCTCCCCTTTATTCTTAGACTCTGGTTCTGGACTCGCCCAATATCGGGAACATGTTCCCTGCCTCTAGCGTGTCCAATCCCTTAATAATCTTATATGTTTCTATAAGATCCCCTCTCATCCTTCTAAACTCCAGTGAATACAAGCCCAGTCTTTCCAATCTTTTCTCATGACAATCCCGCCATCCCAGGGATCAATCTCGTGAACCTACGTTGCACTGCCTCAATAGCAAGGATGTCATTCCTCAAATTAGGGGACCAAAACTGCACACAATACTCCAGATGCGGTCTCACCAGGGCCAATTGCTTTCTTCACTGCCTGCTGTACCTACCTGCATGTTTACTTTCAATGACTGTTGTACAAGGTCACCCAGGTCTCGTTGCACTTCCCTTTTTCCTAATCTGACACTTTTGAGATAATAATCTGCCTCCTTATTTTTGCCGCCAAAGTGGATAACCTCACACTTATCTACATTATATTGCATCTGCTATGCATCTGCCCACTCACTCAACCTGTCCAATCACTCTGCAACCTCCTAGCATCCTCTTCACAGTTCACTCTGCCACCCTGGTTTATGTCATCTGAAAATTTGATAGTGGAAACATTTTAATTATCATTAACTGTGAGCTTGTGTTGCAGTTTGATAGGCGACACGCAAATAAATAAAGAGAGTTTCTGGTTAATAGGAAGTTTATTTTATAATTGAAATGCACTCATTGTTTAGCTTGGTTGCTCTGGTTTATTGAATCATTTATCTGAAAACAACAACTATCGCTGTTTGCTTTTATAATCAAAAGTGACTCGATCAGCAACTCCAAATCAGAATTGCACTTGTTCATCATATCCCATTTAGGGAGCATATCAGTAAAACCAATAGAAAGATAGAAGCCCAAACGGAAATATAAAATATTACTTATTTCGGCAATATTTGATTACATCGCCATTTATTTCATTATATGTCTTTAAAATGAAACCACTGTTTGTGTGAAATCTCACACCCACTGACAATGGCCTGTTACAAACTCCAGTTTATGATAAAACACACCATTTTCATGGCAGTATGAAACTGAGGAAACGCCAATCAAATATGCATAATATATTCTCACGCAAACGTTTTTTAATTGAGTTGTTAATGAGATGGCCCGCTTTTAAACCTACAAGTGTAGTTCTGGATTAACAATCAAAATGCACACAGATAAGCAGCTAATAAATAACCAAGGTACTCTCTCCCAATGTTAAGTCAAACATTAATTTCCTTAAATAATAATAATAATAATAATAATAATAATAATAATAATAATAATAATAATAATAATAATAATAATAATAATAATAATAATAATAATAATAATAATAATAATAATAATAATAATAATAATAATAATAATAATAATAATAATAATAATAATAAACATTTATTTTATATAGCGCTTTTCAAAATACTTAAAGACGCTTTACAAAACAGTCAAGACATAAAAACAAACAAACAAACAAAAGATTTGGATCATTTAAAAAATATTACTAGACCAAGTGGACCCGTTGGGCCCAAATCTCTCCTGCATTGGTGCAGCACTTTCTCCTCCCCCACTCCCCCCTCCCGCCCTCCCCTCCCCTCCTCTCCCCCCTCCAACCCCCTCCCCTCCCGCTCCCCTCCGTCTTCCCCGCTTCTCACTGAAAATCCTCATCAGTCTGAAGAAGGGTCTCGACCGGAAAAGTCACCGATTCCTTGCCTCCAGAGATGCTGCCTGTCCCGCTGAGTTACTGCAGCTTTTTGTGTCTGTCTTCAAGGGCTAAGTAAATTGAAAACACCATCGTGTCTTAAGTGAGAAATGATACAGAACTGCAGGCATTTAAATGTTAAGGTCCAATAAAAAAAAGTGACCTAAAAGCAGATAGTTGGTGAAAGAGTGCAGGAGATTTAGTAACTAACTGCTAACCACATGGAATCATCAATACCAACAACACCACAAGGAGATTATTTTTGTTCTGAGTGTGCTGGGCCTCATCTCACCACACATAAGCCTTAATAATCCTGATTAATTCTGGTGCAGTAGAAGGCCATCTGAAAATTAAATAAAATACCAAGCCCCTGTACCAGGGGAAATCCTTCAATAGTGTACTAAAACAAGGTCATAAGTACCTCTGATAGATACAAAATGCTGGAGTAACTCAGTGGGACAGGCAGCATCTCTGGAGAGAAGGTGATGTTTGGGGTCGAGACCCTTCCTCAGCCTGGAACTGTGACGTCTAGGTTCAGGAATACCTTCTTCCCAATAGCCATTAGGCTATTAAACACTACAAACTCCAAATAAATACCTCTGTTTAGTTCAGTTTAGAGATACAGCGCAGAAACAGGCCCTTTGTGACCGTCCTAAATCTCTGTTGAGATTGTGACCTCATCTCCTTTATCTGAAGAGGGTAGAGTATGCTAAGGTGCACAGTTATATGACCATGTTCAAGAAAAGAGACATGTTCAGTTGTTTTAATCCCACGCGATTGACTCTTACCTGCCCACTGAGGTGAGGGACCATGCCATTTTTCTGTATTGAGAATAAAATCAGCCAATGCAGCAAAAGGAAGGGTCATCTATACCTTCATTTGCCAACTTCCTCTTCCTCTACTTCCTCTACTTCCTCGACTTCCTGAGAAGATTGTGGAGATTCAGTGTGTCAGAGAGGAGCAGAGAGCATACTGACTGGATGCATCACGGCCTGGTTCGGCAACTTGAACGTCCAGGAGTGAAGAAGACTGCACAAAAGTTGTGAACACTGCCCAGTCCATCACCAGCTCTGACCTCCCCACCATCGAAGGGATTTACCGGAGTTGCTGCCTCAAAAGGGCAGCCAGCATCATCAACTACTTACGGC
Organism: Rhinoraja longicauda; assembly: GCF_053455715.1. NCBI lineage: Eukaryota > Metazoa > Chordata > Chondrichthyes > Rajiformes > Arhynchobatidae > Rhinoraja > Rhinoraja longicauda. The sequence goes on along the minus strand of NC_135959.1, from coordinate 76,784,580 downwards.
AGCAGTTTTTTCCATACACCCACCACTCTTTGTGTGGAAAGGTTGCAGTGTAGTGACCATAGAGAATGGTCCAGGTCGTCGAACCCTCGGATTGGCCAGCGAGGTCACGTGGGAACGCGACCATGGGGATTGGTCCAGGGAGCGACATCGCTGATTGGCCAGCGATGTCATGTGCGCGTTTGGCGCCCGATTTAGTTAGTTCGGCGAAGTCTTCAAGGAAGACAGTAAGTTTGTGATGGTTGTCCTTTACCTTGTTGTTTAACTCTGTATTCGAAGATTGCGGCTGCAATAAACTTCTTCTACAACCAACAAGTTTCGGACTCGCCATAGCAGGATCAATTTATCCCAAAGAGGCGGAAAGACTCTAAGGGGAGTAAGAGACACCTGTGGCTGGCAAGGGAAGTCAAGGACAGCATAAAAATTAAGGAGAGGAAGTATAACATAGCAAAGAAGAGTGGGAAGACAGAGGATTGGGACTCTTTTAAAGAGCAACAAAAGTTAAATAAAAAGGCAATACGGGGAGAAAAGATGAGGTACGAGGGTAAGTTAGCCAATAATATAAAGGAGGATAGCAAAAGTTTTTTTAGGTACGTGAAGAGGAAAAAAATAGTCAAGGCAAATGTGGATCCCTTCAAGACAGAAGCAGGGGAATTTATTATGGGGAACAAAGAAATGGCAGACGAGTTAAACCGTTACTTTGGATCTGTCTTCACTGAGGAAGATACACACAATCTCCCAAATGTTCTAGGGGCCGGAGAACCTAGGGTGATGGAGGAACTGAAGGAAATCCACATTAGGCAGGAAATGGTTTTGGGTAGACTGATGGGACTGAAGGCTGATAAATCCCCAGGGCCTGATGGTCTGCATCCCAGGGTACTTAAGGAGGTGGCTCTAGAAATAGTGGAAGCATTGGAGATCATTTTTCAATGTTCTATAGATTCAGGATCAGTTCCTGTGGATTGGAGGATAGCAAATGTTATCCCACTTTTTAAGAAAGGAGGGAGAGAGAAAACGGGTAATTATAGACCAGTTAGTCTGACATCAGTGGTGGGGAAGATGCTGGAGTCAATTATAAAAGACGAAATTGCTGAGCATTTGGATAGCAGTAACAGGATCATTCCGAGTCAGCATGGATTTACGAAGGGGAAATCATGCTTGACAAATCTACTGGAATTTTTTGAGGATGTAACTAGGAAAATTGACAGCGGAGAGTCAGTGGATGTGGTGTACCTCGACTTTCAGAAAGCCTTCGACAAGGTCCCACATAGGAGATTAGTGGGCAAAATTAGAGCACATGATATTGACATGGATAGAAAATTGGTTGACAGACAGAAAGCAAAGAGTGGGGATAAATGGGTCCCTTTCGGAATGGCAGGCAGTGACCAGTGGGGTACCGCAAGGTTCAGTGCTGTGACCCCAGCTATTTACGATATACATTAATGACTTAGATGAAGGGATTAAAAGTACCATTAGCAAATTTGCAGATGATACTAAGCTGGGGGGTAGTGTGAATTGTGAGGAAGATGCAATAAGGCTGCAGGGTGACTTGGACAGGTTGTGTGAGTGGGCGGATACATGGCAGATGCAGTTTAATGTAGATAAGTGTGAGGTTATTCACTTTGGAAGTAAGAATAGAAAGGCAGATTATTATCTAAATGGTGTCAAGTTAAGAAGAGGGGATGTTCAACGAGATCTGGGTGTCCTAGTGCATCAGTCACTGAAAGGAAGCATGCAGGTACAGCAGGCAGTGAAGAAAGCCAATGGAATGTTGGCCTTCATAACAAGAGGAGTTGAGTATAGGAGCAAAGAGGTCCTTCTACAGTTGTACCGGGCCCTGGTGAGACCGCACCTGGAGTACTGTGTGCAGTTTTGGTCTCCAAATTTGAGGAAGGATATTCTTGCTATTGAGGGCGTGCAGCGTAGGTTCACTAGGTTAATTCCCGGAAAGGCGGGACTGTCGTATGTTGAAAGACTGGAGCAATTAGGCTTGTATACACTGGAATTTAGAAGGATGAGGGGGGATCTTATTGAAACATATAAGATAATTAGGGGATTGGACACAGTAGAGGCAGGAAACATGTTCCCAATGTTGGGGGAGTCCAGAACAAGGGGCCACAGTTTAAGAATAAGGGGTAGGCCATTTAGAACGGAGATGAGGAAGAACTTTTTCAGTCAGAGAGTGGTGAAGGTGTGGAATTCTCTGCCTCAGAAGGCAGTGGAGGCCAGTTCGTTGGATGCTTTCAAGGGAGAGCTGGATAGAGCTCTTAAGGATAGCGGAGTGAGGGGGTATGGGGAGAAGGCAGGAACGGGGTTCTGATTGGGAGTGATCAGCCATGATCGCATTGAATGGCAGTGCTGGCTCGAAGGGCCGAATGGCCTCCTCCTGCACCTATTGTCTATTGTCTATTGTTACCCCTCACATTCCTATTGAATCTTTTCCCCCTCAACTTTAACCCATGTCCTCTTGTTTTCGATTCCCCTACTGTGGGCAAGAGACTTTGTGCGTGTACCTGATCTATTTCACCCATGATTTTGAACACCTCTATGAAATTACCCCTCAAACTGCTGCACTATAACGAACAGAGTCCTAGCCTGCTCAACCTCTCCCTATAGCTAAGGCCTTTGAGTCCTGGCAACATCCTCGTAAATCTTCTCTGCACCCTTTCCAGCTTGACAACAATCTTTCCTATAACATGGTGACCTTAAAGGGCCTGTCCCAGTTAGGCGATTTTAAGGTGACTGCCGGTGACTAGGCTGTTGCCGAACGTTTGCCGGGGTGTCGCGGGCATGATCGTGAGGAGTCGTCAATGAATCGTAACGGATCTCGGCGCGTCGCGGACATAAATTCCAGATAGAAATGTCTGGGCGACAGCTGGCTTGTGGCCAGGTATCGTTGCTTATTGCGGGCGCTGTCTGTCGCATGCTGTCCCCAGGTTTGCTAGGTTGTCACAGATGCATTTAGAAGCACGTAATATTAAATCAAGAAAAGGCATTTGAAGATACCAGAAGATAGTTTTGTTTAACCAATTTATTTACCGTCAGGACATTTGACAGGTAGATTGGAGGCGGCAGTTTGACGGTCAGGTAAGCGTGGGAATTTTGCGATGTTTCCGAAGACGGTGTAATCTCTTAGCCAGGTGCTAGTTTCACAAAAAAAGTAACTTGTGTTGACCTGACTCAGCATTGTCGTGGTCATTGTCGTGGTCATTGTCGTGGTCATTGTCGTGGTCACTGTCGTGGTCATTGTCGTGGTCATTGTCGTGGTCATTGTTGCGGTCATTGTCGTGGTCATTGTCGTGGTCACTGTCGTGGTCATTGTCGTGGTCATTGTCGTGGTCATTGTTGTGGTCATTGTCGTGGTCATTGTCGTGGTCATTGTTGTGGTCATTGTCGTGGTCATTGTCGTGGTCATTGTCGTGGTCATTGTCGTGGTCATTGTCGTGGTCATTGTCGTGGTCATTGTCATCAGGTAAAAGAAAATTTCAGCGATCTGCTACGACTTTGAGAGTCGCCAGCAGTCGCCTTAAAAATCGCGTAACTGGGACAAGCCCCTAACTGAACACAATAATCTAAATGCAGTCTCACCAACGTCTTATACAACTGCAACGTGACCTCCTGACCTATACTCAATACTCTGACTGATGAAGGCCAATGTGCCAAAAACCTCTTTGACCACCCTATCTACCTGTGGTGCCACTTTCAAGGAACTAGGTACCTGCACTCCTAGATCCCTCTGCTCCACAACACTCCCCAGAGCCCTACCATTCACTGTGTATGTTCTGCCCATGTTAGCCTTCCCGAAACACAACACCTCACATTTCTCAGTATTACATTCCATCAACCATTCCTCAGCCCACCTGCCCTACCGATCAAGAGCTTGCTGCAACTTTTGATAACTATCTTCACTATCTACAATACCTTTGTATCATCTGCAAACTTGCTAACCATGTCACCTATGTTCTCATCCAAATTATTGATATAGATGCCTTGTCCTTAATTGCGTTTCATTGGTTTAATTGTCGAATTAATATTTTATTCAATAATCATCTTATTTATTTTGACATAATGGACAAAATCCATTATTGATGAAACGATATTGGAATGATAACATTATAATAATGGAACAGACCAAAATAAATAGTCAAACGTTTACTTACTTTGGTTTTATTAGTGCTTTTCAATTGCAGACTTGATATTTTATTCAATAATCATCTTATTTACTTTGACATAAGGGATAAAATCCTTATACTCTTTTTATTAGACATTAATGCATTTAGTCAATTCTATTTACTATTCATCATTACCAAAGCAGGTTGAACAGTTTGGAAAGCAGCTTCAATCACAGACCTCCAAAATAATTTATTGCTACGTTTCATTCATGGTAGTGATCCTCATTCAACATACAGTACAAATTCAATAATAGACTTATGTGAGATTCTTTGGATTATTTCTCCTCCATGAATTCCATTTGCTGTAGGTTTAACGGATTGAACGTTGTTGACTTTCCTCTGAGTTTGTAATTCTATACTGGAGAAACAGCTGTTGTTTTCATTACAGTGGCTCAGCCCTTTCTGAAAAGGTCAATTTAGTTGTCTTAGAAGTGTTGGCTTACATGTTATCATCTATGCTTCACCTTCCCTGTTCTCCACAGCGAAGGAAAATAAGATTGCCGGCGTGAGTCTTGACCTTAAGGCAAGCTGGAGGCTGAGAGTTTGGGCAAACAGACTGAAAATGTAACAAGAGCATGTCATGAATTATCCATGGATTTTATTCAGCTCAGTTCTTCATCTTATGTTCTAAGAAGTGCTTGAAGGAGAAAGCAAACATCCCACTAGCAAATAATTTTTACATTAAGAATGAACAAAGGCAATGTTAAACAACAGTGGCAAACTTGAAAATTTGGTTTGGCTGTAACAAAATGATTTGGTGACCTTCCATTTCCTTTTTTATATTTGAGTTAACGTCTAAATATGTAATGTACACAAGAATTAGTGTAGCTTCATAAAAAAAATGGTATTCCTGATGACTTCCAAAGTGAGTGCGGCGGCACGGTAGCGCAGCGGTAGAGTTGCTGCTTTACAACGAATGCAGCGCCGGAGACTCAGGTTCGATCCTGACTACGGGTGCTGCACTGTAAGGAGTTTGTACGTTCTCCCCGTGACCTGCGTGGGTTTTCTCCGAGATCTTCGGTTTCCTCCCACACTCCAAAGACGTACAGGTATGTAGGTTAATTGGCTGGGTAAATGTAAAAATTGTCCCTAGTGGGTGTAGGATAGTGTTAATGTATGGGGATCGCTGGGCGGCACGGACTTGGAGGGCCGAAAAGGCCTGTTTCCGGCTGTATATATATGATATGATATGATATGAGTGGCAGGATGGGAATTAGTGGGTTTCAGGGGTCATTGTTCACTTTAATCAATACAATGCACCTTCTACTCAATCTTCTTCTGTTGTAAAGGCAATGCGTTGGGACACAAAGTTGGGACACTGCGTTACAATGAATGTTAAAAGAAACATTGGGAGATCACAAGTTGTAATGAGAAACTTGAAAAGACTGATGATTGTGAAAGAAGAATGAAAAAAAAGAGAAACATTAAAGGTATTGGAATTTAATACAGAGAAATGTGAGGTGGTAGGGCTCAGAGGACTGTTGTAGAGCAGAGGGATCTAGGAGTGCAGGTACATGGTTCCTTGAAGGTGGAGTCGCAGTTAAGGAAGACCTCTAGAACTAACTGGCCCTGGAAATGAATGACACTGGATATTTTGCCTACCTAGATGTCCTGAGTTCGTTAAAGATCTTGCACTTATTAAGAAATAAGTATTACGTAGTCATAGAATCAGGGAGCAAAGGAGCAGGCCCTTTGGCCCAACTTGCCCATGCCAACCAAGATCGTAGCTAGAAAGTCCATATCTCTCTAAACCTTTCCTAGAACTAAGTTTTTTATGCCATTCGGGAAGTTTTTCCAGTTGATCTTCCAACGTTGATCTTCTAGCAACCAAGTTTAGGTTTAGGTGTAGGCACATGTACTGAGGTATAGTGAACTTTGCCTTGCATGCTATCCAACTAGATCAGATATAACTTACATAGCCACAAACCTTTAGTTTATTGACACAGTGAGATATTCGCGTTGTACATAGAATTTGGATAATTGTTTATAAACTACATATATGTATGTTTGCGTGTGTGCATATATGTGTATGTATGTGACATATGTATGGATATATGAATGTATGTATGTATGTATATGTTTGTGAGTGTGTGTATATATATATATATATATATATGTAGATGAAATAAAGTTTGTGAATTAATTCAGTAGCAGAAAAGGGGTAGGAATAAATAAGTGTATACTTCCTCCTACTTCTTTTCGAACATGTAAGATTTAATTTATTCATTGAGTTGTGTATAGGTTTATCGTTCATTTCATTTTATTGTTATTTTGTTTTGTTTTATCTTTTTTTGTTTTATATGTTCGAAATAAAATATAAACAAACAAACAAACAGACAATCAGTTCAAACTCAAGTACAATAGATAGAGCAAAGAGTGCAGAATATAGTTCCACAATGAAAGGCAGAAAAGAGATTTAGTAAGGAAGAGGGATTGTATCGGATCATGGTAGATGCTTCCCTGGAAAGAGCACACAAGGAGGCCCCAGGCTCCAACCCCATCTTTCTGATTGTGGGAGGGAATAGTTACACAGAATGCTGGGAATGTTCAGTAGGTCGGGCAGCATCCTTTTTGGTTTTCATGTACTGGAGGCGGTGTGGCCAAGGACAGGGTACTGAGGATCCAACCAACAGTTTGCTTGAAAAAAGGTAATGGCATGTTGGCCTTCATAACGAGAGGATTTGAGTACAGGAGCAAAGAGGTCCTTCTGCAGTCGTACAGGGCCTTGGTGAGACCACATCTGGAGTCCTGTGTGCAGTTTTGGTCTCCTAATGTGAGGAAGGACGTCCTTGCTATTGAGGCAGTGCAGCATAAGTTCACGAGGTTAATCCCTGGGATAGAGGGACTGTCAAATGAGGAAAGATTGGAAAGACTGGGCTTGTATTCACTGGAGCTTAGAAGGATGAGATGGAATCTTATTGAGACATATAAAATTATAAAAGGACTGGACAAGCTAGATGCAGGAAAAATGTTCCCAATGTTGGGGGAGTCCAGAACCAGGGGCCACAGTCTAAGAATAAAGGGGAGACCATTTAAAACTGAGGTGAGAAGAAACTGTTTCACCCAGAGAGTTGTGAATTTGTGGAATTCTCTGCCACAGAAGGCAGTGGCGGCCAATTCACTGGATGAATTTAAAAGAGAGTTAGATAGAGCTCTAGGGGCTAGCGGAATCAAGGGATATGGGGAGAAGGCAGGCACGAGTTACTGATTGTGGATGATCAGCCATGATCACAATGAATGGCGGTGCTGGCTCGAAGGGCCAAATGGCCTCCTCCTGCACTTATTTTCTATGTTTCTAAGAAGATCACGGATAGTAGATTCTAGGATTGGGAAATAGCATGTGGTGAATTGATGAGTTGTCTGGTTTTATAATGTTTTGTTATTTTGTTGTTATGCTACATTATTACATAGACATTTTAATAGCACTGTTTATATTTCTTTTGAAGAATATTTATAGTTTTAATCAAGCCCAGTATCCAGGGTGTAACAACGCAAAAAGCAGTCTTTGTTTGCCTTGGGTTCAGGAGTGAAGCTGTGGAACTAAGCACAGATATAAGGACCAAACTACCACAGATTGCAGTGTCTGCAAGGAGGAAGGCAATCATCAGTTCAAACAATTTGCTATGAGCATACAATCCATCATTAACTTAGACCACCAATGTCCAGTATGTATGATTTCTTGCAGCTTCGTTTATCACAAGAGGACAGAGGGTTCAGGTGAGAGGGGAAAAAGTAATAGGAACCTGTGGGGTACCATTTTCACACAGAGGCTGAGGTTATATGGAGTGAGCTGCCAGAGGAGGTAGTTGAGTCAGCAACTAGAAACATAGAAACATATAAAATAGGTGCAGGAGGAGGATATTCGGCCCTTCGAGACAGAACCGCCATTCATTGTGATCATGGCTGATCGTCCACAATCAGTAACCCGTGCCTGCCTTCTCCCCATATCTAGATTTAGATTTTTAGATTTAGAGATACAGCGCGGAAACAGGCCCTTCGGCCCACCGAGTCCGCACCGCCCAGCGATCCCCGCACATTAACACTACCCTATACACACTAGGGACAATTTTTTTACATTTACCCAGTCAATTAACCTACAAACCTGTACGTCTTTGGAGTGTGGGAGGAAACCGACGATCTCGGAGAAAACCTACGCAGGTCACGGGGAGAACGTACAAACTCCGTACAGACGGCACCCGTAGTCGGGATCGAACCTGAGTCTCCGGCGCTGCATTCACTGTAAGGCAGCAACTCTACCGCTGCACCACCGTGACGCCCAATATCCCTTGATTCCACTAGCCCCTAGAGCTCTATCTAATTCTCTTTTAAATTCATCCAGTGAATTGGCCTCTACTGCCTTCTGTGGCAGAGAATTCCACAAATTCACAACTCTCTGGGTGAAAACATTTTTTCTCACCTCAGTTTTAAATGGCCTGCCCTTTATTCTTAGACACAGATGATATTAAAAACAACACTTCTGTCCTATGATGATGCTGAAAGATCACTGACAATTTATGAACCATTGTCACTTCCAATTAATGATGACTTTAGACCAAAGACGGCCCTGGTACTTCACTCAACATCAGAATGCAGTACACGTGACAATAGTGCTCTGTTGCACAACGCAAAAAGGGAAAGAAATAATTGATCAGATTTGCATGCCCTTGAGACAACGTGCTATAAAATGTGAAGTTTTGAATCTCGAGTAACCTGAACATGCAGATGATTTTGAGTGATGCTTATCACACCAAATCTCAATGGAAGTTTCTGAGGAAGGGCTTCGAACTGCCTGAGTGGTTTCAATTAGTAAAACGATTGTCACTTCTAGAGCATCGACCAGTCAAGATGAGAAGACGACAAGGTACTGTTGTGAATCAGAAGAGAAAATAAAACCACTGCAGAACATACTGTATTGTTTGAAACTCTGAACAGTCACCACTCAAATCAAATCAAATTAAATCAAATCAAATTGCTTTTACTGTCATTCAAAAATAGATTTGAACGTAATTGTCGTTACCATGCAGTCATAAACAATAAAGAGCACAAGACACACAATTACATGAGTTTAACACAGACAACCATCACAGTGATTCCTCCAGGCACACCCTCACTGTGATGGAAGGCAAGAAAAGTCTTATCTCCTCCTCTGTTCCTCGCCCGCGGTCAGGCAGTCAAACTGCTGCCTTGAGGCGATCGAGGCTCCCGACTACCGAAGCACCCGCCGGGCGATGGAAGGTTCCAGGCTGAGCCGGGCAGGCCGATGAAGGTCCTGAGCCCCCGCCGGGCGATGGAAGTTCCCAGGCCGAGCCACGCAGGGCGATGAAGGTCCTGAGCCCCCACCGGGTGATGAAGATCCCAGGCCGAGCCACGCAGTGCGATGAAGGTCCTGCGAACGGGTCGATCGAGCCTCGCGATTCGGGGCGGTCGAAGCCACTACGGCTGGAGCTCCTGAAAGCCGGTCGCCAGCCAAGGACCTGCGAGCTCCCGATGTTGCGGTCTACAGGGCCGGCGGCCGAAGCCTCTGGGATGGTAAGTCCAGGCCCTGCGACCGGAGTCTTCAAGGTCGATCCCAGCTGGAGGCCGCCGACTCCACGGTGTTAGGCCGTAGCACGAACGGAGATACGACACGATAAAGGTCGCATCTCCGTTGAGGAGATGATTTAGAAAAAAGGTTTCCCCCCCCCCCCCCCACATATACAGAGTTAAAAATAAATCATTACATACATCTAAACGCTAACAATGCACAAAGACAGAAATAAAAGACAGACAGACTGCCGGTGAGCCACACCCGCAAGGCCGAGCCACTTCCGGAAAATCACTGCGACATTAAGCAGCATTCTGGGTCATTGCAAATTAGTAAACAGAATAGAAGGCTAAGGGGAAATAGATTACATGGGATGTGCAACCCTTCCAGGAAGGCCGGTTGCTTGGCACACACTGCAGAGTCATAAAGTGTGATACAGTGTGGAAACAGGCCCTTCAGCCCAACTTGCCCACACCGGCCAACAATGTCCCAGCTACACTAGTCCCACCTGCCTGCGTTTGGTCCATATTGCTCCAAACCTGTCCTATCCATGTACCTGTCTGTTTCTTAAACATTGCGATAATCCCTGCCTCAACTACAATAATCCCTGCAGCAGCTTGTTTCAAATCCCCACCACCCTCTGTGTAAAGGGTCTGTACATCAGAATTAAGTCAGATATCAGTCAGAAGTCAGAACAAATTTATTAGCCAAGTATGTATACATACAAGGAATTTGACTTGGTGCTCCACTTGTATATGGTAACAACACGATATACATGGCAAAAACATGATATACATCAGACAATTAAAAATAAAACATTATAATTTAAACATGTGAAGATAAAATACCAGAGCAAAAGGAGGCTACAGACATTGGTTATTGAGTAGAACTATCACTTGTGGAAAAAAGCTGTTTTTATGTCTGGCTGTGGCTGCTTTGACAGTCCGGAGTCGCCTTCCAGAGGGAAGTGCTTCAAAGAGTTTGTCGCCAGGGTGAGAGGGGTCAGAGATGATCTTGCCCGCTCGCTTCCTGGCCCTTGCAGTGTACAGTTCGTCAATGGGGGGAAGGTTGCAGCCAACAACCTTCTCAGCTGTGCGAACGATCCGTTGCAACCTCCGGATGTCGTGCTTGGTGGCTGAGCCAAACCAGACCATGATGGAGAAGGTGAGGACGGACTCAAAGATAGCAGTATAGAATTGGACCATCATTGCCTGTGGCAGATTGTGTTTCCTCAGTTGCCGCAGGAAGTACATCCTCTGTTGGGCCTTTTTGACTGTGGAGTCGATGGTGGCCCCCCATTTAAGGTCCCTGGAGATGATGGTTCCAAGGAACTTAAATGACTCCACAGATGTGACTGTGGTGTTGTTGATGGTGAGTGGGGGGAGGGGAGGGGGATCTCTTCGAAAGTCTACAATTAGTTCCACTGTCTTGAGAGCATTGAGCTCCGGGTTGTTGCGATGGCACCAGGACGCCAGCTGTGTCACTTCCCATCTGTAGGCAGATTCCTCCCCATCCTGGATCAGTCCAATCAGGGTAGTGTCATCCGCAAACTTGAGGAGCTTGACAGAGGAGTCTGTGGAGGTGCAGTCGTTGGTGTAGAGAGAGTAAAGGAGAGGGGAGAGTACGCAGCCTTGCAGTGCTCCTATGCTGAGGGTCTGCGGGTCCGAGATGTGCTTTCCCAGCCTCACATGCTACTTCCTGTTCGTCAGGAAGTTGATGATCCACTGACAGAGGGGTTCAGGCAGTCAGCTGGGAGAGTTTGTAGTGTAGTAGGTCTGGCACGATGGTGTTAAAAGCAGAGCTAAAGTCCATAAACAAAATCATTGCATAGTTCCCCTTGTGCTCTAGGTGCTGGAGGATGAAGTGCAGGCCTAGGTTGACTGCATCATCCACCGATCTATTCGCCCTGGATGCAAACTGCAGGGGGGTCCAGCAGGGGGTCTGTGATGTTTTGTTCAGCTGGGCCAGCACAAATCTTTCAAAGGTCTTCATGACTACAGAGGTCAGTGCGACAGGCCTGTAGTCATTAAGACCAGTGATCCTTGTCTTTTTGGGTACAGGGACAATAGTGGAGACCTTGAGGCAGGCAGGGACAGTGCAGGTTTGCAGGGACTGGTTGAAAATGTCTGTGTAGATCGGTGTCAGTTGTACGGCACAGAGCTTGAGGGTAGAGGGGGAAACATTGTCCGGTCCTGGAGATTTCCGCCTTTTCTGTCTCCTGAATAGCCTTTCCACCTGCACAATTTCTATTGTTAAGTGGCCAGACTGATGTTGGGCAGCAGGTGGACGTGGGTAGTGGGCGAGGGGCCAGTCTTTGAAGTCCGGCTGTAAGTGGGTGTGAAGTGGTGATTGGGGAGGAATGGTTGGTGAGGGAGAGGGTTATGTTTCTGTCTTAATCAGAGACTAGTAAGCTTTCAATCAACAATCCTGATGATGCTGAGGATGCATTTTTCATCACTGCACTTATCAGTTGATCCACCTATTCAGAAAGATAATATTGTAGCATAGCGTATCCCTTATGAAAACTTATAATTAGCTGTCTGTGACAATAACATTGATCCAGATCAAAACTGCACCAACAAAAAATTGTAGTCTATTGAATCAACAAAGCTGAAAGTATAACATGGAAACAATATTCCTACATGACATCACACGTTCGCTCCAGGTTTTCCACAAAGGTTGTGATGAACTCATGATTGCATCCACTTCAGAACTTATAGTGCAAGGTTGATTTCCTGGAATCACTTCTGGAGAGTCTCAAACATTTCTGATGAAGAGCAACAAAAAATTACAAAAAGTAAGAAAGTGTAAATGAGCAACGAATAGTTGCCACTAATTGATCGTTCGGTTGAACAGAAAATCCAGCATGTCAAACATTCAGGATGTCAAAACTGCAAGAACTAATACAAATGTTGGTTGTCCAAAGAATCATGGGTGATATTGAAGAAGGGTCTCGACCCGAAACGTCACCCATTCCTTCTCTCCTGAGATGCTGCCTGACTCGCTGAGTTACTCCAGCATTTTGTGTCTCCCTTCGATTTGCACCAGCATCTGCAGTTATTTTCCTATACATGGGTGATATTGATATTGATGTTGATTTTGTAGCTTTACACTCCAGTGATCCCATGCTTTCAATTGTTGACAACTACAATAGATTTCTCGTATAGAAATTGTCAGTGCCATATTAAAGTCTACCAACAATCAAGATTGATATCATTGTTAAACTGTTCGGAATACAAGGATGACTGAATTCAGAAAGTGAACAAACACATTTTTGGAGCAACATTAGGTGACCAAGGTGCTTTGACTTTCTTAGCAATATTCTTTACTTTTTCTGTCTTTGTTTTGTTTTCTACTGACTGCATGAAACAAAAGCTTTTCACTGGACCTCGGTGCACATGACTATAAACTAAACCGAACTGTACTTTTGTTAAAACAAATTAACCGTTCCTCAGTTATCCTTGATTTGGCTTTAGGCTACCATACAAGACTGTAATTGGAAGATTTACTTAAGGCCATATTAACTAGAGATGCTGCCTGATCTGCTGATTTACTCCAGCACTTTGTGTCTTTTTCAAGTGCCTGATTCTGATAGATGTGGAAGATAATTATAGGAACCATTAGCAGAGATGCGAAGGTAAGGTGGGACCAGAAGCAAATGGGGGAGGAGGGGAGATTATTAAGGGGTTGGACACGTTAGCGGCAGGAAACATGTTCCCAATGTTGAGGGAGTCCAGAACCAGGGGCCACAGTTTAAGAATAAGGGGTAGGCCATTTAGAACAGAGATGAGGAAAAACTTTTTCAGTCAGAGAGTTGTAAATCTGTGGAATTCTCTGCCTCAGAAGGCAGTGGAGGCCAATTCTCTGAATGCATTCCAGAGAGAGCTAGATAGAGCTCTTAAGGATAGCAGAGTCAGGGGTATGGGGAGAAGGCAGGAATGGGGTACTGATTGAGAATGATCAGCCATGATTACATTGAATGGTGGTGCTGGCTCAAAGGGCCGAATGGCCTCCTCCTGCACCTATTGTCTATTGTCTATTGGGAGCCGATGGGTGGAATGTGTGTGTAGTAAGTGGATGGAAGCAGAAGGATAGCAATTGGTGCTTGAGTCTGGAGTCAGGGTATAGGGGGCAAGCATGGGAGGACCGGAGGAGGATTGGAAGGAGAGAAACATACCACGGGGTGGGTTAGCTCAAATTGGAAATTGTAGTGTTCACATCATTGGGTTTAGTTTAGAGATACAGCGCGGACACAGGCCCTTCAGCCCACCGGGTCCGCGCCGACCAGCGATCCCCGCACTTTAACATTATCCTATACCCACTAGGGACAATTTTACTTTTCCCAAGCCAATTAACCTACAAACCTGTACGTATTTGGTGTGTGGGAGGAAACTGAAGATCTCGGAGAAAACCCACGCAGGTCACGGGGAGAACGTACAAACTCCGTACAGACAGCACCCGTAGTCGGGATGGAACCCGGGTCTCCGGCGCTGCATTCGCTGTAAGGCAGCAACTCTACCGCTGCACCACCGTGCCACCCAAAACATGGTTAAATGCCACTAAGTAGATGGCAATGCCTTAACCATTTGTGTGTTGTAAGACCACTAGGGCCCCTTCCATCCTTATCCAGGGGAGCGCTAACCTTCTCTCCTTTCATACAACACTAACAAACCAGTTATGATTCTGACTGACTGGGCAGAATCTCAGGTGTGTTCTTTGACTTTGCATTTGACCTCACTGGCAGTGGAGATGGCCAAGATGGGCAAGTTTGAAGTGGGAAGGGGAATGGAAATAGCAGGCAACTGCAAACTTAGGGTGAGCAGTGCAGTCAGAGCACTAGTGCTCTGTGCATCAGTTGCCTGGTCTGCTGGTCTCGTCAATGTAAAGGGATCTAGGGTGCGAGCAATAAATAGACGGGGTTTGAGGAGGTGAGTACAAGTCTTTGTCTCACCTGGAAAAGCTCTTTAGGTGAGGGACCTGTTGCAGGGCCAGCGTTGCACCTCCTATGGTGACAGGCGATAGTGCCATGGGTTAGTAAAGGGGTGAATGGGGAAGAATGAACAGACCAGGGAGCCACAGGAGTGAACCCTCGGAAGGCGGGGAAGGTTGGTGGGTATGATGTGGCTGTTGGCGGGACCTTGTTGCCTATGGCAGATTTGACGAAGGATGGGGTTGGAGTAGGTGGGTGCGATAAATATGCTGGATGTGGGGGCTAGTAAGGTGAAAGCTAAGAATGAGGGGAACTCTATCTCTGTTTTATCCAGAGAGTGGAGGTGTGAGAGTGGAAGTCCTAGAAACAGAAGAAATACATGAGAGGGCTCCATCAGGCACAATAGAAGCAAAGACACAAAAAACTGGAGTAACTCAGCAGGTCAGGCAGCATCTCTGGAGAGAAGGAATGGGTGACGTTTCGGGTCGAGACCCTTCTTCAGACTGAAAGTCACGGGAAAGGGAAACAAGACATATAGACGGTGATGTAGAGATAAAGAACAATAAATGAAAGATTTGCAAAAAAGTGATGATGATAAAGGAAACGGGTCATTGTTAGTTATTTGTTGGTGAAAATGAGAAGCTGGTGCGACTTGGGTGGGGGGGGGGGGGGGGGGGGGGGATAGAGAGAGAGGGAATGCCGGGGCTACCTAAAGTGAGAGAAATCAATATTCATACCACTGGGCTGTAAACTGCCCAAGCAAAATATGAGATGCTGTTCCTCCAATTTGCGTTTAGCCTCACTTTGACAATGGAGGAGACCAAGGACAGAAAGGTCATTGTGGGAATTTGAAGGGGAATTAAAGTGTTTGGCATCCAGGAGATCAGGTAGATTCAGGCGGGCTGAGCGAAGGTATTCAGCGAATCACAGTCAAAGACGAGGCGGTGAGGGCCGGGAATGTGTCAAAATGGTGTAGGGATATCGATGAGGAGGGAAGGCAGGTTAGAGTCAAGGTGTGAGGAGATAAGTTCAATTGGGGAAGGTAAAAGGTGAAGGCTTTGGATCATTACAGCCTGACCCACATGTGGACATTGCTGTCTGCTGTGGCAGAGAAGAACATTTGAAGGCTGAACAGCAGTGTTTCTGGCAATCAGGGCAATCAATTGCAACAATTAACACTAAACCTTTAATCTCCGGAACAGACTTAATTAGAAAAGGTGCAGGCCAATTCAATCAATACTAGTGCATCTGTCTTAAAAGATTTATTTGGAGTTCATGAAATGACTTCAAATTGATGGCCAAATATATTTAATTGATCTCTGATCATCCATTTTGTGTTTGTCTCAACCATAAATTGTACCTCTGCCTAAGCTTAAGAATATCACTGAAATGAGCCACACATGGGTATGTGTCATGTCTTCAGTCTGAAGAAGGGTCTCGACCCTAAACGTCACCCATTCCTTCTCTCCAGAGATGCTGCCTGTCCCGCTGAGGTACTCCAGCATTTTGTGTCTTCCTATGTGTCATGCTAGACGTTTTCTGGATTAGTTTAAGTTTTCTTTATTTTTCATTTAAGAGAGGATGAGATTTCAGATTTCTCTTACTTTGAGCATCACTATGGAACATGTGTGTTGGTAAAGTAATTACGTAGAAAAATAGGTGCAGGAGGAGGCCATTTGGCCCTTTGAGCCAGCACCGCCATTCAACATGATCATGGCTGATCATCCACAATCAGTACCCTGTTCTGGTTACAGATTCCACGGTTCTTCTCCATGTAGTTCAGTATAAACCTGCAAACTACTATCCCACTGAGTCTGCATATTATTAAGGCAGAAATGGTGTAACATTTAAATTAACAATTCCTTCCACTGATTCTTTATGAAAACCAAAGATCTTTACTGTTATTGCCTACAACAATATTGAACATGTGTTTCAATGCAACATGTTAATTGTAAAACAAAGAGAACGTTGGCATTGATATGGAATTTTTCATATCCTCAGTGTGTCATTAAGTTTTTGGAGTCAGAGTGTGATACAGCATGGAAACAAGCCAACTTGCCCACACCGCCTAAGATTTCCCACCTACACCAGTCCCACCTGCTCGCATTTGGCATCTATCGCTCTTTCCTGTCCAGATGTCTTTTAAATGTTTATAATGCCTGCCTTAACCCCCTCATCTGGTGGTTCGTTCCATAAACCATCAGCCACTGGGTGAAAAAGTTGTAGGTTCCGATTAATTTTTTCCCTTCTGGTTCTTGGGGTCAAGGAAAGTGCGTTCACATCGCGGCCCTGTTTCCACCAATCTCTCCACCGCTACGCACAAGAAGCACAAGATGCACAAGACGCCGTTGCATGCAGATGCCGAGAAGTGTGTTCAGCTCTGGCTGAACTATTTCTAATCTTGTGATGTGGACTCGACAAGAAGATCTGGTTCTTGATTGCCTTACTCTGGGTAAAAGACTCTGTGCATTCACCCTATCTATCCCCCTCATGGTACTCTAGAAGGTCGCCCCTCATCCATGAATAAGGAATAAAGTCCCAAGCTCTCACTATAGCTCGGGCCCTCAAGTCATGGTAACATCCTTGTAAATCTTCTCTGCACTCATTCCAGCTCAATAACATCCTTCCTATGACAGGGTGACCAGAACTGAAGGCAATGCTCTGAATGTAGCATTCTTGACCATTCTATCTACCTGTGACACCACTTTCATGGAACTATGTACCTGCACTGCTAGATCCCTCAGCTCTACCATCCTCCCCAATCCATGCCATTCACAGTAGAGCTTCTGCCCTGGTTTGACTTCCCAAAGGCAATACCTCACAGTTATCTGCATTAAATTTCACCAAACATCTCTCAGCCCATTTGCGCAACTGATCAGGATCCTGTTGATTCCCCCAGAGAGTTGTGAATCTGTGGAATTCTCTGCCTCAGAAGGCAGTGGAGGCCAATTCTGGATGCTTTCAGGAGAGTTAGATAGAGGTCTTAAAGATAGTGGGGTCAAGGGGTATGGGGAGAAGGCATGAACGGGGTACTGATTGTGGATCTAGAAGTGCAGGTGCATAGTTCCCTGAAAGAAGCATCGGAGGTAGATAGCATGGTCAAGAAGGCATTAGGTGGTGTAGAGTTGCTGCCTTACAGCGAATGCAGTGCCTGAGACTCTGGTTCGATCGCGACTACGGGTGCTGTCTGTATGGAGTTTGTACGTTCTCCCCGTGACCTGCGTGGGTTTTCTCTGAGATCTTCGGTTTCCTCCCACACTCCAAAGATGTAGAGGTTTTGTAGGTTAATTGGTTTGGTATACGTGTAACTTGTCCCCAGTGTGTGTAGGATAGTGTTAATGTGCGGGGATCGCTGGTCGGTGCGGACTTGGTGGGCCGATGGACCTGTTTCCGCGCTGTATCTCTAAACTAAACTAAAGTCAGGGTATTAAGTATAAAAGTTGGGATGTTATGTTACAGTTTTACAAGACATTGGGGAGGCCACACACAAAGTGTTTTCTTTGTTTTCATCACCCTGCTCCAGAAAAGATAATATTCAGCTGGAAAGAGTGCAGAGAGGGTTTACAAGGGTGTTGGTGGATTCAAGGGCTTGGGTCAAGGAGAGGATGAGAGAGAGGTTGAGCAGGCGAGGATTCTATTCCTTGGAGAGCAGGAGGCAATACACAATAGACAATAGGTGCAGGAGGAGGCCATTCAGCCCTCTGAGCTAGCACCACCATTCAATGTGATCATGGTTGATCATTCTCAATCAGTACCCCGTTCCTACCATCTCCCCATACCCCCTGACTCCGCTATCCTTAAGAGCTCTATTTAGCTCTCTCTTGAATACATTCAGAGAATTGGGCTCCACTGCCTTCAGAGGCAGAGAATTCCACAGATTCACAACTCTCTGACTGAAAAAGTTTTTCCTCATCTCAGTTCTAAATAGCCTACCCCTTATTCTTAAACTGTGGCCCCTGGTTCTGGACTCCCCCAACATTGGGAACATGTTTCCTGCCTCTAATGTGTCCAACCTCTTAATAATCTTATACGTTTCAATAAAATCTCCTCTCATCCTTCTAAATTCCAGTGTATACAAGCCTAGTCGCTCCAGTCTTTCAACATACGACAGTCCCGCCATTCCGGGAATTAACCTAGAAAACCTACGCTGCACGCCCTCAATAGCAAGAATATCCTTCCTCAAGGCTGAGGGGTGATCTAACAGAATGTTGAAAATGATGAGGGGAAAGATAGGGTGAATGCACAGAGACTTCTGCCCATGGAAGAGGGATCAAGAACAGGAGGCTATAGGTTTCTTTCACTGGACTTATACAGGGCACCAATTTAATGAATGTGATCCCTTTGATCTTTGGTTGTCTTATCCTCTTCCATGTTCTTTATGTCACAATGTGTTGCTTTATTTTAGCAGAGGAAGCTGGAGAACTTCGATTCCATGGAGCTCAATTTACATTCCTGGACTCTAGCTTGAAAACATTTTTAACTACTTCAAAAATAGAAGTTAAATAGAATTTAAATCGAAAATATATTATTACATTTTTCCTTATGTGACCTTTTATGTCTGAAGAAGAGACTCAACCCGAAACGTCACCCATTCCTTCTCTCCTGAGATGCTGAGTTACTCCAGCATTTTGTGAGATCTCTTCTTTTTTTCTATTATTTCTGCCACAGTATATTCTTGCTTCGAGTAAATTAAACATACAGGTTATAATCTTATTTATTGGTAAATAGCCTGTGTTGTCTGCCTCTACCCTCTGTGGCAATAGTGCCCCAGCCATGACCACAATGGCAACAATCTTAAACTGTGCGGTAACAGGTAGATTATACATGACAACAGTTTAGCTTGTACTGCAACACTCAGACATTGCAGGGTGGACATGTGTTTTCAGTTGTTTACGCCTAATATGTGACAGAGTAGCGTTTGTGATATTGACTAGCGGAGTCACACTTTGACAAGTTATAGGAAGCCTTCGGCCCATCGACTCCACTCTGCCATTCCATCATGGCTGACCTCCTAATCCCATTTTCCTGCCTTCTCCCCATAACCCTTGACACCCGTACTAATCAAGAATTTGCCTATCTCTGCCTTAAAAATGTCCACTGACTTGGCCTCCACAGCCCTCTGTGGCAATGAGTTCCACAGATTAACTACCCTCTGACTAAAGAAGTTCCTCCTCACCTCCTTCCTAAAAGATCGCCCTGTGGCGACTCCTGAAAGTTAAGGGCCTGTCCCACTTTAGGCGATTTTAAGGCGACTGCCGGTGACTAGGCTGTCGCCGAACGTTCGCCGGGGTGTCGCGGGCATGATCATGAGAATCGTAGTGGATCTCGGCGCGTCGCTGAGAAATTTTCTGGATATAAATTTTCTGGACAGCTGGCTTGTCGCCAGGTATCGTTGCTTATTGCGGGCGCTGTCTGTCGCACGCTGTCCCCAGGTTTGCTAGGTTCTCTTAGATGCATTTAGAAGCACATAATATTAAATTAAGTAAAGTCATTTCAAAATACCATAAAATACTTGTGTTTAACCAATTTATTTACCGTCAGGACATTTGACAGGTAGATTGGAGGCAACAGTTTGACGGTCAGGTAAGCGTGGGGATTTTCGCGATGTTTATGGCCATCAGCGATTACATTTAAAGTAGGCTCCCAACCCAGATATGCAACCCAGAAACCAGATATGCATCTCCCGTACATTTTCAAAGAATGCCCACACTCCGCACACAAATCCATTTAACCACTTTTAAAATTAAATTTCTTAATACTGCTATGAGTAAACTGGAAGTCAATCCAGTTTATTCCTTGTTACCGTGAAGCTTGGTTTTCAAGTAACCCGGGCAAGACGTTATATTTTAAAACTCTCAAGTAATTACAGACTTGTCAGTGATTTCAGCGAAAATTAGGACGCCGGAGAAGCATTGACAGCGTGGGAATTTCGCGATGTTTCTGAAGACGGTGTAATCTCAACCTGACTCAGCATTGTCGTGGTCATTGTCGTACGATAAAAGAAAATTTCGGCGATCTGCTACGACTTTGACAGTCGCCGGCAGTCGCCTAAAAAATCGCCTAAGTGGGACAGGCCCTTTAGGCCACTCCTTGGGCGAACCCTCGGCACTGAGACTGACAGGGTCTGGACACTGCCCAGTCCATGGGGTTTCCCCAGCAGGGCTTGTGGAGAGAGAGGTGAGTGAGCATGTGTTGTGTTAATCAAGCAGCTTGTTTTGTTAATCAAGCCATCCCGACTGATGTAGCCTTATGTCCTCTGGTCGTAGACTCTCCCA
This sequence comes from Rhinoraja longicauda, assembly GCF_053455715.1. Taxonomy (NCBI): domain Eukaryota; kingdom Metazoa; phylum Chordata; class Chondrichthyes; order Rajiformes; family Arhynchobatidae; genus Rhinoraja; species Rhinoraja longicauda. Next base: position 76,763,682 of record NC_135959.1, on the reverse strand, counting down.
CCAGCGGAAACATCCTCCTCCACATCCACTCGATCCATGCCTTTCATTATTCTGTACGTTTCAATGAGGTCCCCACTCACCCTTGTAAACTCCAGTGAGAACTGGCCCAGTGCGACAAATACTCATCATATGCTAACCCACTCATTCCTGGGATCATTCTTGTAAACCTCCTCTGGATCCTTTCCAGAGCCACCACATCCTTCCTCAGATATGGGGCCCAAAGTCTTGAGTCTTGACTTGACTAGTACAGCAGTGAAAGAAATTAGAAACTCCAGCACCTTGTATTTCTTCTCTCAGATGAGACAAGTGTTGGGGCACAATTCTATGACACCAGACTTTGCTGGGATTATCTTTGGTGTGGACTAATCGGTGCATATCATGGCTTTCATACCATCATGAAGCAAACATGACATGGAGTCCACATTTTATGGACAGCCAAATGTCTAGAAGGTTTCCCACAATACTGTCCCCTCCCCATGTCGTTGTCAATGGGTTCAATGAGGTTGACGAAAGCTATGGTTGGTGTGGGTAGGAACTGCAGATGCTGGTTTACACCAAAGATAGACACAAAATGCTGGAGTAACTCAGCAGGACTGGCAGCATCTCTGGAGAGAAGGAGTGGGTGATGTTTTGGGTCGAGATCCTTCTTCAGTCTGAACATCAGGGGAGAGGGAGACACAGAGATAAGGAAGTGAAGGTGTAAAAATGAAACATCAAAGGGTTGGTGCTGATTCTTCCATTTGTGCAGTTTAGTTTAGTTTAGAGATACAGCACAGAAACAGGCCCTTTCGGCCCACCGGTTCCGCGGCGCCCAGCGATCCCCGCACATTAACACTATCCTACACCCACTAGGGACAATTGTCACATTTACCAAGCCAATTAACCTACAAACCTGTACGTCTTTGGAGTGTGGGAGGAAACCGAAGATCTCGGAGAAAACCCACGCAGGTCACGGGGAGAACGTACAAACTCCGTACAGACAGCACCCGTAGTCGGGATGGAACCCGGGTCTCCGGCGCTGCATTTGCTGTAAGGCAGCAACTCTACCGCTGCGCCACCGTGAATGATCTTGTCCAGTGTACTTCAAGATTGAGGAAAATAACGCCTATAAATAGGGAGCAGATCTCTGGCTATTGGGAGGAGATGGTTGAGATGAACTGTGGGGGTGACATTCCCTGTGCTTGGCAGCAGGTAGATCTGCCAACAGTTACAAGAGTCAAACCTGTCTCCTTTCATGAAGATGATAATGCTTGCCAACTGACTATTAACCTGCCACTGACATGTGGTTTAAAACAATAAATTAAGAAAAATCAGAATAATAATAATAATAATAATAATGCATTTTATTTATATAGCGCTTTTCATATACTCAAAGACGCTTTACAGAGATTTTGAGAACATAGGGAAATGAATAAATAGATAAATAAGTAAATAAATAAATGAACAGAGAAAGGAGACAGAAGGTGAGGTGACCTTCAGTGGTTGAAGGCAGTACTGAACAGGTGAGACTTCAGCGATGTTTTGAATGTGGTGAGTGTGGAGGAGTCTCTAACGGTTTGGGGTAGTAAGTTCCATAGGGTAGGAGCAGCGATGGAGAAAGCCCTGTCCCCACAGGATCTGAGTTTAGTCCGGATGTGGGGGGATAGGAGATTGGCAGCGGCAGAGCGGAGGGTGCAGGTGGGAGTGTGCCTGTGGAGGAGGTCGGTCAGGTAGGATGGGGCCAGGTTATGGTTATGCTGTCAATCAGAATCATTTCTGGTTGACAGCAGCTCTCTGTCTCTACTCCCTCCCCGATGCTTGATGACGGGGCGGCACGGTGGTGGAGTTGTTGACTTACAGTACTTGCAGCGCCAGGGACCCGGGTTCCATCCCGACTACGGGCGCCATCTGTACGGAGTTTGTACGTTCACCCCGTGACCTGCGTGCGTTTTCTCCGAGATCTTCAATTTCCTCCCACACTCCAAAGATGTACAGGTTTGTAGGTTAATTGCCGTGGTGTAAGTGTAAATTTTCCCTAGTGTGTGTAGGGTGGGGTGTTAATGTGCGGGGATCGCTGGCCGACGCGGACTTGGTGGGCCGAAATCTCTGAACTAAACTAAACTAAACTAAACTAGACTAAATATCACAGTTCTCAAACAGCCATTACCATTCTATGGAGGAAGTCAACCGAACAGGTACCTCCTGCTTCACGACGTATCGCACTTTGCGACAATTTAAGGCAGTAATCTGGAATGCAAACGTGTGTATGGCAGAAGTGGCAACAAAATGGATCTTTGTAAGGCACTCCATAAAAAGCAATATACTGTACAGTGAAGCAAATGTGTAATATCTAATTAGTAAACAGTGTCGCGCACTAATGAAAGCTAAGCCCACAGCAAATACTCATCAAAAAAGGATGAAGGAGCACTTCCAATAGTTGTGCAAGCCAATCTTGTTGCAATCTGAGCATGATATTAATGATCTATTTCAGTGAATGTGTTCTCATTGACCTGAACACATGGGAATAGTTGACACATTATGAAGGAAGCAATCATTGTAAAAATAAAAAATCATTGCATTTCAAACAAATTTAATAGAATATACCCAAGTACAGACATTTTGCATGACTCAGTAATTGGGTAATATAGAATGCTATCTCAAATGAAAATCCTACCTGGAGTTCCTTTTTTTAGTTTTAATTTCACTCAATTTAGACATACTGAAAATAAATGCAGATATTGGCTTGCACCTGGAACATGTAATAGGACAATCAAATGACTATTTCAAGAGTCCCCTGTTTATTGTGTAAAAAAATAATTTATTTTGAAAAAAGAGTTGTATATCTCTTTGTGTGAGTAATTAATCTTTATCCACAGCAGTGACTGTTAGCAAGAGACTTGAACTTGCAACATTGTCGCCCGCTGTTTGTGAAAAGCTAGGGGGAGGTCACCATTTACAGACCTCCCCATCTCATTTATGTTTTGCTAATTAGAAATACATTATAGTCATGAATGTGATAATATTTTACATTGCCGAATGTGATAATTAACACTTGTAAAAACAGAAACAATGGCCATGTCGAAACTTGCCTACATCATGGATAGCATTTTAATGGATAACATGCTCATCTAAGAGGTATCTAAGTGCTTACGCATAGTGATGCTTGTACTGAACTGTATTCAAAAATGAATTTCATTGTGTATAAAGTCATGAGAGGAATAGATTGGTTAGAACCAATGTGGAAATCGGGTAGATGCACAGAGTCTCGTGTCCAGAGTAGGTGAATTGAGGAGGTTTAAGGTGAAGGGGAAAAGATTTAATAGGAATCTGAGGGGTAACTTTTTCACACAAAGGGTGGTGGGTGCATGGAACAAGCTGCCAGAGGAGGTTGTTGAGGCTGGGACTATCCCATCGTTTAAGAAACAGTTAGACAGGTACATGGATAGGACAGGTTTGGAGGGATATGGACCAAACGCAGGCAGGTGGGACTAGTGTAGCTGGGACATTGTTGGCTGGCGTGGGCAAGTTGGGCCGAAGGGCCTGTTTCCACACTGTATCACTCTATGACTCTATGACTCTACCTTGGCACACTTTACAAATAAAGAATGATACCATACCATTTTTGAATGATTGCAATATTCTTGACAGGCTATTGCATGACTGAAAACATTTAAAGTCAATAGTCAATAGTCAATAGTTGTTTATTTGTCACATACACATAAATGTGTAGTGAAATGAAACATTACCCACAGTTGAACAATAAGACCAATAAGAATAATCAATAAAAATGCAGTAACACATACAATCACAAACTAACACCAAACAAAAGAAACATCCATCACAGTGAGTCTCCTCCATTCCCTCCTCACTGTGATGGAAGGCCACAATGTCTTTTCTCTTCCCCTGCCGTCTTGTCCAGCGGTCAGGCTGTTGTAGTTGCCACGTCGGGGCGGTCGGGGCTCCCGACATTGAAGCCCCCGCTGGGCGGTGAAAATCCCGCGGCCTACTCCAGGCCGCGCCGGACGGTGAAAGGTCCGCGGCGGGCCGACCCAAGCCCCGCGATTCAGGGCGGGCGAACACGCTGCCTCTGCCACTGCCAGAGCTCCCAATGTCGGCCCCCACCCAGGGGCCTGCGGGCTTCCGACATCCACGCAGCCCGCGCCGGAGCCTCCGGAGACGAGTCGCAGCCGCTCCCGCAGCATCCGCAGGCAGCCAGCGCCGCAGGTGGTGAGTCCGGGCCGCGGGCTCTGCGAACCAGAGCCCCAGGTGGTCCCAGGTGCATGGCCGGTGGTAGGCCGCAACGGGAACGGGGACACGACACAGAAACAAAGGTCGCGTCTCCGTTCGGGAAAGAGAATTTTACAGTTCCCGTTCCCTCCCACCCCACCCCCAAACATAACATACAAACCCTACACCATATTAAAACTACAATTCAGACAAAAACAACAAAAAACACAAAAGACAGACGGACTGCAGGCAAGCCGCAGCTGCGACGGCAGCGCTGACTCCTCCCTGAGTTGAGTCAACAACAAACTTGTAGCAATAATCAAAGATACCATAATTGGTTTCTGTTATTCTTGTTTCTTGGAAACATGACCAATAACTACAGGGAGATAACAGCACAGTCAATAAAGTTACTTCTCTTCAATCTTGGAAAACAGCCTGAAATCTGAAATAAAAATCCTTTTGCAAAATAAAAAAAATCAATTTTATTGGAAAAACGGTACGAGGTTACCACGCTGAAATATATCAAGGAATGCTTCTCAGTGGAGAGAAAATAAGAAAAATTAATACATTCTCATACACTTGGGATTAAATGAATTCAGCGGGTTACCAGCTCAAAGTACATTTTGGGCATAGTTACCCTATTTCAGCTGATTATCTCTGCCTATGTTCATCCTTTCATAATGTGTGCAACACTCAGTTATCATTGAACAAAAACCAATACAACACAAGAGCAATTGTCACCATCTATTCTTTGTGTCACATTTGGAGAGTAACAAACTGGAACGCTGTTATGGTGCTGGTTCCCTCTGTTCTGTTGTGAATCTCCATAATCCAGCTCGGATGTGGATTGAAGATGAAAGAATGGGTCGGCTGGGCTTGTATTCACTGGAATTTAGAAGGATGAGAGGGGATCTTATACAAACATATAAAATTCTTAAGGGATTGGACAAGCTAGATGGAAGAAAAATGTTCCCCATGTTGGGAGGGGGGGGGGCAGAACCAGGGGTTACAGTGTATGAATAAGGGGTAGGCCTTCTAGGCTGTCGGTAAGGAGTTTGTACGTTCTCCCCATGACCTGTGTGGGTTTTCTCCGAGATCTTCGCTTTCCTCCCACATTCCAAAGACGTACGGGTTTGTAGGTAAATTGGCTTGGTAAATGTAAAAATTGTCCCTAGTGGGTGTAGGATAGTGTTAATGTGCGGGGATCGCTGGGCGGCGCCGACCCGTTGGGCCGAAAGGGCCTGTTTCTGCGCTGTATCTCTAAACTAAAACTGAGGTGAGGAAAAACCTTTTTACCCAGAGAGTTGTGAATCTGTGGAAATCTTTGCCCAGAAGGCAGTGGAGGCCAATTCACTAGATGTTTTCAAGAGAGAGTTAGATTTAGCTCTTAGGGCTAACGGAATCAAGGGATATGGGGAGAAATCAGGAATGGGGTACTGATTTTGGATGATCATATTGAATGGCAGTGCTGGCTCAATGGGCCGAATGGCCTACTCCTGCACTGTTTTCTATGTTTCTAAGATGGCAGTAGTATCTGCTGCTATGTACCTGTGCTGCCAACCACCCCTATACTACATTGATGTTAATGCTTTTCAAAGGTGATGCATGATCTTCTATAGACTTTAGAGGAAGGAACTGCTGGCAGGAGAACAGCAAGTGCACACATTATTTAATTTTTGATTAATTCATTGTATAACAATATTTTTAGGGTGGCGCAGTGGCATAGTGCCTTACAGCGCCGGAGACCCGGGTTCCATCCTGACTACGGATGCTGTCTGTACGGAGTTTGTACGCTCTCCCCGTGACCTGCTTGGGTTTTCTCTGAGATCTTTGGCTTCCTCCCACACTGCAAGAACCAGAAGGCTTCAAGGCCTTCTTGGTGGGGGTGGAGGTGTAGAGTGACTAAACGTTCATAGTAAAGATGAGGGAGTGGGGGCTCGGAAAGCGGAAGTCATTAAAGAGACAAAGGGCATATGAGGTGTCTTGGACATAGGTCGGGAGGGATTGGACCAGGGGGGATAGGATGAAGTAGATGTATGTGGAAATCATTTCCATGAGACAGGAGTAGGCAGAAACAAAGGGTCTGCCAGGGCAGTTGTGTTTGTGGATTTTGGGGAGAAGGTAAAAACGGGCAGTGTGGGGCTGGGGAACGATAAGGTTGGAGGCGGTGGAAGACAGATAGCTAGAAGTGATGAAATCAGAAATGGTGTGAGATTAAGGCCTGGTGCTCGTCTGAGGGATCATGGTCCAAGGATAAGTAGGAGGAGGTGTAGGAACAAAACTGCAGGTGCTGGTACAAATCGAAGGTAGACACAAAATGCTGGAGTAACTCAACGGGACAGGCAGCATCTCTGGAGAGAAGGAATGGGTGACGTTTCGGGTCGAGATCCTTCCTCAGTCTTCCTGATATCCTTCCTGATAGGCCTGGATATAATTACTAATGTGACTCCCTTGTTTGTTATTTCCCCTTCTGAGGATATAGAATCAGACTCAGAATCAGAATAACCTTTATTGCCATCCAAAAAAACCCAAGTCTTTTGGACGAGATTCCGTCACCCACAGTCCAACAATAAGAGCAATAAAATAAGCAATAACACACACAATCACAAACCAACACAAATCAAAAAGAAACATCCATCACAGTGAGTCTCCTCCAGTCCCCTCCTCACTGTGATGGAAGGCCAGAATGTCTTTTCTCTTCCCCTGCCGTCTTCTCCCGCGGTCAGGCTGGTGTCGTTGCCACGTTCCAGGCCGCGCCGGACAGTGAAAGGTCCGCGGCGGGCCGACCCAAGCCCTGCGATCCGGGGCGGGCGAAGACGCCGCCGCTGCCGGAGCTCCCGATGTCGGCCCCCACCCAGGGGCCTGCGAGCTTCCGACGTCCACGCAGCCCGCGGCCGAAGCTTCCGGAGACGAGTCGCAGCCGCTCCCGCAGTGCCACCACAGCCTCCAAAGGCAGCCAGCTCCGCAGATGGTGAGTCCGGTCCGCGGGCTCTGTGAACCAGAGCCCCAGGTGGTCCCAGCTGGAGGCCGCCAGCTCCAGGTGTTTGGCCGATGGTCGGCCGCAGCGGGAACGGAGACACCACCCAGAAACAAAGGTCGCGTCTCCGTAAGGAAGAGACAATTTTACAGTTCACCCCCCATCCCACACATAACACACAACCACAAAAAAACACTACATCACATCTAAACACTACAATTAAGACAAAAAACAACAAAAAAACACAGACAAACGGACCGCAGGTGCTGGGGTAGCGCAACCATTTTGGGAATTTGTTCCTGTGTTTGAATGCTACCAAAGCTTTTCAATATTTTCAGTCTCTCAATCACCTCCCCCTTAGTATTCAACACCAGGGAATGCAAACCCATTTAATGCAGCCTGCTCTCATGATTAAAACCTTTGAGCTATGTTGTCTTTCTAAAACGTGTTAACCTCTTGATTATTAGCCAATTAGTACATTACGTTTGGTGTGTTTAATCAAACACATCAAGTGTCTGGTAATAATTACTAACCCTTTATTGTGCATAAAACAATGATTTTATATATATTCGCCAATAAATGAAAATGACAAACAGTTGAAGCTCACACAACACATGGGAAAAAGAAATAGAAATGTCGGAGGAATTGCTCCTAATTCAGAACTAAAAATGTGCCCAAGGATACAGTTAATTCTTTAGAGTCCCGACTACGGGTGCTGTCTGCACGGAGTTTGTACGTTCTCCCCGTGACCTCTGCATATCAACACCTATATCAACACCTATCCCCGTGGATTTTCTCCGAGATCCTCGGTTTCCTCCCACATTCCAAAGACGTACAGGTTTGGAGGTTAATTGTCTTGGTAAATGTAAAAATTGTCCATAGTGGGTGTAGGATAGTGTTAGTGTGCGGGGATCGCTGGTCGGCGCGGACCCGGTGGGCCGAAAGGGCCTGTTTCCGAGCTGTATCTCTAAACTAGAGTCCAATCCGTAGAATTGCCTAAAAACTCATCGCTAATCAATGGTTTTAATTGTGACCTGCAGTTCCACCACATAAAGCTGTTACCTGCTTTCTGACATCTTTCCCCGAAGGTCAATAATGATGTGTCTGAATGGCAAGTTTAACACAAATGACCAGGCTCAAAGTTATCAGCAATATTTTTTCATCCTTTGCTATTATCTAATTCTCGAACACATGGTTGAGGCATAGAGTGGCATTTTAGAGGCTTTTAGATATGAGAGTCAAGAGTGTTTTGTTGTCATTTGTCCCAGATAGAACAATTAAATTCTTACTTGCAGCAGCACAACAGAATATTTTGGACAGGGGTGAGATGAGTGTGTGGCCAGGGTGGTGTGGGTCTCTGATGATGTGGCTGCCTTTTTGAGGCAGCGACTCTGGTAAATCCCTTCGATGGTGGGGAGGTCAGAGTTGCCAAACCAGGCCATGATGCAACCAGTCAATGTGCTCTCTACTGTACACCTGTAGAAGCTCAAGAGACTCCTCTCTGACATACTGAATCTCCACAATCTTCTCAGGAAGTAGAGGCGTTGATGGGCTTTCTTTAGAATTGCATCAGCGTGCTGGATCCAGGAAAGATCTCCAAAAATATTCAGAACATTCTGAAAAAGAAGATCTTCAGATGATGCATGGATGGATGTGCGGAGAATGGAAGGATATGGATCACATGCAGGAAAAGACCAGTTTAACGGAATTATGTCTTGGGCAAACAATGTGGCCGAACAGCCTCTGCTGTGCTATTCTATGTTGTATGTTTTTGACAAGATTCGCAAGATTCTGCAATGCCCCAATGGACAACACAAGGCTGATTGCAAGTTACGATGGACCACAATTACAGTGCACCATTAATCTATGGCAAGTTTTGTATGATGCTGGATTGCTAATGCAAGACTGTTTTCAGATTGATGCCGGGATATTTGCCTGGATATTCCACCTAGAAGTCGGTATTTGTGCAGAAAGGGTGCAGAACCTCCAGCTTCTACCTACATAACCAAGCAGCACTTCCTGCTCCACAAGGGTGAGGCAGTACAATTTGGGGCATCAAACACTAGTGTAAAGCAACACATCTTGGCGTGATGAATTGCAGGGATCCTATGAGTTTTGATATGTAGAGGGACCTTGGGGGTGCTAATTGATAGTTCTCTGAACATAGCAACCACAGGTAGATTGGATAGTGAAGCAGGCATTTGGCATGCGTGCGTTCATCGGCTGTGGCATTGAGTACAGGTGTTGGGATATAATGTTGCAGCTGTACAAAACATTGATTTGGCTGCATATAGACACAAATACCTGGAGTAACTCAATGGGTCAGACAATAGACAATAGACAATAGGTGCAGGAGTAGGCCACTCGGCCCTTCAAGCCAGCACCGCCATTCAATGTGATCATGGGTGATCATTCTCAATCAGTACCCCGTTCCTGCCTTCTTCCCATACCCCCTGACTCTGCTATCCTTAAGAGCTCTATCCAGCTCTCTCTTGAATGCATTCAGAGAATTGGCCTCCACTGCCTTCTGAGGCAGAGAATTCCACAGATTTACAACTCTCTGACTGAAAAAGTTTTTCCTCATCTCCGTTCTAAATGGCCTGCCCCTTATTCTGAAACTGTGGCCCCTTGTTCTGGACTCCCCCAACATTGGGAACATGCTTCCTGCCTCTAACGTGTCCAACCCCTTAATAATCTTATATGCTTCGATAAGATCCCCTCTCATTCTTCTAAATTCCAGTGTATACAAGCCTAGCCGCTCCAGTCTTTCAACATATGACAGTCCTGCCATTCCGGGAATTAACCTAATGAACCTACGCTGCACGTCCTCAATACCAAGAATATCCTTCCTCAAATTTGGAGACCAAAACTGCACACAGCACTCCAGGTGTGGTCTCACTAGGGCCCTGTACAACTTCAGAAGGACCTCTTTGCTCTTATACTCAACTCCTCTTGTTTTGAGGCCAACATTCCATTGGCTTTCTTCACTGCCTGCTGTACCTGCATGCTTCCTTTCAGTGACTGATGCACTAGGACACCCAGATCTCGTTGTACGTCCCCTTTTCCGAACTTGACACCATTCAGATAATAATCTGCCTTCCTATTCTTACCACCAAAGTGGATAACCTCACACTTATCCACATTAAACTGCATCTGCCATGCATCCGCCCACTCACATCTCTGGAGAAAAGGAATAGGTGACGTTTCGAGTCAAGACCCTTTTCATCAGACTGAGAGTCAAGAGACTGGGAATCGAGAGATATAGGCACTGATGTAGAGACATAGACCAAATTAATGACAGAAATGAAAAAAAGTAACGATGGTAAAGGAAACATAATGATAAAGGACAAATTGTCTTGTTGAGTCTCATTGTCTGTAACTCGTTTTCACCGAGCCCACAGCTAACAATGGCCTGTCCCCTTTATCATGGTTACTTTTTTGCACATCTTTCATTCATTTGTTCTATATCTCTCTACATCACCATCTATATCTCTGGTTTCCCTTTCCCCTGACCCTCAGTCTGAAGAAGGATCTTGACCCAAAACGTCACCCATTCCTTCTCTCCAGAGATGCTGCCTGACCCGCTGAGTTACTCCAGCATTTTGTGTCTATCTTCAGTGTAAACCAGCATCTGCAGTTCCATCCTACACATTGGCATGGCTGCATTTCAAGCACATGTAGAGTTTTAGTTGTCACACTATGGGAAGAATATCAGCGATAGAACGAGTGCAGAGAAGATTTACCTGGATATTGCCTTGAATGGAGAGTTGCAGTTACTGTACAAAGTGAAATTGGATTGACTGGTTTTATACTCATGGGAAAGGTGAAGAGTGGCCTTACAAAGATTTAGAATCTGAATGATACAAATAGGATAGAAAGTTTAGTTTAGAGATACAGCGCAGAAACAGGCCCTTCGGCCCACCGGGTCCGCACCGACCAGTGATCCCCGCACATTAACACTATCCTACACACACTAGGGATAATTTTACACATACACAAAGCCAATTAACCTACAAACCTGTACGTCTTTGGAGTGTGGGAGGAAACCGAAGATCTCGGAGAAAACCCACGCAGGTCACGGGGAGAACGTACAAACTCCGTACAGACAGCACCCGTAGTCGAGATCGAACCCGGGCCTCTGGCGCTATAAGGCAGCAACTCTACCGCTGCGCCACCGTGCCACCCAAAGTTGGAGTCTTTTTATCAGGGCAAGTAGTTTAAATCTGGACAGCATAGGTTTAAACACTGTAATTGTGTCTGCGTTTACCACTTCTTCCGACAGTTCATTCCATCGAAAAATCTGTCCCTCAGATCTTCTTTAAATTTCTCCCCTCTCACCATAACTATATGCATTCAAATATTAAAATCTCTCACCATTGAAAAAAAAATGCTCCTCATAATTTTTGAAACCTTTCTCAAGTCACCCCGAAGATTCCAGCTCAGGAAGACTTCAGTTAGATTCAAGATTCAAGATTCAAGATTCAAGATTCAATTTATTGCCACATGTACCAATTAAGGTACAGTAAAATTTGAGTTACCATACGGCCATACTAAGTGAAAAGCAACAAGACACACAGCCACATAAAGTAACATTTAACATAAACATCCACCACAGCAGATTCCACATTCCTCATTGTGATGGAAGGTAATAAAGTTCAACCACCTTCCTCTTTGTTCACCCGCGGTCGGGGCTGTTGAACCGTCCACAGTCGCCGCTGCCGACTGTCCGATGACCGAGGCCCTCGCGTCGGGATGATCGAAACTCCCCGCGTCGGGACGGTTGAAACTCTCTCCGCGGCGTGGAGCTCCCGAGTCGGCCTCTTCTCACCAGAGACCACGGGCTTCACGGTGTTAAAGTCCACAGGCCCCGCGGTTGGAGCTCTCCACAGTCGATCCTCGACAAAGGATCGCAGCTCCACGATGTTAAAGTCCGCGCCACGCCCGCGGCATGAAGCGCCGGGCCGGTCTCCAGGAAAGGCCACCAACTCCTCGATGTTAGGCCGCATTTGGAGTATTGCGTGGAATTCTGGTGACCACATTGCATGGAAGATGTGCAGGCTCTGGAAAGGTGCAGAAGTGGTTTACCAGTCTGCCTCTCTCTGGATCCCCCTAACCACTGATTAGTGGAATAAAATAGAAACACAGACCAATCAAACTCAATTTATATAGTTTACTTAAAGGCCTGAAAACAGTTTCATAGAATCTACAAGGCTATTATGCACAGGTATTGGACAGCTATTAGACAGGTACAGCAGGCAGTGAAGAAAGCTAATGGCATGTTGGCCTTCATGACAAGAGGAATTGAGTATAGGAGCAAAGAGGTCCTTCTGCAGTTGTACAGAGCCACACCTGGAGTACTGTGTGAGGTTTTGGTCTCCAAATTTGAGGAAGGTCATTCTTGCTATTGAGGGAGTGCAGCGTAGGTTCACCTGTGCGAGATAACCATGTATGAGGTGTTTGAACAGTGATTAACCAGAACCAGAACTATGTTAATTCCCGGAATGGCGGGACTGTCATATGTTGAAAGACTGGAGTGACTGGGCTTGTATACACTGGAATTTAGAAGGATGAGGGGCGATCTTATTGAAACATATAAGATTATTAAGGGATTGGACACGTTAGAGGCAGGAAACATGTTCCCAATGTTGGGGGAGTCCAGAACAAGGGGCCACAGTTTAAGAATAAGGGGTCAGCCATTTAGAACGGAGATGAGGAAAAACTCTTTCACTCAGAGAGTTGTAAATCTGTGGAATTCACTGCCTCAGAAGGCGGTGGATGCCAATTCTCTGGTTGCTTTCAAGAGAGAATTAGATAGAGCTCTTAATGATAGCGGAGTCAGGGCGTATGGGGAGAAGGCATGAACGGGGTACGTTTCTAATCCTGGAACAGTACAGTTCCAATAGGGGCCCTCTGGGAGGTGATTTTAACTGTCAATGTGGTTTCCACACCACTAACCTGATTAGATCGTCATTCAACTATATTAAAGTGATGACTGGAGTTGTGTTTCAAATGACAAAGACTGCCAACTGCTGAAATATCAATACTCGGAAATTGAAAGTTCTGGGAAAAGATGCCTTAAACATTACTTTTCTGTAACCACTCTGGGCAATAAAAGCATCTATGACTAGATTCCTCCTTATCCAAAGTACTCCTCAACTGGCTTTGCCTGGTGTAAATAGCGTTAATTAGCCGTGATTTTATTTTATAATTTAGATGAACATTCAAAATAGTTTTATATAAGTGATTCCGAATGAGAGATCAATAATAAATCAATCCTTCCACCATTAGCTCCTGAGTGGTGTATGGATATTAATATTTATTTTATAATTTAGATGAACATCCAAAATAGTTTAACATCGGTGATTCTGAATGAGAGATTAATAGTAAATTAATCCTTCCATCCTTAGCTCCTGAGCATTATATGGGTAAAACTGACCTCACAAATATTAGTTACGAGGAGAGATTGGTTAAGGAATGAGTGGGTTAACATATGTTGAGCGTTTGTCGGCACTGGGCCTGTACTCGCTGGAGTTTAGAAGAATGAGGGGGGACCTCATTGAAACGTACAGAATAGTGAAAGGCCTGGATAGAGTGGATGTGGGGAGGATGTTTCCACCAGTGGGAGAATCTAAGACCAGAGGTCACAGCTTCAGAATTAAAGGACGTTCTTTTGAGAAGATAAGGATTTCTTTCTTTAGTCAGAGGGTGGTGAATCTGTGGAATTCTTTGCCACAGAAAGCTGTGGGGGACAAGTCAATGGATATTTTTAAGGCAGAGATAGATAGATTGTTGATTAGTACGGGTGTCAGGGGTTATAGGGAGAAGGCGGGAGAATGGGGTTAGGAGGGAAGGTAGATGGGTATTTGATGACTAACATATCTGGCGGTGTATGACCCATGACTCCAGATGTGCCAAGTAAAAGCCAGAAGCTCTACTGACCGATCTGGACCCATTGGTTCTGCCTGATCCTGTCCCACTGCATTCATTTACAAGTACCTCGACTCCATCCTATCCCCCCTGGTCCAATCCCTCCCGACCTATGTCCAAGACACCCCACATGCCCTTCATTTCTTCTTCAATGAGTTCCATTTTCCAGGCCCTCACTCTCTCATCTTTACACAGAGCCTGAAGAAGGGTCTGGACCCGAAACGTCACCCATTCCTTCCCTCCAGAGATGCTGCCTGTCCCGCTGAGTTACTCCAGCATTTTGTGCCTGGCCTCAGTGTGAACCAGAGTCTGTAGTTCCTTCTGTACATTATGTAAAAGCCATACTGTGGTTTCAGAGCGTTTTTGTCTCTCAATTTCCAATCAGAAATGTAAAGAAAATCATCACTCATCATGTATAACGCTCACATCAGCTCACATCACCGACTCGGTTTAAAGATGCTGTTGCTGCACTCTGCATGAGTTTAAACCACTTGGCTTTGAAGTTTGGAGGATTATAGTTTGCCTGTTAATTGATGTGTGTTGTTTGTCCTTCGGGTTGGAAGATGACCATGGCTTCACTTTCAGTTGGAGGATTGGTGACTGTGGGTCCGGAAGTGACTGGTGAGGTCAATCCGTCCCCGGAAGGCACGCCCACACGTAGGACACAAGTGGATGGGTGCTGCAGTGGAAGTGGGGGTAGCCCGGGCCTTGCGCACGGTGCGTTTCCTCTGGGCCTCTGCAGTGCGTCTGTTCTCTGCTGCACGGGCTCCTGTGGTGAGCTCGCTACGCCAGGTTGGACGGTCCAGAGCAAGAGACTCCCAAGTGCTGAGGTTGATGTCCAAGTCTTTGAGGGACACTTTGAGGCAGTCCTTAAACCATTTCCTCTGTCCTCCTACTGAGCGCTAGGATGTGTATAGAAGCCCTCATATGTTATAAAAATGCATGTTAAAATATAGAAGCATTTTGGTACAGGTGCAGGAAGGAACTGCAGACGCTGGTTTGCACTGAATATATCTTCGGTTTAAACCAGCATCTGCAGTTCCTTCCTACACGTTTTGTCGCTCCACTGCAAAATCCCTCAAGTTATGTCTACGTTGAAGTTCTCCTCCTCTCTCCGACGTGAGTTCTGCACCATCCTCTCTCGCTGCCTCCCCCCCCTCCGTGATTCCTCCTGCTCCCCAACTACGCCTCGTTTTCACATCTTACCCCTCCCTATCTCTGTGTCTCCCTCTCTCCTGACTGTCAGTCTGAAGAAGGGTCTCGACCCAAAATGTCACCCATTCCTTCTCTCCAGAGACGCTGCCTGACCCGCTGAGTTACTCCAGCATTCTGTGTCTGTCTTAATCACAGGTGTGCCTATTCCCATTTCCCCTTTTCCAATACAAGGTCATTCAAAAAATCAAAATTGCCTTTCCATAAATTGGATTTGTAAATTAAAATGGTTTTGAAGGTAATGGTTCACAAGAATTTTGATTAGTAACCTTTATTCAATGCATTCTATTTGCGATCTCACCTGCAGTCACGAGACAAATGTAAACGTCTGCATTATGGACAAATTGAGCAGAAATAACACATCTGGGCCAGGGAATTTATCAACATACATCTCCAGATGTTAAAGTGGCGTTTCACAAGTGCCTGCATTAAGGCGTTGTATAATTACATGAGTATCATATTCCACCGTATATCACTTGGAGAGTCTAGGACCAGAGGTCACAGCCTCAGAATTAAAGGACGTTCCTTTCGGAAGAAGATGAGGAGGAATTTCTTTAGTCAGAGGGTGATGAATATTTGGAATTCTTTGCCACAGAAGACAGTGGAGGCCAAGTTAATGGATATTTTTAAGGCAGAGAGACCTGTAGATAGATTCTCCAAACTCCAGCACCCACTGCTAGTCCCATCCAACCTCCAGCTCCCACTGCTAGTCCCATCCAACCTCCAGCACCCACGGCTAGCCCCACCCAGCACCCACTGCTAGTCCCATCCAACCTCCAGCACCCACGGCTAACCCCACCCAACCTCCAGCACCCACTGCTAGTCCCATCCAATCTCCAGCACCCACTGCTAGTCCCATCCAACCTCCAGCACCCACGGCTAGCCCCACCCAACCTCCAGCACCCACGGCTAGCCCCACCCAGCACCCACGGCTAACCCCATCCAACCTCCAGCACCCACTGCTAGCCCCATCCAACCTCCAGCACCCACATGGAACCATCTGTGGGATCATGTGCCGGCAACTGAGATCCATTTATCTTGCATTATCTTCGGTGCAGACATTGTGTGGCCATCAACCTATGTCTGTGCTGGACTGTTCTACGTTCAAATGTACCCCAGGTGCCCTCACCGTAGCCAACGGCGGAGATGATACGGACAGTGTAAGTGGGCAGGTTGTGGAGAGCGGTGGGGGACATGATGAGGGGAGAGAACCACAAGGAGCTAGGATTCATGGTGAGATGATCTCGGAGAAGACTCGGGTTGCTTGAAGTAAGGCAATTGGGGGGGCCCGTAATGATCATCAGCTGAGAGTGGGGGCTGACCACGGGCTTGGTTAATGACTCCAGGGATGAAGATAAGGACTTAAATCAAAGAAAATCCACACATCTCCAGACGTCCTGTCTTGTAACCAGGAGCAGACTTTCACCTTTCTGTTAAGATAGAACCTCAACGAATTTCCCAGTACATTTAGAGAGTTATACACCATCCGGCCAGCACTGCCAGGGAGCAAACTGACGAAGATGGGGTGGATGTTCCACTGGTGGCCTGGTTCGCCAACTACCTGACTGGACGACCACAATATGTCAGGCTACAGAACTGTGTGTCGGACATGGTGGTGAGCAACACAGGCCCCACAGGGGACGGTCCTCTCTCCCTTCCTGTTCACCATCTACACCTCGTACTCCAGATACAACTCCGCCTCCTGCCACCCACAGAAGTTTTCAGATGACCCTGCAATTGTGGGCTGCATCAGTAAGGGAAGGGAAACTGAACACAGAAGTGTAGCCAACGACTTTGTTGAGTGGTGTGGGCTGAATCACCTGCAGCTCAACATCAACAAGACTAAGGAGTTAGTGGTGGACTAAAGGTCATAAGGGATAGGGGAAGACTTAGGCCATTCAGCTCATCATGTCTACTCCACGATTCAATCATGGCTGATCCATCTCTCCCTCCTAACCCCATTCTCCTGCCTTCTCCCCATAACTACTGACACCTGTACTAATCACAAATCTATCTATCTCTACCTTAATCATATCCACTGACTTGGTCTCCACAGCCTTCTGTGACAAAGAATTCCACAGATTCACCGCCCTCTGACTAATGAAATTTCTCCTCATCTCCTTCCTAAAAGAACCTCCTATAATTCTGAGGCTGTGACCTTTAGTCCTAGACTCTCCCACGAATGGAAACACCTTCTCCACATCCACTCTATTCTGTATGTTTCAACGAGGTCCCTCTCATTCTTCTAAACTCCAGTGAGTACAGGCCCAGTGCCGACAAACGCTCATCATATGTTAACCCACTCATTCCTGGGATCATTCTCGTAAACATCCTCTGGATCCTCTCCAGAGGCAGCACATCCTTCCTCAGATATGGGGCCCAAATTTCTTACAATATTCCAAATGCAGCCATACCAGCGCCTTATACAGCCTCAGCATTACATCTGTTTTGTATACAAGCCCTCTTGAAATAAAAGCTAGCATTGAGTTTGCTTTCTTTACTACTGATTCGACTTGCAGATTAACTATGGGAATCCTGCACCAGCATTCCCAAGTGACATTGCATCTCCAAATTCTGGATTCTCACCCCATTTAGAAAATAGTCTACACCTTTACTCCTACGACCAAAATGCATGACTCCACACTTTGCGACACTCTATTCCATCTGCCACTTCTCTGCCCACTCTCTCAACCTATCCAAGTCCTTCTGCAGAGTCCCTGCTTTCTCTACACTATCTGACCCTCCACCTATTTTCGTATCATCTGCAAATTTGGCCACAAAGCCTTCAATCCCCTCGTCCAAATCATTGATATACAACGTGAGGAGCATCGGTCCCAGCACCGAGCCCTGCGGAACTCCGCTACTCACTGGCAGCCAACCGGAAAAAGCCCCCTTTACTCTTTGCCTTCTGCCATCCAGCCAACCTGCTGTCCATGCCAGTATCTGCCCTCTGATACCATGGGCTCTCATCCTCCTTAGCAGCCTCACGTGTGGCACCTTATCAAAGGCTTTCTGAAAATCTAAGTAAACATCATCTACTGGCTCACCTTTGTCTGTCCTGCTATTTACTTTTCAAAGAATTCAGCAAATTTGTCAGGCAAGACCTCCCCTTCACAAAGCCATGCTGACTTTGGCCTATTTCATTGTGAGGAGAGGATCACCCCTGTCCTCTGTCTCCATCAATGGTGTGGATGTGCAGTTTATCGGGGAGTACAAGTACCTTGGAGTGTCCATGGACAGTAAACTGGACTGGTCCAGGAATGCTGAGGCCCTGTACAAGAAGGGACAGAGCCGGCTGTAGTTTTTGAGAAGGTTCCGCTCCTTCAATGTCTGCAGTAAGATGCTGCAGATGTTCTACCAATCGGTGGTAGCCAGTGCCATCTGATTCGCTGCCGTGTGCTGGGGCAGCAGGGCGAAGGCCGCGGACACCAACAGGATCAACAAACTCATCAGGAAGGCTGGCTCCGTCCTGGGGGTGGAGTTGGATTCATGGGAGGTGGTCTTGGAGGGGAGGATGCTCCTCAAACTGTGGAGCATCTTGGACAATACAGCTCACCCCCTCCATGACACACTGGTCAACCTGAGAAGCACCTTCAGCAACAGACTGGTCCCACCAAGATGCAGCACAGAACGAACGCCACAGGAGATCCTTCTTCCCTGTGGCTATCAAACTGTACAACCCCTCCCCCTTCTGTCATGGGGTAGACTGAGATTGAGACTGACTCCTCTCCCCAATCTTTTCACGTCCCCAATCCTTCCCACTTGTCACTTTAACTTCATGTTTCACGTTTTTTGTGTGTTTTATGACTGTTGGCAGATCAATTTCCCTGCTGGGATAAATAAAGTTCTATCGTATCGTATTGTATCATATTGTACTGTATCGAATCGTACTGTTGCGCATTGGGTAAGTGATGTCAGTCATGACATGTGTGATAATTGTCATTTATGTTACTGATTAGCTGAGTTCCGGGCAATCAGGCTCTCTGAGGCATATGTACACATTAACTGAGCAGTTTTCAGATTAAAGCCCCATTGTGCAACACATAGAAAAAGTAATTTCTGGGCCCTAATTCCTTCAATGGTTGAAATAGTTTGAATTTTATAGCACAACACTGCATTCTCATGGGGAATAGACCGGAATGTAATAAAAACGAATTAAGGACTTTGCAAAAACATTTCAATGTTCGAATGGTTATCCATAACATTTAGACATCTTAATGGTTATCTTAATGTGTTTCACAGGCATATCCAAAAACACAATGGTCCTCATTAATGGGCTTATAGATTTTACATAATGGGTCTTGCTTTGAACTACCATTGACTGGAGCAGCACCAGTCACTGGTAATAAGGAACATCCAGTAGCCCACAAGCTCCATCAATTCCTGGATAGAGTGGATGTGGAGAGGATGTTTCCACTAGTGGCAGAGTCTAGCACGAGAGGTCATACCCTCAGAATTAAAGGACATTCCATTGGGAAGGAGATGAGAAGAAATTTCTTTAGCCAGAGGGTGGTGAATCTGTGGAATTCTTTGCCACAGAAGGATGTGGAGGCCAAGTCAGTGGATATTTAACAAGGCAGAGATACATAGATTCTTGATTAGTACGGGTGTCAGGGGTTATGGGGAGAAGGCAGGAGAATGGGGTCAGGAGGGAGAGATAGATCAGCCATGATTGAATGGCGGAGTAGACTTGATGGGCTAAAATGGCCTAATTCTGCTCCCATCACTAGTGACCTCAGGGCCTAATTTAGTGAGATAAATGTAAATAACATTGGATGTGTTGGGCACTGCTGCAGCCTAATGTCAATGGTACCAGTCATCGTATCCCATTAGGTCAAGGAGGTCAGGACAATGACTATGGTAGCATGCTGTACTATACAACCTATACTATAAGACAACGGCACACTCACGCATACAGCTTATCATACAACTTTCATCTGTGCGTCTGGGCATCCTCAGATTGTCACATCCAAACGGTGGCGCAGCGGTAGAGTTGCTGCTTTACAGCGAATGCAGCGCTGGAGACCCGGGTTCCATCCCGACTACGGGTGCCGTCTGTACGGAGTTTGTACGTGTTCCCCGTGAACTGCGTGGGTTTTCTCCAAGATCTTCGGTTTCTTCTCACACTCCAAATACATACAGGTTTGTAGGATAATTGGCTTGGTAAATTTAAAAATTGTCCCTAGTGTGTGTAGGATAGTGTTAGTGTGCGGGGATCGCTGGTCGGCGCGGACCCGGTGGGCCGATAGGGCTTGTTTCTGTGCTGTATTTCTAAACTAAACTAAACTAAACATTCAGAAACATGTTGTTATCATATCATATCATATCATATCATATCATATCATATATCATATCATATATATACAGCCGGAAACAGGCCTTTTCGGCCCACCAAGTCCGTGCCGCCCAGCGATCCCCGCACACTAACACTATCCTACACCCACTAGGGACAATTTTTACATTTACCCAGCCAATTAACCTACAAACCTGTACGTCTTTGGAGTGTGGGAGGAAACCGAAGATCTCGGAGAAAACCCACGCAGGTCACGGGGAGAACGTACAAACTCCTTACAGTACAGCACCCGTAGTCAGGATCGAACCTGAGTCTCCGGCGCTGCATTCGCTGTAAAGCAGCAACTCTACCGCTGCGCTGTTTTTTAAAATTATGTGGAATTGGCAGTTATTAATACAAAGCTGGAACCAGTCTTCAGAATCTCTTTCCTAATGTGCACTGAAAAGCAGCAATCAATTTGAAATTAAAAGGACAGCTTTACAATTATCTATTCTACATTTTCCTTGATCGTATCCACTTTGATGTATCATTTTCATACCTTACCCTTCCTTATCTCTGTGCCTCCCTCTCCCCTGACTCTCAGTCTGAAGAAGGGCCTCAGCCCGAAACGTCACCCATTCCTTCTCTCCAGAGATGCTGCCTGCCCCGCTGAGTTATTCCAACATTTTGTGTCTATCGACGCTGCAAACAGACACGTAGTCTACTCTCATGACCATGACTTATCAGCTGACTGTAAGACAATGGGGTATTGACCTCAAGACAGTAGGGTAATTGGCCTACATGAAACCAGGAATCTACAGCTTAAGTTATTTCATTCAATTGTAATACAGATGAAGGAAACTTCCAGACTAAATGTATTTTGTCACTTCTGTACATAGACAGACACAAAAAGCTGGAGTAACTCTGCGTGTTTAGAGATACAGCGCGGAAACAGGCCTTTCGGCCCACCGGGTCCGCGCCGACCAGCGATCCCCGCACATTAACGCTATCCTACACCCACTAGGGACAATTTTTACATTTACCAAGCCAATTAATCTACAAACCTGTACGTCTTTGGAGAGTGGGAGGAAACCGAAGATCTCGGAGAAAACCCACGCAGGTCACGGGGAGAAGGTACAAACTCTGTACAGACAGCACCCA
This sequence comes from Rhinoraja longicauda, assembly GCF_053455715.1. Lineage (NCBI taxonomy): Eukaryota > Metazoa > Chordata > Chondrichthyes > Rajiformes > Arhynchobatidae > Rhinoraja > Rhinoraja longicauda. The sequence goes on along the minus strand of NC_135959.1, from coordinate 76,741,927 downwards.
TAGTTGGGATGGAATCCGGGTCTCCGGCGCTGCATTCACTGTAAGGCAGCAACTCTACCGCTGTGCCACCGTGCCGCCCTGTCAGGCAGCATCTCTGGAGAAAAGGAATAGGTGACATTTTGGGTCAAGACCCTTCTTCAGACTCTGTCCATTACTAATTAGATTATTAGTAATGGGGTATTTATTAACCCTCATTGGGGTATTTGTGCACTCAAGAGAAACAGTCCTTCCAACACTAATTTTGGATGTCTGTGTTCTCTGTTCCCAGAAGCCTACAGATCCTCTACATGAATTACTTTGTCCCAGCAAAGGTGTTTCAATATTCAGAGGTGGCTGGACAGCTCCAATATATCTAGACATAGACATAGACACAGAAAATAGGTGCAGGAGGAGTCCATTTGGCCCTTTGAGCCAGCACCGCCATTCATTGTGATCATGGCAGATCATTCACAATCAATAACCCGTGCCTGCCCTCTCCCCATATCCCTTGATTCCACTAGTCCCTAGAGCTCTATCTAACTCTCTTTTAAATTCATCCAGTGAATTGGCCTCCACTGCCCTCTGTGGCAGAGAATTCCACAAATTCACAACTCTCTGGGTGAAAAAGTTTTTTCTCACCTCAGTTTTAAATGGCCTCCCCTTTATTCTTAGACTGTGGCCCCTGGTTCTGGACTCCCCCAACATTGGGAACTTCCAGTCTAAATACATAATGCTGCAAAGTTACTTGTCGAAATGTTAAACCTTGATGGCTATTTCTAGCCATTGAAATGATAGTTAATTGTTTGTAGCGTTGTTGCTGTTCAGAACATGAATCCCATTCCCATATTCTCAGTTTAGGATTGGGATAGAATGGGGGTGCAGGGAGTGGGACAGTGAAGGGAGTGGGGGAGAAAGAGGGGTGGGTGGAGGAGAATGAGGTAAGGTTTTGGTGGGGGAAGGGTAGTAAAGTTCCCTACAAGTCATACTTTTGGGTTGGAAGCTACCCAAATGATGCGCTGTTCCTCATGCTTGCATGTGGTCTCATCCTGACAATGGAGGAGGCCCAGGAGAGGATGTCAGTGTGGGAATGGAAAGGGGAGTTAAAATGGTGGGCAGCCAATGGATCCACAGGGCCTTGATGGATCGAGCGTGTTCCGTGAAACAGTCGCCGAGTCTACGCTTTGTCTCGTCAATGTACAGGAGCCCACATCAGGAACACCGGATGCAGTTGAGGAGGTTCGAGGAGGTACCTGTGAACCTCTCTCACCTGGAAGAACTGCTGGGGTCCCTGGATGGAGTCGATATAGGGGGTGGAACAACAGGTTGGTCACGGTGGCGCAACGGTAGAAACAATAGACAATAGACAATAGACAATAGGTGCAGGAGGAGGCCATTCTGCCCTTCGAGGCAGCACACCATTCAATGTGATCATGGCTGATCATTCTCAATCAGGACCCCATTCCTGCCTTCTCCCCATACCCCCTGACTCCGCTATCCTTAAGAGCTCTATCTAGCTCTCTCTTGAATGCATTCAGAGAATTGGCCTCCACTGCCTTCTGAGGCAGAGAATTCCACAGATTTACAACTCTCTGACTGAAAAGATTTTTTCTCATCTCAGTTCTAAATGGCCAACCCCTTATTCTTAAACTGTGGCCCCTTGTTCTGGACTCACCCAACATTGGGAACATGTTTCCTGCCTCTAACGTGTCCAACCCCTTAATAATCTTATACGTTTCGATAAGATCTCCTCTCGTCCTTCTAAATTCCAGTGTATACAAGCCTAGTCGCTCCAGTCTTTCAACATATGATAGTCCCGCCATTCCGGGAATTAACCTAGTAAACCTACGCTGCACGCCCTCAATCGCAAGAATATCCTTCCTCAAATTTGGAGACCAAAACTGCACACAGTACTCCAGGTGCGGTCTCACTAGGGCCTTGTACAACTGCAGAAGGACCTCTTTGCTCCTATACTCAACTCCTCTTGTTATGAAGGCCAACGTTCCATTGGCTTTCTTCACTGCCTGCTGTACCTGCATGCTTCCTTTCAGTGACTGATGCACTAGGACACCCAGATCTCGTTGTACGTCCCTTTTTCCTGACTTGACACCATTCAGATAATACTCTGCCTTCCTATTAATACCACCAAAGTGGATAACCTCACATTTATCCACATTAAACTGCATCTGCCATGTATCCGCCCACTCACACAACCTGTTCAAGTCACCCTGCAACCTCATAGCATCTTCCTCACAGCTCACACTACCACCCAGCTTTGTATCATCTGCAAATTTGCTAATGGTACTTTTAATCCCTTCATCCAAGTCATTAATGTATATTGTAAATAGCTGCGGTCCCAGCACCGAGCCTTGCGGTACCCCACTAGTTACTACCTGCCATTCTGAAAGGGACCCATTTATCCCCACTCTTTGTTTTCTGTCTGTCAACCAATTTTCTATCCATGTCAGTACCCTACCTCCAATACCATGTGCTCTAATTTTTCCCACTAATCTCCTATGTGGAACCTTGTCAAAGGCTTTCTGAAAGTCAAGGTACACCACATCCACCGCCTCTCCCCTGTCAATTTTCCTAGTTACATCCTCAAAGAATTCCAGAAGATTAGTCAAGCATGATTTCCCCTTCGTAAATCCATGCTGACTTGGAACAATCCTGTTATTGCTATCCAAATGCTCCGCAATTTCGTCTTTTATAATTGACTCCAGCATCTTCCCCACCACTGGGGTAATGGTGCCTTACAGCGAATGCAGTGCTGGAGACCCGGGTTCGATCCCGACTACGGGTGCTGTCTGTACGGAGTTTGAACGATCTCCCCGTGACCTGCATGGGTTTTCTCCAAGATCTTCGGTTTCCTCCCACACTCCAAAGACGTACAGGTTTGTAGGTTAGTTGGCTTGGTGTAAATGTAAAAATGATCCCAAATGGGTGTAGGATAGTGTTAGTGTGCGTGGATCGCTGGTCAGCACGGACCCGGTGAGCCAAGTGTCACTTCAAATTAGAGAAGTCAATATTCATAGTACTGAGGTGTAAACTGCCCAAGCTAAATATGAGGTGCTGTTCCTCCAATTTGCGCTGGACCTCACTCTGACAGTGGAGGAGGCCCAGGATCGTTTTGTTTTCATCTTTGTTCTCAAATACCTTCACGGCTTGACCTGCCAAAGCCCAATATCAACTCTGCAGCAGATTTATCTGATCTCCAAATACCATGAGATTTCTGCACTAACAACAGCTTTAGTGCAGACGAGCGATTTCAATCGATGTCATCATCATCATATCATCATATATATACAGCCGGAAACAGGCCTTTTCGGCCCACCAAGTCTGTGCCGCCCAGTGATCCCCATACATTAACACTATCCTACACCCACTAGGGACAATTTTTACATTTACCCAGCCAATTAACCTACATACCTGTACGTCTTTGGAGTGTGGGAGGAAACCCACGCAGGTCACGGGGAGAACGTACAAACTCCTTACAGTGCAGCACCCGTAGTCAGGATCGAACCTGAGTCTCCGGCGCTGCATTTGCTGTAAAGCAGCAACTCTACCGCTGTCCTCACCAATGAAATCATTTCCCAAATTTCCATTGCCTTTCTATCCCTCTCTTTTTTTTTAATGCGCTTTAAAGCTATCTGCTTGACTCTGGCTTCCAGTCACACATTCCCCTAACTCTCTCTTGAACCCCTGTCCCACTTAGGCAATGTTTTAGGCGACAATAGGCGACTAGAAGTTATTGCATCCGCTGCTCTAGATGTCAACTTATTTACATCGGCGAAACCAAGCGCAGGTTTGGAGATCGCTTCGCTCAACACCTGCGCTCGGTCCGCATTGACTAAACTGATCTCCCGGTGGCCGAGCACTTCAACTCCCCCTCCCATTCCCAGTCTGACCTTTCTGTCATGGGCCTCTTCCAGTGCCATAGTGAGGCCCACCGGAAATTGGAGGAACAGCAACTCATATTTCGCCTGGGCAGTTTGCAGCCCAGCAGTATGAACGTCGACTTCTCCAACTTTAGATAGTTCCTCTGTCCCTCTCTTCCCCTCCTCCTTCCCATCTATCTTCCTGTCTCCACCTATATCCTTCCTTTGTCCCGCCCCCTCTGACATCAGTCTGAAGAAGGGTCTCAACCCGAAATGTCACACATTCCTTCTCTCCCGAGATGCTGCCTGACCTGCTGAGTTACTCCAGCATTTTGTGAATAAATACCTTCGATTTGTACCAGCATCTGCAGTTATTTTCTTATACAGGTGACTAGGCTGTCACCACACGGTCACCAGGGAGTCGCCTGTACGGTCGTGAGTCGTCTCCAAAGAGACGTAGCGTCTTTCTGGTCGCCGCTGGTTTTTGAAATGTTTTAAACGTTTTGGCGACTGTTGGTTTGACGCCAATGATCGTAGCTTGACGTCTCCTGACGGGGGCGCTGTCGTAGGTTGTCGCCAGGTGACGTAGGTTGTCGCCGGTGCTGACTTCGATGAATTCCATTGGCGACTACCTACGTCAACCTACGTCAACCGGCGACAGGTACCGGCGTCAAAACCGGAGGCCAAAATGACATGAATTGGCTTCAGTTGTCGCCGACAGGGTCGTAGCTTGTCGCGGGTGGACATAGGTTGACTTCGGTTGCCGTAGGTTGTCACCTGTGTGGTCGTAGGTTGTTGTAGGTGTGGTCGTAGGTGGACGTCCTACTCGCGACGATTGGGTCGCCGGTTGTCGGTAGCTTCCCGTAGCTTGACGTCGACCAGGTGGTGGGTTGTTGTAGCTTGTCGTGGGCATTGTCGTAGGGGGGGTCCAGTCACCGGTTTTTCGGCGACCCGCTACGACTATGACAGTCGCCGACAGTCACCTAAAAAAACGTCTAAGTGGGACTGGTCCCTATTAGTTTCCTGCAATCTTTTTTTGACTGCTCCTGTTGAGCAAGTTGTTTCATTTTTTTAGAATTGTTCTGTAATGGAGACTTTTACAGTTCGCTGCTGAGTTAGTGATTAGTGTTCTCTGCGATGTAAGCAGAATATTCCAGCCACCAAACATGGAACATTTCATGCTTTTTTAATCTATGTTGTGGCCTTTGCTAAGCAGGGCAAAGACTTTGCAAATGCTCTAAAAATAAATGTAAGCAGTCTTTCCTTCGCTGACTACAGACAGATCCTTGAGTCCAGCTGTCTGTAAGAAATCAAGTGGATTATTTGATCAAAGATAAACCCAGAATACAGAAGCCCTGCCTACGAGTTAATCCGATTCTACTCATTCAAAGCATTAATATGAATATGATGCCTGTATGCGGTCAGCACAGCAAGCAGTGAAGTAATGTTAATCAAGAGGAGATCTTATCGAAACGTATAAGATTATTAAGGGGTTGGACACATTAGAGGCAGGAAACATGTTCCCAATGTTGGGGGAGTCCAGAACAAGGGGCCACAGTTTAAGAATAAGGGGTAGGCCATTTAGAACTGAGATGAGGAAAAACTTTTTCAGTCAGAGGATTGTGAATCTGTGGAATTCTCTGCCTCAGAAGGCAGTGGAGGCCAATTCTCTGCATTCAAGAGAGAGCTAGATAGAGCTCTTAAGGATAACGGAGTCAGGGGTAGAAGGCAGGAATGGGGTACTGATTGAGAATGATCAGCCATGATCACATTGAATGGCGGTGCTGGCTCGAAGGGCCGAATGGCCTCCTCCTGCACCTATTGTCTATTGTCTATTGTCTAAAAGATTTTTTAAAAGGGTTTAATTGTCAGCTCCTGGTGGAGCTTTGAAATATTTATTTTGTAAGTTTAGCGCAGTGTTTATATTCTGAATTCAAGTTTTGCTTTTAAAACTTTTTACTGGAAGTGGCGTTTGTTTCTGTGAGGATAATCTTTCAAGTACACGCTGTCGGGAATGACTGGAAGGAGAGGTTCACTGGCAATGCTTCTGTGAAGCCGCCAGCCATACTTGGAAAGTAACAATAGACAATAGACAATAGACAATAGGTGCAGGAGGAGGCCATTCGGCCCTTCGAGCCAGCACCACCATTCAATGTGATCATGGCTGATCATTCTCAATCAGTACCCCGTTCCTGCCTTCTCCCCATACCCCCTGTGGATTAACATCGCATTAGAGCTGCTAAGTAGAATCTTCATACTAGTAAGATGACAAAACACATTTTCCCCAGAAACTTTACAGCTTAACATGCTTTAAGGAATTACCTTTACCCTGACCAGCATTGCCTTTTTTTTTATCATTGCCTTTATGGTGTTCAGTTATTTATTTCAATGAGTATAAGAAAATAACTGCAGATGCTGGTACAAATCGAAGGTATTTATTCACAAAATGCTGGAGTAACTCAGCAGGTCAGGCAGCATCTCGGGAGAGAAGGAATGGGCGACGTTTCGGGTCGAGACCCTTTATTTCAATGATGTCCTTATTCAAGTTTAGCTTAATTTAGTTTAGTGATACAGTGTGGAAACAGGTCCTTCGGCCCACCGGGTCCGCGCCGACCAGCGATCCCCACACATTAACACTATCCTACACCCACTAGGGACAATTTTTACATTTATACCAAGCCAATTAACCTACAAACCTGTACATCTTTGGAGTGTAAAATGTAGAGCAGAGAAACTGCTGGAGTTTCCCATAGAGTGACATAGCATGGAAACAGGCCCTTCGGTCCAACTTGCCCACAACCGGCCAACATGTCCCAGCTACACTAGTCCCACCTACCCGCGTTTGGCCCATATCCCTCTAAACCTGTCCTATCCATGTACCTGTCTCACTGTTTCTGAATCATTGGGATAGTCCCAGTCTCAACTACCTCCTCTGGCAGCTTGTTCCATACACCCACCACCCTCTGTGTGAAAAAGTTACCCTTCAGATTCCTATTAAATCTTTTCCCCTTTATCTTAAACCAATTTCCTCTGGTCCTCAATTCCCCTACTCTGGGCAAGAGACTGTGCATCTACCTATGCATCTGAAGAAGGGTCTCGACCCGAAACGCCACCTATTCCATTTCTCCAGAGATGCTACCTGTCCTGCTGAGTTACTCCAGCATTTTGTGTCTACCTGTGCATCTACCCGATCTATTCCTCTCATAATATTATACACGTCTATAAGATCACCCCTCAACTTCCTGTGCTCTAAGGAATAGAGTCCCAGCCCACTCAACCTCTCCCTATAGCTCACACCCGCAAGTCCTGGCAACATCCTCATAAATCTTTTCTCTACCCTTTCCAGCTTGACAACATCTTTCCTCTAACATGGAGCCTAGAACTGAATACAATACTCTAAATGCAGCCTCACCAACGTCTTATACAACTGCAGCATGACCTCCCAACTTCATAGTCATAGAGTCATTGAGTAATATCGCACAGAATTCGGCTCTTCGGCCCAACTCGTGCATTCCAACCAAGATGCCCCATGAAGAAGGGTCTCGACCCGAAATGTCACCCCTTCCTTCTCTGCGGAGATGCTGCCTGACCCGCTGAGTTACTCCAGCATTTGGTGCATGCCCATGTAAGCTAGTTCCATTGATCCACATTTGGTCCATGTCCCTCACAACCTCTCCTGCCCAAATATCGGTCCGAATGCCTTTTTTAACGTTGTTTTTGTATCTGCCACACTGACCTCCTCTGGTAACTTGTTTTATATGTCCACCACTTCCTGCGTGAAAACGTTGCCCCTCAGGTTCCTATCTTTCCTCTCTCACCTTTACCCGATAACCTCTAATTCTTGATTTATTTACCTCAGGATAAAGACTGTGCGTTCATCCTATCTATCCCCTTGGTGATTTTACACATCTCAACCTTCTGTACTCTGAGGAATAAAATCCCATCCTCCCCCTGCAACTCCCGCTCTTGGGTCCTGACAATGTCCAGAACCAGGGGCCACAGTTTAAGAATAAGGGGTAGGCCATTTAGAACTGAGATGAGGAAAAACTTTTTCAGTCAGAGAGTTGTGAATCTGTGGAATTCTCTGCCTCAGAAGGCAGTGGAGGCCAATTCTCTGAATGCATTCAAGAGAGAGCTAGATAGAGCTCTTATAGCGGAGTCAGGGGGTATGGGGAGAAGGCAGGAACGGGGTACTAATTGAGAATAATCAGCCATGATCACATTGAATGGCGGTGCTGGCTCGAAGGGCCGAATGGCCTCCTCCTGCATCTATTGTCTATTGTCTATTGTGTGACATCTGACGAATAGTGACATGCTTGGTTACTGACAAATTCAATTCAGGGCATGAATGGCAATGCTGAGCTCATAGAAGTCTCAATTTCCCCCTGGATGACCATGACTTGCATCAAAATGCTTCACGCGTTACTTAGTTGATATTGCTTATCATCATCTGGAGAGTTTTTACATTCATTTTCCAGAAGTGCGCATCAGTGGCAAGGCCAGCATTTGTCAACGATCTGCAACCTCCCATCCGTATCCACAATGAAGGTGGTGTTGAGTCAACTCCAACAGCTACAGTCCTTCCGCAGTAATCCACATAAAGGACCTGGAGATGACCACATTCCCATGCGCCTTCTGGCCTTATCCTTCTAGAAACATAGAAACATAGGTGCAGGAGGAGGCTATTTGGCCCTTCGAGCCAGCACCACCATTCATTGTGATCATGGCTGATCATCCACAATCAGTAACCCGTGCCTGCCTTCTCCCCATATCCCTTGATTCCGCTAGCCCCTAGAGCTCTATCTAACTCTCTTTTAAATTCATCCAGTGAATTGGCCTCCACTGCCCTCTGTGGCAGAGAATTCCACAAATTCACAACTCTCTGGGTGAAAAAGTTTTTTTCTCACCTCAGTTTTAAATGGCCTCCCCTTTATTCTTAAACTGTGGCCCCCGGTTCTGGACTCCCCCAACATCGGGAACATTTTTCCTGCATCCAGCTTGTCCAGTCCTTTTATAATTTTATACAGTACGTTTCTAGAATACGTTTCTAGATGGTGATGGCTTCAGGAAGTGCTGAATTCCTCGTTGTAGCACGTTTAATTGTAGCACATTTAATTGGTGATGCACAATGCAGTAGAACAAGTGAATGGTCACACCACCAACTTAGTTTAGTTTGGTTGGTATTATTATTGTCACATGCCCTGAGCTACAGTGAAAGGGTTTTTTGTTGCGTTCTATCCAGTTAAATTTAGTAGGCTGCTTTCTCCTGGGATTTGGACACAAGGAACTGCAGGTGTTGGTTTATATTACGCAACTGCATTAAGACAGTTCATAGTCACGGCCCCTGCGGCCAACCTCAATGGGCACGCCACTGCCATGACCCACTTCATCAGTAAGTGCAAAGAGTAGTGAGGCCATGGACATCAGTCTGAATGTTCCCCAACCAGCAACCATGGATCAACCGTGAGTTAGGTTTCCAGGTGAACGTCAAGATCTCAACGTACAAGTCAAACGATCCCGAGCTGTACAAGAAGTCTTTCTCCTATATTTGCAAAGCCATCAGGAATGCCAAGAGACACTAACGGGACAAACTTGAATCCCTGCATAACCACTCGAGCACCCGCAGACTGTGGAAAGGTTTTCGGCACGGTGGCGCAGCGGTTGAGTTGCTGCCTTACAGCGAATGCAGCGCCGGAGACCCGGGTTCCATCCCCACTATGGGTGCTGTCTGTACGGAGTTTGCACGTTCTCCCCGTGACCTGCGTGGGTTTTGTCCGAGATCTTCGGTTTCCTCCCACATTCCAAAGACGTGCAGGTTTGTAGGTTAATTGGCTTGGTAAATGTAGAAATTATCCACAGTGTGTGTAGGATAGTGTTAATGTGTGGGGATCGCTGGTCGGCGCGGACACGGTGGGCCGAAAGGCCTGTTTCCTCGCTGTATCTCTAAACTAAACTAAACTAAAGTGCTTCAAGACGCTAGTTATGGCACACATTAACTCCAGCCTGCCAAGCAAACCTGATGCACTGCACTTCACCACAGCAGGCCCACGGCTGATACCATTGCCCTGGCCCGACACTCCTCCCATGTGGTTAAGAAGGACACCTACGGCAGATTCTAGCTCTGCTTTGAAGACCATTATCTCAACCAAGCTCATCTCCAAACTCATGCTCCCCTCTGGATCCTCGACTTCCTGACCCGCAGATCACAGTCAGCGAGGGAAGGTGACAAATCAACTTCCACAATAATTCTCCACACTGGTGCCCCATAAGGACGCATTCTCAGCCATATACACATTACGCACTCATGACTGTGCAGCCATATACCCGTTGTTGGCAGGACCCTTAACTGCATTGATGTTCATAGGGATCTTGCAGTAAAAGTTCATAGCTCACTAAAGGTAACAGCACAAGTAGATGGGGAAATGAAGAGGGCATTTGGTATGCCTGCCTTCATTTGTAGGGGCGTTGTAAAGAAGCGTCAGAAAGCCATGATGCAGTAGGGGTGTGAAATGCATTGGCAAAGTGGTAGTGGAGGCAGATCTGATGGTTGTGTTTAAGAGGCTTTCAGAGTGGCACATGGAAGTGCAGGGAATAGAGGGACATGGATCATGTTTAGTTTAGTTTAGAGACACAGCGCAGAAACAAGCCCACCAAGTCCGCGCCAACCAGCGATCCCTGCACACAAACACTAGGGACAATTTACACTTACACCAAGCCAATTAACCTACACACCTGCACGTCTTTGGAGTGTGGGAGGAAACCGAAGATCTCAAAGAAATCCCACGCAGGTCACGGGGAGAACGTACAAACTCCGTACAGACAGCACCCGTAGTCGGGATCGAACCCGGGTCTCCGGCCCTTGCAGTGTGCAGTTCCTCAATGGGGGGAAGGTTGCAGCCAACAACCTTCTCAGCTGTGCGAACGATCCGTTGCAGCCTCCGGATGTCGTGCTTGGTGGCTGAGCCAAACCAGACCATGATGGAGAAGGTGAGGACAGACTCAATGATAGCAGTATAGAATTGGACCATCATTGCCTGTGGCAGATTGTGTTGTAATCTTTAATATTGATGTGCAATTGCAAGTTGGCACAGGGCAGATTTTGGAAGGACTCAGAGGCCATGAGCCTAAATTGAGAAACATTTACAAACTGCTCTAGAAATACATGAAAAACTGTGAAGTTTAGTAAAAAATGTGATAAATGCAACTCGGATAAATACTGCATTATCTTTGCAACAAATTCACCTGCTGGGCATGTGAAAACACTCAACCAATAAACCGCAAAACAACCAATCAGCAACCTATCCAATCACTGAATGTTTGCATGCTTTCAGCTTGACGGGAACATTTACATTCTACATTTACATGAGCGGTTTAGTTTGGTTTAGTTTAGTCTAGTTTAGAGATACAGCGAGGAAACAAGCCCTTTCGGCCCACCGGTCCGCGCCGACCAGCGATCCCCGCACATTAACACTATCCACAATTTTTACATTTACCAAACCAATTAACCTACAGACCTGTACGTCTTTGGAGTGTGGGAGGAAACCGAAGATCTCGGAGAAAACCCACACAGGTCACGGGGAGAACGTACAAACTCCTTGCAGACAGCACCCGTAGTCGGGATGGAACCCGGGTCTCCGGCGCTGCATTTGCTGTAAGGCAGCAACTCTACCGCTGTGCCACCGTGACCACCCCAGTTTGTAAACCTATTTACAGGAGTAATTTTTTGTGCAATGATTAAATGAGAAAATATCTTTATTTCACTAATTTGCAAGTCCATATTTATTTTGCATTATACCAGAGCAGGTTTCTTCACGATCTGCTGCTGCCCCACCAGGTCTTTCTCACCACCCAGTCAACACCTAGTTATTGACTTCAGGAAGTGTGGTGAAACACAAGCCTCTATCAGCATCAATGCTGCTGAAGTAGAAATGGCCAAGAGTTTCAAGTTTCGAGGCATAAGTATCACCGCCAATCTGGCCTGGATCAATGTGCTCAAACCTTTGGCAAATAAAGCATAGATTGGCATGGCATGGTGGCGCAGCGGTAGAGTTGCTGCCTTACAGTGAATACAGTGCCGGAGACCCGGGTTCCATCCCGACTACGGGTGCTGTCTGTACAGAGTTTGTACGTTCTCCCCGTGACCTGCATGGGTTTTTTTTTGAGATCTTCGGTTTTCTCCCACACTCCAAAGACCTACAGGTTTGTAGGTTAATTGGCTGGGTAAATGTAAAAATTGTCCCTAGTGGGTGTAGGATGGCGTTAATGTGCGGGGATCGCTGGTCGGCGCGGACCCGGTGGGCCGAAGGGCCTGTTTCTGCGCTGTATCTCTAAACTAAAGCACACTAGCTACATTATTTCCTCAAGAATCTTCAGAGGTTTGGCATGTAGTCCATCTCATGTAGTCATCTTCAGAGGTTTGGCATGTAGTCCATCTCATCATCCAAACTAGCCTCCCACCATCGACCCTATCTTAAACTTCCTGCTCCTTTCAGATTCAAAGACAGATTCTTCCCAGCTGTTATCAGGCAACTGAATTATCCTACCACAACCAGAGAGCAGTGATGAGCTATTATCTACCTCATTGGTGACCCTCAGACTATCCTTGTTCGGACTTTGCTGGCTTAACCATGCACTAAACATTATTCCCTTATCACGAATCTACACATTGTAAATGGCTCGATTGTAATCAGGTATTGTCTTGACTGATTAGCACGCAACAAAAGCTTTTCACTGTACCTCGGTACACGTGACAATAAACTAAACTCAACTAAACTAAACAGCTGCCTGAAGAAATTGGAAAACATAATCAAGGACCATTACTGAGGATCAGTCACTAGATCCAGGCCGGGTTTTCAGACTGACATCCTATGGAACGTGTCTCGCGCATGCGTGATCCTGGCTTTATTGGAAAGATATTAGAACAGTCGAGATGGTTGAGAGCGTGGGACTCTTTTTCTGCAGTCTCCAATGCTTATGGCTAATAAAGAACTTTATATGAAGTTAAACGACTTGTCGTCATTACAACTTCTTACAATTACCACCCTAGTCATTCCTTCTTCTCCTCTCTCCCGTCAGGAAGGTGATGCAAAAGGTTGAAAGCCTTACAGCGCCGGAGACATGGGTTCCACCACCGGACTCGGGTAAAGATTGTTCCTTTCTGTAATCAGATTAGTGAACAGCCCTCCCATAAACGAGAGTGTAGCCCCGAACTTCCAGCCTACCAACACTGCATTGGAGATTGGATTTTTTCTCTGGAACTGTAATGCTACAATCCTGTGGTCTGGTGTTTTTCTCATTGCACTACCATTTGTGCTTGTGTGTGACTTGATCGTAGTCATATATAGTATGATAAAATGTAATTGAATAGAACACAAACTAAAGCTATTCCCTTGGTAGCCCCACCTAAAAGAAAATTCCCCTCAGTTGCTTGCACTAACTACATCTCATACTCTGCATTGAGTCATAATGTCATAGAGTGATACAGCATGGAAACAAGCCCTTTAGCCCAACTCGCCCACACCGGCCAACATGTCCCACCTACACTAGTCCCACCTGCCCACATTAGGTCCATATCCCTCCAAACCTGTCTTATCCATGTACCTGTCTAACTGTTTCTTAAATGTTGGGATAGTCCCAGCCTCAACGACCTCCTCTGGCAGCTTGTTCCATACACCCACCACCCTTTGTGTGGAATAGGTACCTATCAGATTCCTATTATATATTTTCCCTTCACCTTAAACCTATGTCCTCAGGTCCTTGATTCACCCACTCTGGGCAAGAGACTCTGTGCATCTACCCGATCTATTCCTCTCATGATTTTGTACACCTCTATAAGATCACCCCTCATCCTCCTGCACTCCAAGGAATAGAGTCCCAGCCTACTCAACCTCTCCCTAGAGCTCACACCCTCTAGTCCTGGCAACATCCTCGTAACATCCTCGTAGGCAAAAGCCACATTTGCTTCTGAAATATAGTTTCTTGAGTTACTACTGCATTGTACATCTAACAGAGGTAACACAGATTATCATTCTAGTTGACAAGAAACCAATGAGCATTAAAATAATATGAACATATGGGAGATCAGGCAGATATGTCAGACTGGAATCCAAACTTCCACCCGAGATGGATGGATTATAAGATTATTTCATTATCGATTTCTGCCTTTCCTTTCCTTTCTTCTTTCTCAACCTTTTCATTCCCTCAACACATTTGTCACCTTCAATGCACGGTGGCACAGCGGTAGAGTTGCCGCCTTACAGCGAATGCAGCGCCAGAGACCCGTGTTCCATCCCGACTACGGGTGCTGTCTGTACGGAGTTTGTACGTTCTCCCCGTGACCTGCGTGGGTTTTCTCCAAGATCATCGGTTTCCTCCCACACTCCAAAGACGTGCAGGTTTGTAGGTTAATTGGTTTGGTAAAGATGTAAAATTGTCCCTAGTGTGTGTAGGATAGTGTTAATGTGCGGGGATCGCTGGCCGGCGCGGACTCGGTGGGCCGAAGGGCCTGTTTCAGCGCTGTATCTCTAAACTAATCTAAACTAAATATCTGAAATCTTAGAGACTAGAGAAATCTCTGGAAGACATTCACATGGCAATCGATCCCTCTGAGAAACTCCCACCAGGTTCCGACTAACCGTGGATAACCTGGCACAGTCTCAACAGACTGGGGACAGGCGTGGGGAGGAGCAGATCGAACGTGCTGAAGTGGGGATACACTGAAGATGCGGCAGACTGCGAGTGTGGACGGGACCTCCAGACTATGGAACATCTCCTAAGCTGTGACGTGCTGCATGACACACGCACTGTAAAGGATCTCGCAGAGGCCAACGACGTGGCATTAAAATGTGCTCGCTATCGGCAAATAGCTGTGTGATGACACGAAATAATAATAACCCTGATTGCAATAGAAACATAGAAACAGGAGTAGGCCATTCGGCCCTTCGAGCCTGTACGCACCGCCATTCAATATGATCATGGCTGATCATCCAACTCAGTATCCCGTACCTGCCTTCTCTCCATACCCCCTGATCCCTTTAGCCACAAGGGCCACATCTAACTCCCTCTTAAATATAGCCAATGAACTGACCTCAACTATCTTCTGTGGCAGAGAATTCCACAGATTCACCACTCTCTGTGTGAAAAAAAACTTTCTCATCTCGGTCCTAAAAGACTTCCCCCTTATCCTTAAGCTGTGACCCCTTGTTCTGGACTTCCCCAACATCGGGAACAATCTTCCTGCATCTAGCCTGTCCAACCCCTTAAGAATTTTGTAAGTTTCTATAAGTTATTAAGAAAGTAATGTATTAAGAAAGAAAATGCTCCTGGTGGTATTTTTTCACATTTTCATGGAACTCTATATAGAATCAGAACAATGATTCGGAACTAAAATCATCCAAGCATTCAAATATTTTCAGTCATTTTGTTTCCACATGTTGTCATTTTAAAATTAACAATGAAATAGATCCTTGGATAATCAATAAATTTAAAAAAAACATCAATGATCTATTTTTCATAGTTTAATCATTTTTCTGGATGTAGACAATGCATGCAGGGCCAGTATTCTAAATTGACAATGAAGTGCATGGTTTGTCAAGCCATTTGGATGATGATGAGTCGACCATAAACTTGTTGGACTGGACTGGGTAGGAATGGCAGATTTTAAAATTTAGTTTAGGTTAGAGATAGAGCGCAGAAACAGGCCCTTCAGCCCACTGAGTCCGCGCCAACACACTCACACTGTCCTACGCACACTGGGGACAATTTACAATTTACAATTTTACTAACCCAATTAACCTACAAACCTGTACATCTTAGGAGTGTGGGAGGAAACCGGAGAAAACCCACGCAAGTCACGGGGAGAACGTACAAACTCCGTAGAGGCGGCACCCGCAGTCGGTATCGAACCCAGTTGTCTGGCCCTGTAAGGCAGTAGCTCTACCGCTGCACCACCGTGCCATCAATTTCTTCCTTTCGGTCATTTTGTGAGCCAAATGGCAATGTTGACACTCTTACCACTAGATATTCTTTTAAATTTGAGACAATGACCTAAATTTCGATTCCTCAGCTGCTAAAATTGGATTCAAACTCAGGGTCCCGACAATTGCAACTGATGTGCCTCCAACATCTACTAAATCAGGCCTTAAAACTAAACAATGCATTCTTTTGTGGCAGCTAAAAATTCAACAACAAAAAAAAGATATATGATAGAGTACTCAAAGAAATATTGATTAATTATTACAACAATAATTGCATTATTAATTGTATGTTATGTTAAGGTCACAAAATTCTTACCGTTTGCCAAACATATTTGTTGTATTCGAACAAAACAACTATAATCTCACCAAGTACCCAAAACAAAGGTAGCAGACCCATGTTTCAGACATTAATAACTTAATTTATACAAGGATCCCTCATGTGCATGCAAAATAGATGGCATAAGCAAGTCAATCATTCAGAGGATGCTGTCATTATCCAGTTGGCAACTTTCTTTATTGCATGCAAAGGACTGTAAATCATCCTGTAGTTCACATTCACATAATTACAGCTCTGGAGATCTGGACTGCAAAAAGGCAGCGCAGCGACCATAAACGACTTCAGAGAATGTCAAAGCAGTTTCTGCATTCTGTTCCTAACTCAATTTAATAGCACCAGTCCCTCATGCCAAATTTAATCCATTTAATGTTACGGGATATGTACGGGAGCATCTCTTTAACATAGTTGAAGCTGGGTGCAGGAGGTGTGAAAAATGCATTGCCACATTATCACCTCCCCTGGCATGTCCTTGGTTTGTGTTTCCACGGTGATAAATCTCTGCCCTGAGTTGTTACAGCATCAGCTTTAAACAAGGTAAATATCCTAGCTCTAGGAATAATCAGAAGTTATTGTGTTCCACTGTAATTGCCCTGGTGAGTACTAAGCCCCTATATGGTTGGGTAAAATATCAGGAATTTTAAATGCATAAAATGGAGATAATATTCCATTGGGGCTTGTAGTTACTGAAATATTAGCTTATATTTGCAACAGCGCTTTTCATCAGGTTTATTGAAAGCCAGCACATATTATGCTCCTTTGTACATGACTATGAATCAGCAGTTGATAATGAAGGCATCAGACCTCCCTTAAATGACTGGTGAGGTCTAAACCAGTGGGCCTCAGGCTTCTGCTTCAATCAATCATGCCGCTGATTTTTGTTCTCCAAGGGCACATTTACTTAGAACGATGCCTTGATTGGTTATTCTATTTGAGAGGAAATCACACTCTCGTTGCCTTTGGTCACACATCACTGGGGAGAAACTATTGCAGAAAGTATTTGCATGTAAAATTAATTTAAAAGGATACTGCTGTATTTCATTCAGTACGACTATAAAGCAGCAAATCGGCCGCTATTAGTGCCGCTTGAGCTACAGTGATTTAAAGGCCAACTCAGCTACAAAATCATTAATTGCGCGCTGTGCTCGGCCACATTACCAGCTCGTAGGACGTCTGCCCCAATTATTGTAGGAGACCTATTTATTCTATAGACCGAAACAAAAGAACTGTGGGATATTTAATTCCCGACATTATTGCATATTGATGGTCTGTTGCATCTGCAGGAAATACTCTCAAGCCCTCAGTCACTGTGTTGTAGGCTCAGGCTCAGTGCTAAGCCCAAGGGTTTGACATCAATTGTGCGATAATGCAGGGGTGCCTCATAGATAGCGCTGTTCATGTGGAAGGTAGTGTTGCCAACCGTCCTGTATTAGCCGGGACATCCCGTACTTTGGGCTAAATTGGTTTGTCCCGTATGGGACCGCCCTTGTCCCGTATTAGGCCCGGGGGGCGCTGTAGGCCCGGACAGTGTAGGCCCGGACAGTGTAGGCCCAGATAGTGTAGGTCCGGTCAGCGTAGGCCCGGACAGTGTAGGTCCGGACAGTGTAGTCCCGGACAGTGTAGGTCCGGACAGTGTGGCCCAGATAGTGTAGGTCTGGTCAGTGTAGACCCGGACAGGGTAGGTCAGGACACTGTAGTCCCGGAGGTTGTAGGCCCGGACGCTGTAGGCCCGGATGCTGTAGGCTCGGACAGTGTAGGTCAGGACAGTGTAGGTCAGTGTAGGTGAAGCCCGGGTACCTGCCTCCCGGCCCAGGCGGCCACCATTGGTGGAGCGGGAGCACGTGGACGCTGTCTGGTTGAGGTCATGAGAGGAGCAGGGCGGTGACATCTCATTTTGACCCTTATTTGGGAGTGAGAAAGTTGGCAACCCCAGCGGCAGGTGAACAGTCCACCTATGGCCCTAATTGTAAAACAACACAGCATGTATTTGAACAGTTCAACAACAGAGCTTTATTTGTCATTCGGTACCAAGGTACCGAACGAAACTACATAGCAGTCACACACAAAAAAGAACACAAGGCACATGACCCCAACACAAACGTCCATCACAGTGACTCCAAACACCCCCTCACTGTGATGGAGGCAACAAAACTTCCACTCTCTTCCCCACGCCCACGGACAGACAGCTCGTCCCCGACCGACCCGCACAGTCCCCGCAAGGGGATGGAAGTTCCCGCGGCCGAACCGAACAGGGCGCTGAGACGTCTCGCGGCCAAACCGGGCGGTGGAAGGCCCCGCGGCCGAGCCATGCGCAGCTAAGTCCCGCGGCCGAGCCGCACCGGGCGATGTTAGGCCCCGCGGCCGAGCCGCACCGGGCGATGGAAGGCCCCGCGGCCAAGCCGCACTGGGCGATGTTAAGTCCAGCGGCCGAGCCGCACCAGCGATGAAAAGTCCCGTGGCCGAGCCGCGCCGGGCGATGTTAGGCCCCGCGGCCCGGGCACTGTTAAGTCCAGCGGCCGAGCCGCACCAGCGATGTTAGGCCCCGCGGCCGAGCCGCACCGGGCACTGTTAAGTCCAGCCCCCGAGCCGCACCAGCGATGTTAGGCCCCGCGGCCGAGCCGCACCAGCGATGTTAGGCCCCGCGGCCGAGCCGCACCGGGCGATGGAAGGCCCCGCGGCCAAGCCGCACCGGACACTGTTAAGTCCAGCGGCCGAGCCGTGCCGGGCGATGTTAAGTCCAGCGGCCGAGCCGCGCCGGGCGATGTTAGGCCCCACGGCCAAGCCGCACCCCGCGCCGAGAGGAAGAGACCTAAAAGAGAAAGGTTTCCCCCACCCACACCACCACCCCCCCACCCACACCACCACCCCCCACACATACACAACCAAAAACAAACAAAAAAAACATCCCTACACCGACACACAACAAAAAAAAAGGAAAAAAGACGAACAGACTCCTAGCGAGCCGCAGCCGTTAGGCGCCGCCACTTCCGCTTTGGTCCACTGTGGTCCACTGACTAACATTTACCTTTCTACCACCTCTCTCAAAATAGATTGTGCTCCTTTACCTCATTGTAGTGGGAAGATAGACACAAAATGCTGGAGTAACTCCATGGGTCGGGCAGTATCTCTGCTTCTATCTAGCGATGCTGCCTGTCCCACTGAGTTACTCCACCACTTTATTTCTATCTTCGCTGCAAGCCAACGTCTGCAGTTCCTTCCTACACAGTGTTGTGGGGTCTTGCTTTGTGCATACTGACCAGCATGTTTCAACAACAGTGACATTTCCTGTAATCAATTATTTATAGAGTCCTTAAAATATCCTGAGAAGGTGAGAGAATTCTCTTAAATTGGTTCTTACTTTGAATTCTACTACCTTAGTATAACAGAAGATTCTGTGACAGTTTGATGAGTTCCACAGATTCACAACTCTCTGGGTGAAAAAGTTTTTCTCACCTCAGTTTTAAATGGCCTCCCCTTTATTCTAAGACTGTGGCCCCTGGTTCTGGACTCCCCCAACATTGGGAACATTTTTCCTGCATCTAGCTTGTCCAGTCCTTTTACAATTTTATATGTTTCTATAAGAAACGTATATTTCTGTTTTTCTGTATTTCTGGTGTATTTTATGTTCCTGTAAAGCTACAATAAATAATAATTTAATTGTTCCTGATCATATTTGACAAATAAACACTCTTAAAATCTTGACATTTTGGAGGCACTTGTACTTAGTATCTCCAGCAACCAGAGAACCTTTCAAGTTAAGCACCATCTAAGCACACATGTAGCCATATTGCCACCTAGATAAATAGTTTGCAGTTCCAACACCCGACTCTGGAGATAGATGCACTATTCTGAAGTCTGCAACTGGAAGAGATAACCAGACAGACAGAGATAAGGATTCCAAGATGTCCTCAAAGTTTCCTTGAAGAAATGTAGTTTCAAAATGGAGAAGCAGCGTTTAGAAAACTCTTGAGAATCCCAAACATAGTGCACAGAACCCCTGCTTAAGCAACACAAGATTACCACCTCAGAAGATACACTCCTATCTGTTTATTTCGCTTGGTCAGCTTACAACCCAGCAGTACGAAAATTGATTTCTCTAACTTCAAGTAACCCTTGCATCCCCTCTCTCTCTATCCCTCCCCCACCCAAGTCGTACCAACTTCAAAGTCGTCTTGTTGAGTCTCATTGTCTGTAACTCGTTTTCACCTAGCCCACACCTAACAATGGCCTGTTTCTTTTGGTTTTTTGCATATCTTTCATTCATTTGTTCCATATCACTCTGCAGGTCAATTCCTGGGATGGCGGGACTGTCATATGTTGAAAGAATGGAGCGACTGGGTTTGTATGCACTGGAATTTATAAGGATGAGAGGGGATCTTACTGAAACATATAAAATTATAAAAGGACTGGACAAGCTAGATGGACAAGATTATTAGGGGATTGGACACGTTAGAGGCAGGAAACATGTTCCCGGTGTTGGGGGAGTCCAGAACTAGGGGCCACAGTTTAAGAACAAGGGGTAGGCCATTTAGTACGGAGATGAGGAAAGACTTTTTCACCCAGAGAGTTGTGAATCTGTGGAATTCTCTGCCACAGAAGGCAATGGAGGCCAATTCTCTGGATGCTTTCAAGAGAGAGTTAGATCAAGCTCTTAAAGATAGCGGAGTCAGGGGGTATGGGGAGAAGGCAGGAACGGGGTACTGATTGTGGATGATCAGCCATGATCACAGTGAATGGTGGTGCTGGCGCGAGGGGCCAAATGGCCTCCTCCTGCACCTACTGTCTATTGTCTATTGTCTATTACGGTCTATATCTGTTGTTTCCATTTCCCCTGATTCTCACACTGAAGAAGGGTCTCCACCTGAAACATCACCTATTCCTTTTCTCCAGAGATGCTGCCTGACCCACTGAGCTTTTTGTGTTTATCTCCAATCTGCCTTGTCAAGCTGTTCCTGGCCAATCAGTAGTACAGTCCGTAGTAGTCATCAGTAGCCATCCTAGAAGCCACAAGGTCTGAGAGAAGCAAGTTGTCCTCGATTCCAAAAGGCTTTTGGCACATTGGCCTTCATCAGTCAGAGTATTGAGTATAGATGTTAGAGGTCATGTTGCAGTTGTATAAGACGTTGGTGAGGCCGCATTTAGAATATTGTGTTCAGTTCTGGGCACCATGTTATAGGAAATATATTGTCAAGCTTGAAAGGGTTCAGAGAAGATTACTGAGAATGTTGCCAGGACTAGAGGGTGTGAGCTATAGGGAGAGGTTGAGTAGGCTGGGACTCTATTCCATGGAGTGCAGGAGGATGAGGGGGGATCTTATAGAGGTGTACAAAATCATGAGAGGAATAGATCGGGTAGATGCACAATTTTTACATTCACCAAGCCAATTCACCTACAAACCTGTACATCTTTGGAGTGTGGGAGGAAACGGAAGATCTCTGAGAAAACCCACGCAGGTCACGGGGGGAACGTACAAACTCCGTACAGACAGCGCCCGTAGTCGGGATGGAACCCGGGTCTCCGGCGCTGCATTCGCTGTAAGGCAGCAACTCTACCGCTGCGCCACCGTGACCGCCCACTTCTTGAGAATTGAAGAGAAAATGTAAAGCTTCGCAGAAGACCCTGTGAATGCTTTGCTCATATTCCCAAATTCCCCGAGAAGCTGACTGAAAACTAATGAATACTCTCAGCTCTCCTTATGGAAACATTGTGCTTGGAATTGTCCCTTGTCCTGGGCAAACTGCAAGGGGAGGCCTCAAAACCATGTCGACTGGCTACAGCCGAGACAGGAGAGCGGAATGGGGGAACTATGGGGGCGGCCATCTATTTGTTAGTACAGAAAATTGTTCCTTCTCTGCCAGTGTGTCGTTGGAGAATTTGCATATCTCTTCCTTGGTCCCTGTGCTAATCTGATCTCAGTGTTAAATCCAACAACCTCTAAATCCTCTAATATAGACACAAAATGCTAGAGTAACTCAGCGGGACAGAGAGCATCTCTGGAGAGAAGGAATGGGCGACGTTTCGGGTCGAGACCCTCCCTCAGTCTGAAGAAGGGTGTCGACCCGAAACGTCACCCATTCCATCCGTCACTCTCCAGAGATGCTGCCTGTCCCGCTGAGTTACTCCAGCATTTTGTGTCTACCTTCAGATTAAACTAGCATCTGTAGTTCCCTCCTACACATTTCGTCTAGGTTCTCTAAAGTCGTTGATCCACTTTAAGATTTTCTCCTGTACATCAGTTTTTGCACCTTACACATTCAGTGAAAGTGCGTGAAGAATGCACATATGCCACTTCATAAGCAACCAGTTCTAATCCTGCAAGTGTTTCTGCAGATGAGGAGTTGTGGATGGTAACTCTCGAGGGTGGCGGTTGGTTCACAGTGGGACAGGGAATTAAATTAGCAAAGCTGTTGGTGGGTCGGAAGCACAATAAGAACCTGCCAACAAGCAGAGTTAAACTGAGCGTGTCAGTCAGTGTGCGAGAACATCTTGGGAGAGGTGGGTTGTTAAATTAAGAATGTTAATTGCTTATTAAGGGAAATTTTGATTAGAGTTTGGGGTTTTAATCGAGAGTGCACAGGTTTTCTCAACTCCTTGAAACTTGTCCGTGACACTTTGGTGAGAAGAACGACTTTAGAGGGCAACTTTGGAGCGACTTTGAGGAAGGACATCCTTGTAATTGAGGCAGTGCAGCGTAGGTTCACGGGATTGATCCCTGGGATGGCGGGACTGTCATATGGGGAAAGATTGAAAAGACTGGGCTTGTATTCACTGGAGTTTAGAAGGATGAGAGGGGATCTTATAGAGACATATAAAATTATAAAAGGACTGGACAAGCTAGATGCAGGAAAAATGTTACCAGTGTTGGGGGAGTCCAGAACCAGGGGCCACAGTCTTAAAATAAAGGGGAGGCCATTTAAAACTGAGGTGAGAAAAACTTTTTCACCCAGAGTTGTGAATTTGTGGAATTCTCTGCCAAAGAGGGCAGTGGAGGCCAATACACTGGATGGATTTAAGAGAGAGTTAGATAGAGCTCTAGGGGCTAATGGAATCAAGGGATATGGGGAGAAGGCAGGCACAGGGTATTGGTTGTGGATGATCAGCCATGATCACAATGAATGGCGGTGCTGGCTCGAAGGGCCGAATGGCCTCCTCCTGCACCTATTTTCTATGTTTCTATGTTTCTAACTGAAAAGCTGACAGTCTAATCTCACTGTAAACACCACAACTTCACAACTGCTCTCATGTTTGACTCTGTGAAA
The DNA here is from genome assembly GCF_053455715.1 of Rhinoraja longicauda. Classification (NCBI taxonomy): domain Eukaryota; kingdom Metazoa; phylum Chordata; class Chondrichthyes; order Rajiformes; family Arhynchobatidae; genus Rhinoraja; species Rhinoraja longicauda. The sequence continues at coordinate 76,718,505 of NC_135959.1, read as the reverse complement.
GATATTCTTTACAGAAATTGTTGATTCTTCCCTTGACAAACCCGATGGGCGGTTCGGTGGGTTAGTGGTTAATCCATTATTTAATAGCCACATTTTTGGACCTCTAGCTTGCTCATTGCAATCAGCATGTTGGCACCTGCAATTGAAGGTCAGTGCTGCTCCAGTGGCAATCCAGAGCTAGGTCGGGTTGAGGTAGGGTTGCCAACTTCCTCACTCCCAAATAAGGAACAAAAGGTGACATTACCGCTCGCACCCCTCATGACCTCACCCAGCCAGCGGCCACGTGCTCCCGCTCCACCAATGGCGGCTGCCGGGGCCGGGAGGTGGGTTGCTATGCAAACTCCATTAGGCGAACGCACTCGGCCCCGCTCCCCGAGCACACTCTGTTAGCCTACACTGTCCGGGCCTACAGCGGCCCACCTGCCTACATTGTCCGGGCCTACAGTGCCCTCCGGGCCTACAGTGTCCGGGCCTACACTGCACTCCAGGCCTAATATGGGACAAGGGCTGTTCCGTGCGGGACAAACAAATTTAGCCCAAAATACAGGATGTCCTGCCTAATATGGGACAGTTGGCAACCCTAGGTTGAGGAACTTCAGGAGGCCCAGTGTAAGCAGCAGCCTAATGGTGAGCCTCGTGCAGGTGGATGACTGAAGAAGTGGTAGAGTTACTGCCTTACGGCACCAGAGACCCGGGTTCCATCCCGACTACGGGTGCTGTCTGTACGGAGTTTGTACGTTCTCCCCGTGACCTGCGTGGGTTTTCTCCGAGATCTCCGGTTTCCTCCCACACTCCAAAGATGTACAGGTTTGTAGGTTAATTGGCTTGATACAGATATAAATTGTCCCTAGTGGGTGTAGGATAGTGTTAGTGTGCTGGGATCGCTGGTCGGCGCGGACTCAGTGGGCCGAAGGGCCTGTTTCCGCACTGTGTAGCTAAACTAAACTAAACTAAACATGGACAACGACTCATTTTCCGTGACGTTCGAACAATGACGTTTCAAGGGGCTGGCACCTCTCCAGGTCTTTGGGAAGATCTCCTGCCTGTTGGCCGAGTGGACAAATTCCCCTGTCACATGGAATTATGGCCTTCACATCAATTCTCGAGGATTGTTCTAGGGTCATCTGCTTGCAAATACTCTTGTGCAAAAAGCTGCATTAGGGTCAAACAGCACAGAATCAGCTTGAAGATAGACACAAAATAGCGGGAGTAACTCAGGGGGTCAGACATCATCTCTGGAGAAAAGGAATAGGTGACGTTTCGGGTCGAGACCCTTCTTCAATCTGCAGAAGGATCTCGACCCGAAACCCAAAATGTCACCCATTCCTTCTCTCCAGAGATGCTGTCTGACCCACTGATTTACTCCAGCTTTTTGTGTCTTTATTTGATTTAAACCAGCATCTGTAGTTCTTTCCTACACAGAATCAGAGTCTTTAGCCGGTCAAGTCCACAGACACCAGCTGATACTCATTTACACTATCCTATACTAATCCTAGTTTATTTTCCTCACATTCCCATCAATCCAAGGTCAGCCACACAAGGTTCTACACTCTAGAAACAATTCTGCTTCTTTTGTGTCCATCATCTATGTTTCAAATGTTCAAAGTGGACAATTAGCTTATCGATCCTTCATCAGTCCCAACCCAAATTGTCACTGATCCACGACCCAGTGGCCCTGCCTGACCCGCTGAGTTACTCCAGCACTGTGTGCAGTTGTTTTTGTAAACTCGCACCTGAAGCTGCTTGTTTCCATAACTTATTGATCCGCATATCTTTGGGTGTGGGAGGCAACTGGAGCAGCCAAAGCAAACCCACACATGATCACAGGGCGAGCAGACCACTGGACATTAGCATGTAACCCAGTCGCTAACCCTGTCAGCTAGCAGCTCAAATAGAGTCATAGAGTGATACAGTGTGGAAACAGGCCCTTCGGCCCAACGCTCACACCGGCCAACAATGTCCCAACTACACTAGTCCCACCTGCCCACGTTTGGTCCATATCCCTCCAAACTTGTACTATTCATGTACCTGTCTAACTGTGTGTGTGTGTGTGTGTGTGTGTGTGTGTGGGGGGGGGGGGGGTGGTGTGGTGTGAGTGTGGGGTGTGTGTGTGTGTGTGTGTGTATGTGTGTGTGGGGTGTGTGTGTGTATGTGGGTGTGTGTGTGTATGGGGTGTGTGTGTGGATGTGTGTGTGTGTGTGTGTGTGAGAGGGGTGGTGTGAGTGTGTGTGGGTGTGTGTGTATGTGTGTGTGGGGTGTGTGTGTGTGGAGTGTGTGTGTGTGGGGTGTGTGTGTGTGGGGTGTGTGTGTGTGTGTGTGTGTGTGTGTGTGGGTGGGTGTGTGTGTGTGGGGTGTGTGTGGGGTGTGTGTGTGTGGGGTGTGTGTGTGGGGGGGGGGTTGTGTGTGGGGGGTTGTGTGTGAGGGGGTGTGTGTGGGTGTGTGTGTGTGGGGGTGTGGGGGTGTGTGTGTGTGGGGGTGTGTGTGTGAGGGCGGGGGGGTGTGGGTGGGTGTGTGTGGGGGGGGGGGGGGGGGGCTGTATTTGCATATGGTTAAGAGAGTCCATGATTGATCCAAAAATCCAAAAGAATGAAAGTAACTTAGAGAAAAGCATTGCAGCTGGTTCAATGTGTGTGAAAATGTGACCTTTAAAATAAATAGGCATTTGAATGTCAGGTTTTTAAGTTAGGTTTTGGCTTGATACCATGAAATCTGGTAGTAATCACATCAAACAAAAGTTAATTGGGTGCTGGTTAAGCTGGTAACATTGGTGCATGTGACAGGTTGAGCAAACATTTCCATTTTTACATCAAATGGAAGAAATAGCTTTTCAGAGACATGAACATAGTGGGGTATCTGCAATTGTTGCAATTGCATCTTCTCAAAAGGAGTTGTACTGGAGCAAAAGAAAGATATTTTGCTCATTGAACTGGGTGGCACGGTGGCGCAGCGGTAGAGTTGCTGCCTTACAGCGAATGCAGCGCCGGAGACCCGGGTTCCATCCCGGCTACGGGTGAGTTTGTACGTTCTCCCCGTGACCTGCATGGGTTTTCTCCGAGATCTTCGGTTTCCTCCCACACTTCAAAGGTCGGAGCGGACCCGGTGGGCCGAAGGGCCTGTTTCCGCGCTGTATCTCTAAACTAAACTGTATCTCTAAACTGTAGGAACCTACAGTAGGTCAGCAAATCTAATGCATTATGAACAAAGATATTTCATTTAGTGAAATACTTCAAAAGTTACAAAATCATTGTGATTACAAATCCTCAGAAATGGTACAAAGCCGTAAACTGCGTAAATGTGTAAGCAGTCCGAGATTGAACGCAAGTGTGCTGTGTCATCTATGGACTTGTCTCAGCACTGCAAGCTTTCTTAGGCATGAGGTTATTTGTGGTTTAATAATGAGCTATCCTAACTGACTTTGATTCAGAATCTCACGATCAATACGGAAATTGGATCAAGGCACACTTAAGGATCCATCCACTGAAAGATGTAAAGATGATGCCAGTTTCGAGTCGTAGAGCAATAGTGCAGTTGCAAGGATGAATACAAAGTCATGGCAACAATGGTGCTACAGAGCAACATGAGTCAACAAAAAAAACCTTCAAAATGCAATCAAATCTTTCCCCATCTTCAGAAAAGAACCTATCTTTTATTGCACAGATCTGAATCCAAGATTGTTAGTCGAAGCAACTCCAGCAATGCAAGTTCTTCTCGGAAGGAATGGTTTTCATTGTTCAAAAACCACAAAAGGATGAGCACTGAGCAATAAACAACTGGGCCTATGCTGCACTTGCACAACCAGCAATGGTGGCAGATAGAAGATGAATGCAGCAGCAAAGTGTGGCTATGTGATCAGGATATCAACTAGGCAGCTAGTTGTTTGGTTGTGGGCGAGGATACTCATCCCAGCTCTAATTGGCACTACTAATTGGCATTCACCTCCAGTTTAAATTCCATTTGGAATATTTTGGAGGACCAAGAACCAAGATGGCGGCACGGTGGCGCAGCGGTAGAGTTGCTGCCTTACAGCGAATGCAGCGCCGGAGACTCAGGTTCGATCCTGACTACGGGTGCTGTCTGTACGGAGTTTGTACGTTCTCCCCGTGACCTGCGTGGGTTTTCTCCGAGATCTTCGGTTTCCTCCCACACTCCAAAGACGTGCAGGTATGTAGGTTAATTGACTGGGTAAATATAAAAATTGTCCCTAGTGTGTGTAGGATAGTGTTAATGTGCGGAGATCACTGGTCAGCGCGGACTCAGTGGGCCGAAGGGCCTGTTTCCACGCTGTATCTCTAAATCTAAATCTAAGATCCTGACAATGGCGGTGATGTGGATGCAAAGGTAGGCTATTTTCTTAGCTCAGAATGATTATTAAATATTAAATAGTAAAAAAACATGGATGTACTCTTCTGCCTCACAGACAGTAAGGTTATCTGATGAAAATTCAAAAGATAGGGCAGGAAAAAACATGATTTTCACATTGGGTTTCTGATTCTCAAGGAAAATTCTCATCTGGGGAAAGTTTTGGAAGGATGGTCTGAATCAGGCGTGTTTTTCTAAAATCACAGGGGTGCGCTAGATTTGCTGATATGAGTTGTCAGTAGAACAGGGTTGTGTTAAGTTGGGCCGTTGTTGTCACATCACGAGGACAGGTTGTGGAAGAGCTTAACACTCAACAATTTTGACACAGTGAGCATGAAAACAACTGTCCACTGGCCTGTGCTGGAGGAAGATTCTAGTTTAGAGATACAGCGAGGAAACAGGCCCTTCGGCCCACCGGGTCCGTGCCGGCCAGCGATCCCCGCACATTAACACTATCCTACACCCACTAGGGACATTTTTTACATTTACCAAGCCAATTAACCTACAAACCTATACGTCTTTGGAGTGTGGGAGGAAACTGCAGATCTCGGAGAAAACCCACGCAGGTCACGGGGAGAACGTACAAACTCCGTACAGACAGCACCCGTAGTCGGGATCAAACCCGGGTCTCCGCCGCTGCATTCGCTGTAAGGCAGCAACTCTACCGCTGCACCACCGTGACCGCCCACATTTTGAAGAACTGACTGACAAACCAAGATTAGTCAAAAGCACAGTGTCAACCCAGCAAAGATACCTTTTACAGAAATCAGAAATATTTTATTATCTATTTTCCAGAGGATCCTCGTTATATATTGTGTAAAGGGATTAATAACTTCATGACCACTTGAAGTGAAGCGGATCAAAATGTTGGGTTAGACACTACAATATGGAATACCATCAAAGAACTGAAATCCATTATCTCTATAGATAATCCCTATGGATTAGAGGAGAAGGTTGTTTGAGTCAAGGTCCTCAGTTCCATCCATTCCGACATGAATGCTTTCCCGAAAAAAATATGTTCAACACAGGTTATTCAGCATCAGGTTATTTTACCAGGTTATTCAGCATCAAATGGGTTGATGGAGGAATGAGTGAGAAATGTCATTGGAGAAACAAGCATCATGAGAGTGCTTGAGTTTGAGAATGAGATATTGATTTGCAAAAGTCTTCTAGTCACGGTGGTGCAGCGGTAGAGTTGCTGCCTTACAGCGAATGCAGCGCCGGAGACCCGGGTTCCATCCCGACTACGGGTGCCGTCTGTACGGAGTTTGTATGTTCTCCCCGTGACCTGCGTGGGTTTTCTCCGAGATATTCGGTTTCCTCCCACACTCCAAAGACGTACAGGTTTCTAGGTTAATTGGCTTGGTATAAATGTAAAAATTGTCCCTAGTGGGTGTAGGATAGTGTTAATGTGTGGGGATCGCTGGTCGGCGCGGACCCGGTGGGCCGAAAGGGCCTGTTTCCGCGCTGTATCTCTAAACTAAACTAAACTAAACTAAACTAAACTAAACTAAACTAAACTAAACTAAACTAAACTAAACTAAACTAAACTAAACTAAACTAAACTAAACTAAACTAAACTAAACTAAACTAAACTAAACTAAACTAAACTAAACTAGATGAAAGAGCAAAGCCATGTTGCACAAAATGTTATACTCCTGCTGAGTAAGGGTACAAGCTGGAGAGGGTACAGAGAAGATTTACGAGGATGTTGCCAGGACTAGAGGGTGTGAGCTATAGGGAAATGTTGAGCAGGCTGGGTCTCTATTCCTTGGGAGCAGGAGGATGAGGGGAGATCTTATAGAGGTGTACAAAATCATGAGAGGAATAGATCGCGTAGTTGCACAGAGTCTCTTGCCCAGAGTAGGTGAATAGGCGACCAGAGGACATAGGTTCAAGGTGAAGGGGAATAGATTTAATAGGAGTCTGAGGGGTAGCGTTTTTACACAAAGGGTGGTGGGTGGCTGGAATGAGCTGCCAGAAGAGGCAGTTCAGGCAAAGACTATCCCAATGTTTAAGAAACAGTTAGACAGGTACATGGACTGGACAGGGATATGAGGCAAACGTGGCCAGGTGTGACTAGTGTAGTTGGGACATGTTGGGCAAGATGGGCCGAAGAGCCTGTTTCCGCACCGTATCACTCTATGACTATATGACTCTATGACAAATGACTGGCATAAGACTTGCAACATAAGTGGGAGTTTAGCTCTGCCAAATCTTCAGAGGAGAATGGAAGAAAATCCACTGAGGCAGAGGTGAAAATATGTCATAAGTTAAGGAGAGAGACAGTTTCAACAAATTGATTGAATGTATATGCCATTTTAAACATGGTATTTTAAAATTGGATGCTGGTAAATTACTTAAAATAGGTGCTGCAAAGTGATATAACCTGGGTTAATCCCCGGGATGGTGGGACTGTCATATGAGGAAAGATTGGAAAGACTGAGCTTGTATTCACTGGAGTTTAGAAGGATGAGAGGGGATCTTATAGAAAAGTATAAAACTATAAAAGGACTGGACAAGCTAGATGCAGGAAAAATGTTCCCATTGTTGGGGGAGTCCAGAACCAGGGGCCACAGTCTAAGAATAAAGGGGAGGCCATTTAAAACTGAGGTGAGAAGAAACTTTTTCACCTAGAGGGTTGTGAATTTGTGGAATTCTCTGCCACAGAGGGCAGTGGAGGCCAATTCACTGGATGGATTTAAAAGAGAGTTAGATAGAGCTCTTGGGGCTAGTGGAATAACGGGCGGCACGGTAGCGCAGCGGTAGAGTTGCTGCTTTACAGCGAATGCAGCGCCGTCGACTCAGGTTCGATCCTGACTACGGGTGCTGCACTGTAAGGAGTTTGTACGTTCTCCCCGTGACCTGCGTGGGTTTTCTCCGAGATCTTCGGTTTCCTCCCACACTCCAAAGACGTACAGGTATGTAGGTTGATTGGCTGGGTAAATGTAAAAATTGTCCCTAGTGGGTGTAGGATAGTGTTAATGTACGGGGATCGCTGGGCGGCACGGACTTGGAGGGCCGAAAAGGCCTGTTTCCGGCTGTATATATATGATATGATATGATATGATATGGGGAGAAGGCAGGCACGGGTTACTGATTGTGGATGATCAGCCATGATCATAATGAATGGCGCTGCTGGCTCGAAGGGCCAAATGGCCTCCTCCTGCACCTATTTTCTATGTTTCTGTAACCTTTCAACACAAGTTCAGATGAAAAGCATACATGTAAAACCTTTGAATCCAGTTAATACATGTATTTTTTGTTATTTTTGGTGTGTTTTAAAAGTTTGTGTAAATGTTCTCTGGTTTGTTTTATGTGGGGGGTGGGGGAGGTGTTCGGGGGAAACTTTTTTTTCAATCTCTTACCTTGCCGGAGATGCGATTGTTTTCCGGATCGTATCTCCGCTCGCTCTGCGGCCTAACATTATGGAGCTGGCGGCCTTGCTCGGGACTGACTTTGAGCCCCACCACGGGGCCGTGGACTTACCATCAGAGCCTGCGATCCTTTGCCTGGGATCGACGCTCCAACCGCGGCCTGCGGACTTCGACATTGAGGAGCTCGCTGTCTCGGGTAGAGACCGATGTCGGGAAGCTCCAAGCCACAGGAGGTTCGACTAGCCCCGACCCGGGATCCAATCAGCCGGCGTGGGAGCTTGATCGCCCTGACGAAGAGGGCTTGACCGCTGGCTACGGGAGTCAAGATCGCCCCGACAACGGAAGGCTCGAGGCCCCCGACCGCTGGAGAACAAAGCAGGGAAGAAGATTGAACTTTTTTTTGCCTTCCATCACAGTGAGGAATGTGGAGGAGTCACTGTGGTGGATGTTGATGTTACCAAAATGCTGGAGTAACTCAGCAGGTCACAAAATGCTGGGGTATTTTGCACCTTCTCTCCTGAGCTGCTGCCTGACCTGCTGAGTTACTCCAGCATTTTGTGAATAAATACCTTCGATTTGTACCAGCATCTGTAGTTATTTTCTTACACTTCATGTTAACATGTATTTTGTGTGTCCTGTTGCTTTTTATTGGTATGACTGTACGGCAAATGAAATTCCTCGTATGTTGCAAAACATACTTGCCAAATAAAGTACCGTTATGATTATGATTATTATGATTACATTCAGATGCATAGTGGAGTGTTAATGACGATGTATTTGTTCCAGAGGTTGATCCAATGGAGTATGGAAAAAACGATATAAGATTTTATAGGACGACAAGAGAGATTTTCCTAAAGTTAAAACATGAATACAAAGTCAATGGAACAAGTTCCTTTGAGATGAGATGAACAGACAAGGGCGGCACGATGGCGCAGCGGTAGAGTTGCTGCCTTACAACACTTACAGCGCCGGAGACCCGGGTTCCATCCCGACTACGGGTGCTGTCTGTACGGGGTTTGTACGTTCTCCCCGTGACCTGCGTGGGTTTTCTCTGAGATCTTCAGTTTACTCCCACACGCCAAATGTGTACAGGTTTGAAGGATAATTGGCTTGATATAATAATAATAATAATAATAATGTATTTTATTTATATAGCGCTTTTCATATACTCAAAGACGCTTTACAGAGATTTAGAGAACATAGGGAAATGAATAAATAGATAAATAAGTAAATAAATAAATGAACAGAGAAAGGAGACAGTGGGTGAGGTGACCTTCAGTGGTTGAAGGCAGTGCTGAACAGGTGAGACTTCAGCGATGTTTTGAATGTGGTGAGTGTGGGGGAGTCTCTAACGGTTTGGGGTAGTGAGTTCCATAGGGTGGGAGCAGCGATGGAGAAAGCCCTGTCCCCCCAGGATCTGAGTTTAGTCCGGATGTGGGGGGATAGGAGATTGGCAGCGGCAGAGCGGAGGGTGCAGGTGGGAGTGTGCCTGTGGAGGAGGTCGGTCAGGTAGGATGGGGCCAGGTTATGGAGGGCTTTGTAGGTTATGAGGAGGATTTTGTACTGGATTCTCTGGGGGATGGGGAGCCAGTGGAGTTTATAAAGGACGGGGGTGATATGGTCACGGATCGAGGTGTGTGTGAGTAGACGGGCAGCGGAGTTTTGAATGTATTGAAGTTTATTGATGATTTTTGAGGGTGCGCCATAGAGGAGGCTGTTGCAGTAGTCCAGACGGGAGGTGATGAAGGCGTGGATGAGGGTTTCTGCAGCTGTGGAGGAGAGGGATGGACGGAGACGGGCAATGTTTTTGAGGTGGAAGAAGGCTGTCTTTGTGATGTGTTTGATGTGTTTGTCGAAGGATATGAGTGTAAATTGTCCCTAGTGGGTGTAGGATAGTGTTAATGTGCGGGGATCGCTGGTCGGCGCGGACCCAGTGGGCCGAAGGGCCTGTTTCCGCGCAGTATCTCCAAACTAAACTTAAACTTAAACTAAATGATTAAAGAGATTCAGAAAATCTGTTCATCGGCTACATCAGTAAATAATGTGGATTTGCGATCATTCTTTTTGTAAGAGGGAATAGGTGTAATGTATTTAAATATGTGATGTTCTGTTGATTTGTGCAGATAGATTGGATAAATTGGAAGCAACAAGATTCAAATACTTTAACGATCTATAGTATTCCTATTCCCACTGCAGTTGCAATAAGATACTGGAAATATTTTGCAACAAGAAGCAAAACTGCTGGAGACCTTGCAGCGAATGCAGCGCCTGAGACCCAGGTTCAATCCCGACTACGGGTGCTGTCTGTACAGAGTTTATACGTTCTCCCCGTGACCTGCGTGGGTTTTCTCCAAGATCTTCGGTTTCGTCCCACACTCCAAAGACGTACAGGTTTGTAGGTTAATTGGTTTGGTAAAGTTTAAAAAAATTGTCCCTAGTGTGTAGGATAGTGTTAAGGTGCGGGGATCGCTGGTCGGTGCGGACCCAGTGGGCCGAAAGGGCCTGTTTCCACGCTGTATCTCTAAACTAAACTGCATGAGTGAGGGGAAGGGAATTGTCATTGTTTTATGGTCAAGATGTTGCATCAGGATTGCATGAAACTCTGACAATCGCTTCCTCCCCCCCCCTTCCCCCACAGATGCTGCTCGATCCCCCCAAGTTTCTCGACTGCTTTGATGTTTGTTCCAGATTCCAACATATGCAGTGGCTTGCATTGCAATCTTGCAGCACTGTCCTATATTAAGAGTAACTATGCAATATTTACATTAGCTAAGTGGCATACTTCTTCTGAGGTTACATCCATTATGAATTCATCCCCGTCGGCAAACTAAAATCAAACATCAGTCTGCTTTGCAATCATGAGCACAACACAAGGCATTGGAGGGATTCAGGCAGAGCTTGGAGGGAACCAGACAAGTGACATTTCAAGTTGCTAGCTGGCTTCAGTCTGATAGGAGAGAGGGAGATATTTGGACAAGAGAGGTGAGGTGGGACAAAGCTTGCCAAGTACTAGGTGGAGGAAGGAACTGCAGATGCTGGTTTAAACCGAAGTTAGACACACAAAGCTGGAGTAACTCAGCAGATCAGACAGCATAGAAACATAGAAACATAGACAATAGGTGCAGGAGGAGGCCATTCGGCCCTTTGAGCCAGCACCGCCATTCAATATGATCATGGCTGATCAGCTAAAATCAGTACCCCGTTCCTGCTTTTTCCCCATATCCCTTGATTCCTTTAGCCCTTAGAGCTAAATCTAACTCTCTCTTGAAAGAGAAAAGGAATAGATGACGTTTCGGGTCAAGACCCGTCTTCAGACTGAGAGGGAAAGGAAAACTTTGTACCAGCTTCAAAATCGTCTTGTTGAGTCTCATTGTCTGTAACTCGATCTCACCTCGCACACAGCTAACAATGGCCTGTTTCCTTTATCATCGTCACGTTTTTGCAGATCTATCATTCATTGTTCCTTATCTCTCCACATCACCATCTGTAAAAAGGGACCAATGATATTTAAGGCTCTTTTGTAACTTTGTCGGCGATTTGTAACAACTATTTTTTGGCAAATTTCACTGTACCTTCACGATACATGCGACAATAAAGTATCTATCTATCTATCTATCTATCTATCTATCTATCTATCTATCTATCTATCTATCTATCTATCTATCTATCTATCTATCTATCTATCTATCTATCTATCTATCTATCTATCTATCTATCTATCTATCTATCTATCTATCTATCTATCTATCTATCTATCTGTCTATCTATCTATCTGTCTATCTGTCTATCTGTCTATCTGTCTATCTATCTATCTGTCTATCTGTCTATCTGTCTATCTGTCTATCTGTCTATCTGTCTATCTGTCTACCTGTCTACCTGTCTATCTGTCCATTTGTCTATCTGTCTATCTGTCTGTCTGTCTGTCTGTCGTTTCTTCTAATTAACATCTTTTCACCATGTTAATTGAATCCATTTCCAATATTAATACTTCCATCTCAATATGGATCTCCTATGTCCCAGGGCAATTGGATTTCAAATACTAACCTGTCTGCCTTCAAGACCCGGTGGCGCAGCGGTAGAGTTGCTGCCTTACAGCGAATTCAGCGCAAGAGACCCGGGTTCCATCCCGACTACGGGTGCTGTCTGTATGGAGTTTGTACGTTCTCCCCGTGACCTGCGTGGGTTTTCTCCGAGATCTTCGGTTTCCTCCCACACTCCAAATACGTACAGGTATGTAGGTTAATTGGCTTGGTAAATGTAAAAAAAAAGTTCCCTAGTGGGTGTAGGATAGTATTAATGTGCGGGGATCGCTGGTCGGCGCGGACCCGGTGGGCCGAAGGGCCTGTTTCCGCGCTGTTTCTCTAAACTAAGAACGCCTTCCAAAATAGGCAATGTTACAATTCTACTTTACACCCCTCATGTTCGTCATTCTGTAGGTGTAACAGCAGGTCCTGGTCATATTCACATTTCTAAAGAATGTTATTGTTTTGTAAATGAAATGTGAAGAGAGGATGTGCGATAAATCAAAGCAGTCAGATGTGCTTGAGAACTGAAACTTCATAAAACCATGGCAGATTGACCCGGCGTGGGGGGGGGGCAGCAAGATCTAAGGAGGATCCAGTGGGGGAGGGATCACTGAGAACTAAGGGGGATCCAGTGGTGGGGGGGTCACTGAGAACTAAGGGGGACCCAGTGGGGGGGGGGGGGGCAGCAAGAACTAAGGGGGACCCAGTGGTGGGGGGGGGCGGCAAGATCTAAGGGGGACCCAGTGGTGGGGAGGGGTCACTGAGAACTAAGGGGGACCCAGTGGTGGGGGGGGGGCACTGAGAACTAAGGGGGACCTGTGGTGGGGGGGCGGTAAGAACTAAGGGGGACCCAGTGGTGGGGAGGGGTCACTGAGAACTAAGGGGGACCCAGTGGGGGAGGGGCCACCAAGAATGAAGAAGGACCCAGTGGTGGAATGAACTAATGAGAACTAAGGGGGACCCAGTGTGGGGGGTTCACTGAGAACTAAGGGGGACCCAGTGTGGGGGGTTCACTGAGAACTAACGGGGACCCAGTGTGGGGGGTTCACTGAGAACTAAGGGGGACCCAGTGTGGGGGGTTCACTGAGAACTAAGGGGGACCCAGTGTGGGGGGTTCACTGAGAACTAAGGGGGATCCAGTGGGGGGGGCAGCAAGATCTAATGGGGACCCAGCGTGGGAGGGGTCACTGAGAACTAAGGGGGACCCAGTGGGGGAGGGGTCACTGAGAACTAAGGGGGACCCAGTGGGGGAGGGGTCACTGAGAACTAAGGGGGACCCAGTGGGGCAGGGGCCGCCAAGAACGAAGAAGGACCCAGTGGTGGAATGGTCACTGAGAACTAATGAGAACTAAGGGGGACCCAGTGTGGGGGGACCACCGAGAACTAAGGGGGACCTAGTGGTGGGGGGATGGCAAGAACTGAGGGGGACCCAGTGGTGGGGGAGTCACTGAGAACTAAGGGGGACCCAGCGAGGGGGGGGGGCAGCAAGAACTAAGGGGGACCCAGCATGGGGGGGCAGCAAGAACTAAGGGGGACCCAGTGGTGGGGGGGCACTGAGAACTAAGGGGAACCCAGTGTGGGGGGGGGGGCAGCAAGAAGTAAGGGGGACCCAGTGGTGGGGGGGGTCACTGAGAACTAAGGGGGACCCAGTGTGGGGGGGGGGCAGCAAGAAGTAAGGGGGACCCAGTGGTGAGGGGAGGGCACCAAGAACTAAGGAGGACCCAATGTGGGGGGGGGGGGGGGCAGCAAGAACTAAGGGGGACCCAGTGGTGGTGGGGTCACTGAGAACTAAGGGGGACCCAGTGGTGGTGGGGTCACTGAGAACTAAGGGGGACCCTGTGTGGGGGGCAGCAAGCACTGAGGAGGACCCAGTGGGGGGGGGGCTGTCACTGAGAACTAAGGGGGACCCAGTGGCGGGGGGTGACGATGAAGGGATGAGTACTTTGTGTAACTTTGTTGGTGCCTTTGTGATGACCATTTAGTGTACTGGGTTCTAGTGCAAAGACAAATAATTTCACTGCACCTAGCTCGTTACGAGTGACAGTAAAACATCATCATCATCACTTCAATGCGAAGATACTGGGCTCAGCAGGGAACTTGGTGCTGTGAATGGCTCACACCAAGTCAAGCTAACATGCACCAATTTATGAAAGTTAATTAAATTAACTAAATTTAGATTCCTGCTCTCAAAGTTGGATGAGAGGTGTTATTTGCAGCAGGAGTCACCAGTGTAATTCATTCTTCAGGCACTTCGGAAAAAGTTAGATCCTCGTAAATGGCGAGCCAGCCTCTGGTACACACCATCTCATCTCTTGCTGAATTCCCTCAGTACTGCACTTAAATGTCACCCAAGAAATTCAATCACGTTATGTTTTCATCATGGGCAATGTAAATTGGTTTTTTTTCTTTCTGGAGTGAAATATGATCATGATAATTTCTGGAACGTTTCATTTTTGGTCTCCTAATCTGAGGAAAGACATTCTTGCCATAGAGGGAGTACAGAGAAGGTTCACCAGATTGATTCCTGGGATGGCAGGACTTTCATATGAAGAAAGACTGGATAGACTCGGCTTGTACTCGCTGGAAATTAGAAGATTGAGGGGGGATCTTATAGAAACTTACAAAATTCTTAAGGGGTTGGACAGGCTAGATGCAGGAAGATTGTTCCCGATGTTGGGGAAGTCCAGAACAAGGGGTCACAGTTTAAGGATAAGGGGGAAGTCTTTTAGGACCGAGATAAGAACGTTTTTTTTCACACAGAGAGTGGTGAATCTGTGGAATTCTCTGCCACAGAAGGTAGTTGAGGCCAGTTCATTGGCTATATTTAAGAGGGAGTTAGATGTGGCCCTTGTGGCTAAAGGGATCAGGGGGTATGGAGAGAAGGCAGGTACAGGATACTGAGTTGGATGATCAGCCATGATCATATTGAATGGCGGTGCAGGCTCGAAGGGCCGAATGGCCTACTCCTGCACCTATTTTCTATGTATCTATGTTTCTATTTCACTCTGAAAGTTCTTTCAGCAGCGGGTCCAACATTATTTACATAACAACATTATTTCCACATCATATCCACATGACCTGACGTCATCTCCCATGAAATACTCCATCTGGATCATTGGGATATCATGGGGCTCCCAGGAAATCAAGGTCTTTGCAAAATATTGGTAGAACCGAACCCTGTAATTTTAAAAAAAATGCCCTCCACTGCCGTCTGTGGCAAAGAATTCCACAGATTCACAACGCTCTGGGTGAGAAAGTTTTTCTTCATCTCAGTCCTAAAGAGAATAATTATTATGTGGGGAATAGCTGCTGGGTTTGGTTAATCAGTGGAACCAATCTGCAATCAGTACTTTCAAACCTAGCATCATACCATACAGATTCTGTGTAAAGAACAGTAGGGAATAATAATTCTCTATAATTATTAAGAATAATAATCCGAAAGGTCTCGACCCGAAACGTCACCATTCCTCTCTCCAGAGATGCTGCCTGTCCCGCTGAGTTACTCCAGCATTTTGTGCCTATCTGCCATTTAAATCAGCATCTGCAGTTCCTTCCCACACAGGGAATGATGCTTGGTACAGCTTTGCAGTATTTGAAGGAAAGCTATACATAATACATGATTAATGCTTTAAAAAGTATTTGCTACAGAGTCCAAACTTCTGCCCTTTTGTTCAAGTGAAATTCCAATGTTTCAGGAAGATAAATAAGTTTCCCTTTTGATACCAAACCAGACATTGTTAATGGGTTTCCATGAGCCTTTCCGTAAATATGCCAGACACCAAGACATCATGGCACAATGTTTTCCTGCAAGCTGGTTATTGCTGTGAAGGAGGTCCATTCCTTCTGCCAGTGGTGTCTAGTGGTGAGATGGATGGTCCCATTAAGTAAGCAAATCACCTCATTTGCCTTGACTCTTTACACATATATTTTGCTTCTGTCTTTCAATGGTGCATGCCCACTTGAATATAACATTAAAGTTCAGACAATATGATCTTGAGCTTTCCTTTTACAACTTATTTATTAAAAATGAATTAATCAGCGGCCGTGTTTACACCGATGCGCGATACTGTTGTATTTTCTCCTTGACTACCAAAAAGGAAGTGAAACAATTTTTGAACCAGAAGATTGTGCCCCTTGTACTTGTGCAATTATTATCTAATAATTAAGTCTGCCCTTCAGTTAATCGCCCCGTCCTGAAGCTGAGCGGATGAGGTTATATTGCCCCCTGAGAGCAATGAAACGTAAATTCCAGGCAGCTTGTTCTTTGAAATCCTGTGCTCTTGTTCCATTTGAATTTTTTCCACTAATATTTTCCACTAATATTTTAATTCTCAAAACATCACTCTAGAAGTTGGGATGTAATGTTAAAATTGTACAGGGCATTGGTGAGGCCGAATCTGGAGTATGGTGTGCAGTTCTGGTCGCCAAATTATAGGAAGGATGTCGACAAAATGGAGAGGGTACAGAGGAGATTTACTAGAATGTTGCCTGGGTTTCAGCACTTAGGCTACAGAGAGAGGTTGAACAGGTTGGGTCTTTATTCTTTGGAGCGTAGAAGGTTGAGGGGGGACTTGATAGAGGTTTTTTAAATTTTGAGAGGGACGGACAGAGTTGACGTGGGTAGGCTTTTCCCTTTGAGAGTGGGGAAGATTCCAACAAGGGGACATAGCTTCAGAATTGAGGGACAAAGGTTTAGGGGTAACATGAGGGGGAACTTCTTTACTCAGAGGGTTGTGGCTGTATGGAATGGGTTTCCGGTGGAAGTGGTGGAGGCTGGCTCGATTTTATTATTTAAGAGTAAATTGGATAGGTATATGGATAGGAGGGGATTGGAGGGTTATGGTCTGAGTGCAGGTAGATGAGACTAGGTCAGGGAGAATGGTCGGCGTGGACTGGTAGGGCCGGACAGGCCTGTTTCCCTACTCCAGCATTTTGTGATATCTGTTTCCTTTATCATCGTTATTGTTTTGCATATCTTTCATCCATATCTCTCTACATCACCGTCTGTATCTCTTGTTTCCTTTGCCCCTGTCAGTCTGAAGAAGGGTCTCAACCGGAAACGTCACCCATTCCTTCTCTCCGGAGATGCTGCCTGACCTGCTGCGTTACTCCAGCATTTTGTGTCTATCTTCCACTTTATGATGGTCTATTCTAAATAAATACGATAATAATTGTATGTCAGGTTGGAGGCCAGTGTCTAGTGGAGTGCCCCAAGGATCTGTGTTGGGTCCACTGTTGTTTGTCATTTACATTAATGATCTGGATGATGGTGTGGCAAATTGGATTAGTAAATATGCAGATGATACTAAGATAGGTGGAGTAGTTGATAGTGAGGTAGATTTTCAAAGTCTACAGAGAGACTTGGGCCTTTTGGAAGGGTGGGCTGAAAGATGGCAGATGGAGTTTAATGCTGATAAGTGTGAGGTGCTGCATTTTGGTAGGACAAATCAAAATAGGACGTACAGGGTAAATGGTAGGGAATTGAGGAATGCAGTGGAACAGAGTGATCTGGGAATAACTGTGCATTGTTCCCTAAAGGTGGAATCTCATGTGGATAGGGTGGTGAAGAAGGCGTTTGGTATGCTTGCCTTTATAAATCAGAGCATCGAGTATAGAAGTTGGGATGTAATGTTGAAATTGTACAGGGCATTGGTGAGGCCGAATCTGGAGTATGGTGTGCAGTTCTGGTCGCCAAATTATAGGAAGGATGTCGACAAAATGGAGAGGGTACAGAGGAGATTTACTAGAATGTTGCCTGGGTTTCAGCACTGAGGGACAGGTGTTGCATCTCCTGCGGTTGCAGGGGAAAGTGCCCGGGGGTGGGGTGGTTTGGGTGGGAAGGGATGAGTGGACCAGGGAGTTATGGAGGGAACGGTCTCTGCGGAACGCAGAAAGGGGAGGGGATGGGAAGATGTGGCCAGTAGTGGGGTCCCGTTGGAGGTGACAGAAATGTTGGCGGATGATTTGTTGGATACGTTGGCTGATGGGGTGAAAGGTGAGAATGAGGGGGACTCTATCCTTGTTACGAATGGGGGGAGGGGGAGCAAGAGTGGAGCTGCGGGATATAGAGGAGGCCCTAGTGAGAGCCTCATCTATAATGGAAGAGGGGAAGCCCCGTTTCCTGAAGAATGAGGACATCTCTGATGCCCTAGTGTGAAACACCTCATCCCGAGCACAGATGCGGCATAGACGGAGGAATTGGGAGTAGGGGATAAACTTTTTGCAAGAGACAGTGTGATGAAGTGTAGTCCAGATAGCTGTGGGAGTCAGTGGGTTTTGTAGTAGATGTCAGTCACTAGTCTGTCTCCTGTGATGGAAAATTTGAAAAATAGGCTCTTATCTGGGTCTTTGGACACAATCCGAAGTCTTTATTACATGAACTCAATGCTGGCAGCAAGACAACTAAAATGGCTGCAACCACACGATCTGACTCCACACTCACACACTGTGTACCGACAGAGATAACTATGTACAAAACATCTCCCTTTGTCCTGTGCAGCGCCACCTCCTGCACGGGAGGATCAACGGATCCTCCCACCCCACACATTACACCAGACATTACAGAAACTTTCTGCCAAATTGGGAAGGGTTCGGGGGTCTGCATGACCTCGGAGGTCTTCCTCCCTCTTGGTATGATGTTAAAAAGAGATAGGTATTGATCAGGTGAAGGGAGGGGGATAAAGGGGGTGGAGGGGGGATGGAGTGGGTGAGTGGTGTGGGGGGAGGGGGATAAAGGGGGTGGAGGGGGGATGGAGTGGGTGAGTGGGGTTCTTTAAAACAACCTTAACTCAATTTCAGTGCATGTAGGGGAGGTTTGGGGGAGTTTTTAAGGGGGGTTTCTTTAACAGCTCAGCAGCAAATAAAATCTTTACACAAAAACTCTTGTTTGTTTGTTTGTTCCTGAACTACAGCCAAAACGGTGCATGATAGCACGACAATTTTAGTTCCACTTTATCATCGTCCCGTGGTCTCATTGCAAGAAGTTTCATTGAAACAGGTGTTATATTTTTTTAAGTTATTCACATTTTAAAGTTTAAATCTATCTCCTAGGGAGGGGAGAGGGATGGAGGGAGGAGGGTGGGGAGAGGAGGGGGGGAGAGGAGGGGGGAGGGGGGAGAGTAGGGGGGGTGAGGAGGGGGGAGAGGGGAGGGAGAGGAGCAGGGGGGGAGAGGAGGGGGGAGAGGAGGGGGAGAGAGTAGGGGGGGTGAGGAGTGAGTGGTGAGAGGAATGGGGAGGAGAGGAGTGGGGGGAGAGAGGAGTGGGGGAGAGGAATGGGGGAGGAGTGGGGGAGAGAGGAGTGGGGAGAGAGGAGTGGGGGAGACGAGTAGGGGGAGGAGGGGTGTGTAGGGGCGAGGGGAGGCGAGGGGGGGTGAGGGGGGGGCGAGGGGGGGCGAGGGGAGGGGGGGAGTGGGTGCTGCGCGAATGAGGGAGGGGTTTGGGCCGAGCGGGTCCGCTTGGTCTGGTAAGTTTGACCTTTAACTGCTCGGCGGTGGCTCAGCGGGGGCTCGGGGGCTGAGCGGTGAAGGAGACGCTCTTGGCTGAGAGTGCTAGCAGGAGCGGCGGCGGCGGTGATGCTGACCGGGAGCTGGAGGGCTGAGCAGCGACGGCGGCCATGATGGAGACGCCCGGGGTTTAGAGCAGGAAGAAGAAGCAGCGGTGGCAGCGACGATGGTTCAGCAGCGACTCCAGGGCCCAGCAGTGAAGGAGACGCCCGTGGTTTGGAGCGGCGGCAGCGATGATGGTGGGGCGGGGGCTCCAGGTTGGAGTGGTGGCCATGATGGAGACGCCCGTGGTTTGGACTGGCGGCAGCGATGATGGCAGGGCGGGGGCTCCAGTGTGTCAGTGGCGGCCATGATGGAGACGCCCGTGGTTTGCAGCAGTGGCTGCGGTGATGGCGGGGCGTGGGCTCCAGGGTTTCAGTGGCGGCCATGATGGAGACGCCCGTGGTTTGCAGCGGTGGTAGCGGTTTTGGCGGGGCGGGGGCTCCAGGGTGGAGTGGCGGCCATGATGGAGACACCCGTGGTTTGAAGCGGCGGCAGCGATGATGGCGTTGCGTGGGCTCCGACCCGACACGTCACCCATTCCTTCTCTCCAGAGATGCTGCCTGACCCGCTGAGTTACTCCAGCTTTTTGTGATTATCTTCAGCCCAGAAAGATGAATGATATGAGACAAATAGCACGAGAGGCTGCATTTAAAATGACTTGCGTCTTTGACTTAACAGGGAGCATAGGCTTGCATCTTTCATGACGTCTGAACATTCCAAACTGTTTTACAGCTGATGACAATTTAATGAAGAGTTCGCACATTTTGAACACCAGTGTGAAATTATTAGATTTTTCTTTTTTGAATGAAGTTGATTAACGAAATACTGATGCGTATTGGGAAGTAGTCAATGGTCGGAGGAAAATAACCGGCAAGAATAAGTGGGTGATTTATGCTTTTGGAGCCTCTGATTAGCGTGGTGAGGCGGGGATTGGTGACGGACTCCAGCTGTTCACCGACAATTCGGGCGAGGAGACGAAGTGTAATGTACTGAAGTTTGCGGATGACAAAAGTCGGATGGCAAGGTGGTTTGTGAGTAGGACGTAGAGAGACTTCAGGAAGGATAGAGTCGCAGTGCATGAGTGTGAACATGAATATGAGGAGGACTACAATAAGAAAACATATCAAGGTTGTCCCTTGGTACAAACACAAAGAAAAGTTGATCTTCTCTTTAAATAGTGAGCATTTGAAAGTTATTGATGATCAGATGGTGACCAACCACACAAATCATTGAAAATCAGCTGGAGTAACTCAGCGGGACAGGCAGCATCTCTGGAGAGAAGGAATGGGTGGCGTTTCTGGTCAAGACCCTTCTTCAGACTCGGCTTCTCCAGAGATGCTGCCAGTCCCGCTGAGTTACTCCAACATTTTGTGTCTATCTTCAGTTTAAACCAGCACCTGCAGTTCGTTCCTACACATTGAAAATTAGCATGTAAGTACAGCAAGCAAACAAGAAGGCGAATGGTATGTTGGACTTTATTCCAAGACCTTTTGAATGCACAAGTAAACCATATCTTTCTGCATTTAAGGACTCAGCAGTTCAGCAACATAGGCCTATCGATGTTCTCCAGAGATGCTGCCTGACCTGCTGAGTTAATCCAACACTTTGTGTCCTTCTGTGTATTGGCCAGCATCTGCAGTTCTTTGCAGCAACTTTACTGCTGCTCCACCCAAAGTGGGCAGTCGAGGCCTAACAACTAAAGGCTGAGCTGCATTCTCTGGGCTCTGCAGGCAGTTTTATTCCTTGATGTTGCGTGTCATTAAATTAGCATCTGAATGCACAATTTTCTTCGTTTTGTGTGCAATATGAACCAAGACCCAACGTCCAAGTATACATTTGCTTTCTGCCGGTCTAATGTAAGGGACAGTTTAAGTTATATCAACAAATTTTAACGGTTATCAAACTGCTTTGTTAAAAAATTCATTTTCAATGCTAAAGAGGCAAATTCCTAGATGAAATTAGTAACAAAGTGTCTCACCCTCTGAATATACCAAATGGAAAGTTAATCTGAGCATTATATTGTATTTTCAACATATTTAAATCAATGGTTGAATGGTCCTGTTACAGAAATTCAGACATATCATCCTCTAATTGGAACTCCCCACAATAATGATACGGTCACTCCCAGTCTGACCTTTCTGTCATGGGCCTCCACCATTGCCATAGTGAGGCCCACCGGAAATTGGAGGAACAGCACCTCATATTTCGCCTGGGTAGCTTGCAGCCCAGTGGTATGAACATTGACTTCTCCAACTTTAAATAGTTCCTCTGTTCCTTTTTTCCCCTCCTCCTTCCCAGATCTCCCTCTATCTTCCTGTCTCCACCTATATTCTTCCTTTGTCCCGCCCCCCTGACATCAGTCTGAAGAAGGGTCTCAACCCGAAACGTCACCCATTCCTACTCTCCTGAGATGCTGCCTGACCCGCTGAGTTACTCCAGCATTTTGTGAATAAATACGATCAAGCACAATGATTTAAATGATCGCACTGGGGATAAGCAGCTCAGCTTAGAGAATGTTTGAACAAAGTGTGAAGCTCTCTCAAATCTATACTGCTTCAACACGATCCTTTTCCGCTCTCTAAGTGTGACAATTTCCATAATAACCGATCGAAGAATTTCAGTGAGCACATTGTCCATAAAATACCAAGTGCAGCATCAGATTCAGCTTTCACCTCTGTCCATTAAACCTGCCAAATCTTATTGCACACAGCACTCTACAGTGTACACAGGGGACTTTCATCCCATTTCTGGGAGATGAATATATTGTTCAATCTCCAAGAAAAATAAATAATTGTCTGAAGCTAACACTTAAACACTGTGAATTAACACAGCTAAAATGTTATCTCTGCAGACGATGTTCGCTCAACACCTGCGCTCGGTCCGCGTTGGCCAAACTGGTCTCCCGGTGGCCGAGCACTTCAACTCCCCCTCCCATTCCCAGTCTGACCTTTCTGTCATGGGCCTCCTCCAGTGCCATAGTGAGGCCCACCGCAAATTGGAGGAACAGCACCTCATATTTCGCCTGGGCAGTTTGCAGCCCAGTGGTATGAACATCGACTTCTCCAACTTTAGATAGTTCCTCTGTCCCTCTCTTCCCCTCCTCCTTCCCAGTTCTCCCTCTATCTTCCTGTCTCCACCTATATCCTTCCTTTGTCCCGCCCCCCTGACATCAGTCTGAAGAAGGGTTTCGACCCAAAACGTCACCCATTCCTTCTCTCCTGAGATGCTGCCTGTAATGCTGAGTTACTCCAGCATTTTGTAAATAAATACGGTCAAGCATAATGATTTAAATGATCGCACTGGGGAGAAGCAGCTCAGATTAGAGAATGTTTGAACAAAGTGTGAAGCTCTCTCAAATCTGTACTGCTTCAAAACGATTCTTTTCCACTCTCTAAGTGTGACAATTTCCATAATAACCGATCGAAGAATTTCAGTGAGCACATTGTCCATAAAATACCAAGTGCAGCATCAGATTCAGCTTTCACCTCTGTCCATTAAACCTGCCAAATCTTATTGCACACAGCACTCTACAGTGTACACAGGGGACTTTCATCCCATTTCTGGGAGATGAACATATTATTCAATCTCAAAGAAAAATAAATAATTGGCTGAAGTTAACCCTTAAACACTGTGAATTAACACAGCTAAAAAGTTATCTCTGCAGACCACAAGGACCAATACCTTTTATCGTCTTCTGGTATAAGAGTCAAAGTGCAAGCTTGCCCAGACTATAAACCTTACACCTACTTTTCATTTGTTCATTGTTTTCACTAAAACGGACCCAGTTTTTGTCATTTAAATTGTGCCCCTGAACTTACAGGCAGAACTACCTTGTCAAGTATAGGTCAGGGTCGAAAGAAGGTTGCCCAAGTACTATTGCCTGTTCATAAAATGTAATTAGGTCAAGGTTGCCACAGTTATTTCCAAAGCCTACTTAATAAACAGTGGCATATGCAATGCAAATGTTGTGAGGAAGAATGGAAATCAGATGCCTTATAGTTGCAACGGCCATTAAACCAGGATGGCAGGCCAGATGGAAATTCTAAAAGGTGTTTCAACAGCTTTGAAACAGTAAACACCTCGTCACAGGTTCAAAGAGCTACATTCCAAGTAGTGGGTTCCAAATTGCTTTGAAAGGACTGGGCTCTTCAGAGCAGAATGTTGAATGTGAACTCCGTCCTCGGGCCAAAAGCGTGGAACTCTGAACGATGAATGTGATGTGGATTCTCCTTAATCTAAAATGTCAGCTTTGACAATTGCTATAAAGGGCACTGAAATATTTACAACGGGAATAGTATCATCTTGCCCGTACACCAACATTCAAAAAGTTATGGAAGTTAATGGCTTCCACAAGTTTTAGGAATCATGGACTATACTAAATACGGGCAAATAAAACACATTTTGGAGACAGGTGGCACAGCGGTAGAGTTGTTGCCTTGCAGCGATTACAGCGCCGGAGACCCGGGTTCCATCCCGACTGCGGGTGCTGTCTGTACGGAGTTTGTACATTCTCCCCGTGACCACGTGGGTTTTCTCCGAGATCTTCGGTTTCCTCCCTCACTCCAAAGACATACAGGTATATAGGTTAATTGGTTTGGTATAAATGTAAAAATTGCCCCTAGTGGGTGTAGGATAGTGTTAGTGCGCGGGGATCGCTGGTCGGCGCGGTCTTGGTGGGCCGAAGGGCCTGTTTCCGCACTGTATCTCTAAACTAAACTAAACTAAACTAAACATCTCATCATAAATCTCAAACTAAACTAAATTAAAAAGATGGAATTTTCAAACTATTTATTGTGCCCTTTCTTCTGTATGATATTGAATATTGATTTTTAGATTTTTTTTAGATTTTAGAGATACAGCGCTTAAAAAGGCCCTTCGGTCTACCGAGTCCGTGCCGCCCAGCGATCACCGCACATTAACACTATCCTACACACACTAGGGACAATTTTTACATTTACCCAGTCAATTAACCTACGTACCTGTACGTCTTTGGAGTGTGGGAGGAAACCGAAGATCTCGGAGAAAACCCACGCAGGTCACGGGGAGAACGTACAAACTCCATACAGACAGCACCCGTAGTCAGGATCAAACCTGAGTCTCCGGCGCTGCATTCGCTGTAAGGCTGCAACTCTACCGCTGCGCCACCGGGCCGTGAAATATCATCTGTAATGTTAGCCTTAACCTTTACCTTATAGGTCTATCAATTGAATCTGGTCACACTATTTTTCCCAATACTAAGCAGTAGAAATTATGAATTTCCAACGTTGGATCAATTATAATATTTTCCAAGTTGCTTTACATCACACTGGACCAATTTCTGTCAGGAAGCACACATGTTGGTGATGTATTTCTCATATAATGAAGTCATATTATTCTGAACACCACCAAGCTACCTCCTACACAATCGTCCAAAACCTGGTTGGAGTTGCTACAGATCTGTTGAATACAAAATCGTGCTCAACTAACCTTTTACATTTCTAATGAGGTGTTGCCTGAAGTCAAAACTAAGGTTTGTGGAAACAATAAGATCAGTAGCAGATTGGTTGTGAAGGGCGACACGGTGGGGCAGCGGTAGAGTTGCTGCCTTACAGCGAATACAGCGCCGGAGACCCGGGTTCCATCCCGACTACGGGCGCCGTCTGTATGGACAATAGACAATAGACAATAGACAATAGGTGCAGGAGTAGGCCATTCAGCCCTTCGAGCCAGCACCGCCATTCAATGCGATCATGGCTGATCACTATCAATCAGTACCCCGTTCCTGCCTTCTCCCCATACCCCCTCACTCCGCTATCCTTAAGAGCTCTATCCAGCTCTCTCTTGAAAGCATCCAACGAACTGGCCTCCACTGCCTTCTGAGGCAGAGAATTCCACACCTTCACCACCCTCTGACTGAAAAAGTTCTTCCTCATCTCCGTTCTAAATGGCCTACCCCTTATTCTCAAACTGTGGCCCCTTGTTCTGGACTCCCCCAACATTGGGAACATGTTATCTGCCTCTAATGTGTCCAATCCCCTAATTATCTTATATGTTTCAATAAGATCCCCCCTCATCCTTCTAAATTCCAGTGTATACAAGCCCAATCGCTCCAGCCTTTCAACATACGACAGTCCCGCCATTCCGGGAATTAATCTAGTGATTCCGTATGTTCTCCCCGTGACCTGCGTGGGTTTTCTCTGAGATGTTTGGTTTCCTCCCACACTCCAAAGACGTGCAGGTTTGTAGGTTAATTGGCTTGGTATAAGTGTAAATTGTCTCTAGTGTGTGTAGGATAGTGTTAGTGTGAGGGGATCGCTGGTCGGCGCGGACTGGCTGGGCTGTAGGGCCTGTTTCTGCGCTGTATCTAAACTAAACCTGACTGAACTACAGAGAACACAGTAATGCAGGCAGTTGTTTTTCACAGTTGGGAGAAGGCAGATAATGGTGTTGCCCCAGCTTTCCCAGTGATGACCTCTGGGGAACATCAACCTCCTCCTCCTCCTCCTCCTCCTCCCCGCCCCCCTCTCCCCCTCCACCATCCTCTCTTCTCCTGCCTTCCCACGCCCACCCCAGCCACCCCTCTCCCATCTCCTCCTTCCCCCTCCTCCTTCAAGAAGTGCAGGTGATGCCGACTGGTGCACTGGGACTTGTACGCTACGTAGAAACATAGAAACATAGAAAATAGGTGCACCAGGAGGCCATTCGAACCTTCAAGCCAGCACCGCCATTCAATGTGATCATGGCTGATCATCCACAATCAGTACCCTGTTCCTGCTTTTTCCCCACATCCCTTGATTCCATTAGCCCTAAGAGCTAAATCTAACTCTCTCTTGAAAACATCCAATGAATCGGCCTCCACTGCCTTCTGTGGCAGAGAATTCCACAGATTCACAACTCTCTGGGTGAAAATGTTTTCCCTCATCTCAGTCCTAATTGCCGACCCCTTATTCCCACAGTTTCCCTGGCATTGGTGAATTTTCTCACTGACATCTAGTCTCACTGAAAAGTGGCAGCGGAGATTAAAGTGCCTGTCCCACTTTAGGTGATTTTAAGGCGACTGCCGGTGACTAGGCTGTCGCCGACAGTTCGCCGGGGTGTCGCGGGCGTGATCGTGAGGAGTCTTCCAAGAATCGTAGTGAATCTCGGCGCGTCGCTGAGAAATCATCCGGAGTGAAATTTCTCGGCGACAGCTGGCATGTCGCCAGGTATCGTTGCTTATTGCGGGCGCTGTCTGTCGCACGCTGTCCCCAGGTTTGATAGGCTGTCGCAGATGCATTTAGAAGCACGTAATATTAAAATAAGTAAAGTCATTTGAAGATACCAATAAATACTTGTGTTTAACCAATTTATTTACCGTCAGGACATTTGACAGGTAGATTGGAGGGGAATTTATTATGGGGAACAAAGAAATGGCAGACGAGTTAAACCGTTACTTTGGATCTGTCTTCACTGAGGAAGATACACACAATCTCCCAAATGTTCTAGGGGCCGGAGAACCTAGGGTGATAGAGGAACTGAAGGAAATCCACATTAGGCAGGAAATGGTTTTGGGTAGACTGATGGGACTGAAGGCTGATAAATCCCCACGGCCTGATGGTCTGCATCCCAGGGTACTTAAGGAGGTGGCTCTAGAAATAGTGGAAGCATTGGAGATCATTTTTCAATGTTCTATAGATTCAGGATCAGTTCCTGTGGATTGGAGGATAGCAAATGTTATCCCACTTTTTAAGAAAGGAGGGAGAGAGAAAACGGGTAATTATAGACCAGTTAGTCTGACATCAGTGGTGGGGAAGATGCTGGAGTCAATTATAAAAGACGAAATTGCTGAGCATTTGGATAGCAGTAACGGGATCATTCCGAGTCAGCATGGATTTACGAAGGGGAAATCATGCTTGACAAATCTACTGGAATTTTTTGAGGATGTAACTAGGAAAATTGACAGGGGAGAGTCAGTGGATGTGGTGTACCTCAACTTTCAGAAAGCCTTCGACAAGGTCCCACATAGGAGATTAGTGGGCAAAATTAGGGCACATGGTATTGGGGGTAGGGTACTGACATGGATAGAAAATTGGTTGACAGACAGAAAGCAAAGAGTGGGGATAAATGGGTCCCTTTCGGAATGGCAGGCAGTGACCAGTGGGGTACCGCAAGGTTCGGTGCTGGGACCCCAGCTATTTACGATATACATTAATGACTTAGACGAAGGGATTAAAAGTACCATAAGCAAATTTGCAGATGATACTAAGCTGGGGGGTAGTGTGAATTGTGAGGAAGATGCAATAAGGCTGCAGGGTGACTTGGACAGGTTGTGTGAGTGGGCGGATACATGGCAGATGCAGTTTAATGTAGATAAGTGTGAGGTTATTCACTTTGGAAGTAAGAATAGAAAGGCCGATTATTATCTGAATGGTGTCAAGTTAGGAGGAGGGGGAGTTCAATGAGATCTGGGTGTCCTAGTGCATCAGTCAATGAAAGGAAGCATGCAGGTACAGCAGGCAGTGAAGAAAGCCAATGGAATGTTGGCCTTCGTAACAAGAGGAGTTGAGTATAGGAACAAAGAGGTCCTTCTACAGTTGTACCGGGCCCTGGTGAGACCGCACCTGGAGTACTGTGTGCAGTTTTGGTCTCCAAATTTGAGGAAGGATATTCTTGCTATGGAGGGCGTGCAGTGTAGGTTCACTAGGTTAATTCCCGGAATGGCGGGACTGTCGTATGTTGATAGGCTGGAGCGATTGGGCTTGTATACACTGGAATTTAGAAGGATGAGGGGGGATCTTATTGAAACATATAAGATAATTAGGGGATTGGACACATTAGAGGCAGGAAACATGTTCCCAATGTTGGGGGAGTCCAGAACAAGGGGCCACAGTTTAAGAATAAGGGGTAGGCCATTTAGAATGGAGATGAGGAAGAACTTTTTCAGTCAGAGAGTGGTGAAGGTGTGGAATTCTCTGCCTCAGAAGGCAGTGGAGGCCAGTTCGTTGGATGCTTTCAAGAGAGAGCTGGATAGAGCTCTTAAGGATAGCGGAGTGAGGGGGTATGGGGAGAAGGCAGGAACGGGGTACTGATTGAGAGTGATCAGCCATGATCGCATTGAATGGCGGTGCTGGCTCGAAGGGCTGAATGGCCTACTCCTGCACCTATTGTCTATTGTCTATTGACAGTTTGACGGTCAGGTAAGCGTGGGAATTGACCTGGGAGTCAATCCAGTTTATGCCTTGTTACAGTGAAGCTTGGTTTTCAAGTAACCCGGGCAAGATGTTATATTTCAAAACTCTGAGGTACTTACCGACTTGTCAGTGATTTCAGCGAAAATTAGGACGCCGGAGAAGCATTGATAGCTTGGGAATTTTGCGATATTTCCAAAGACGCTGTAATCTCGACCTGACTCAGCATTGTCGTGGTCATTGTTGTCGGGTAAAAGAAAACTTTGGCGATCTGTTACGACTTTGACAGTCGCCAGCAGTCGACTACAAAATCGCCTAAAGTGGCACTGGCCCTTTAGACGTCATCCAAATTTGGCACATTGACCTTCATCAGTCAGAATATTGGGTATAGAAGTTTGGAGGTCATGTTGCAGTTGTGTAAGATGTCGATGAGGCTGCATTTAGGGTGTTGTGTTC
The DNA here is from genome assembly GCF_053455715.1 of Rhinoraja longicauda. Taxonomy (NCBI): domain Eukaryota; kingdom Metazoa; phylum Chordata; class Chondrichthyes; order Rajiformes; family Arhynchobatidae; genus Rhinoraja; species Rhinoraja longicauda. Next base: position 76,689,598 of record NC_135959.1, on the reverse strand, counting down.
AGTTCTGGGCACCATGTTATAGGAAAGATATTGTCAAGCAGGAAAGGGTACAGAGAAGATTTACGAGGATGTTGCCAGGATGAGACTGTGAGCTATAGGGAGAGGTTGAGTAGGCTGGGTCTCTATTCCATGGAGCGCAGGAGGATGAGGGGTGATCTTATAGGGGTGTATAAAATCATGAGAGGAATAGATCATGTGGATGCACAGAGTCTCTTACCCAGAGTAGGGGAATCGAGGACCAGAGGACGTACAGTAGGTTTCAGGTGAAGGGGAAAAGATTTAATAGGAATCTTAGGGGTAGCTTTTTCACACAGAGGGTGGTGGGTGTACGGAACAAGCTGCCAGAGGAGGACAGGTTTGGAGGGATATGGGCCAAACGCAGGCAGGTGGGGCTAGTGTAGCCGGGACATGTTGGCCGATGTGGGCAAGTTAGGCCGAAGGGCCCGTTTCCATGCTGTATCACTCAATGACGTGCAAATAGGTGTAGAAAACAGTACAATAGCCTTGAGCCACTGAACCCATGGTAATGCAATTGCCCCTAACAATCATGTATTACACATGTACCCTGAGGAATAAGACCACATGTGTGAGTTAATCAACCTCGAAGCCAGTAATCTCAAAAAAATCGTGAGATCGATCAATAGCCCAGAGAAATAGGAGGCAATTAGACATGATGTGTTCCTGTGAACTCCATCTAAATCAATGACCGCTCAAGCCAATATGTGCACATCTTCAGCCATTTAATTGACTGTCTATATACATAAAAACATAGAAACATAGAAAATAGGTGCAGGCGGAGGCCATTTGGCCCTTCGATCCAGCACCGCCATTCATTGTGATCATGGCTGATCATCCACAATCAGTAACCCGTGCCTGCCTTCTCCCCATATCCCTTGATTCCACTAGCCCCCAGAGCTCTGTCTAACTCTCTTTTAAATTCATCCAGTGAATTGGCCTCCACTGCTCTCTGTTGCAGAGAATTCCACAAATTCACAACTCTCTGGGTGAAAAAGTTTCTTCTCACCTCAATTTTAAATGGCCTCCCCTTTATTCTTAGACTGTGGCCCCTGGTTCTGGACTCGCCCAACATTGGGAACATTTTTCCTGCATCTAACTTGTCTAGTCCTTTTAATAATTTTATATGTTTCTATAAGATCCCCTCTGATCCTTCTAAATTCCAGTGAATACAAGCCCAGTCTTTCCAATCTTTCCTCATATGACACTCCCGCCATCCCGGGGATTAACTTCATGAACCTACGCTGCACTGCCTCAATAACAAGGACGTCCTTCCTCAAATTTGGAAACCAAAACTGCTCACAATACTCCAGATGTGGTCTCACCAGGGCCCTGTACAGATTTACTATGTGTGATCAACTTCATCATGAATCAATGCAATCACAGGTAGATGAAAACCTGGATTTCATTTGACTGTTCGGATGAGGTCGAAGCTTCTGAACGACATATGCTGTGAAAAAAGCGAGCTATTTTCTTATCCTCACAGATATAGCAAGTGCAAATAGATTTGCAGCAGTAACAGAACAAGTGGAATGTGTGGATTGTTCAAGATGTGGAGTCCTGGACTTCTTCAGGGATAAAGTGTAAATGAAGGCCCACTGCTGGGAGAAGTAAAGCAGTCAAGAAATCAAGATAGGGATTTAGTTCGAAAATAGACACAAAAAGCTGGAGTAACTCAGCGTGTCAGACAGCATCTCTGGAGAGAAGGAATAGGCGGTTTCAGGTCGAGTCCCTTCCTCAGACCCCTTTTAGTTCCTACTCTCTCTCCATTAATTACCTTATTCACTGAAATGACATCAGTAAAAATCTTGTCATACAATCCACTCCATCAAGGGTTACCTGTAAGGCAGTAATCTCCTGTTGCCGTGAAGGCAGAACCTGGCGTTTTAGTGCAGCCACCTGCATCAGCAAATACAATCAATGGCAAATCATTTTAACAATCAGTTTTCATCACAACCTCTGACTGAAGAAGTGGAAACAACCATAAACTTAAATAGAAGGTTGTTAGGTAATGGAGCACAATAACATCTGGGCACTCTTGTTTATCTACCCTTCTCTAGGCCCTTTATTGACCACCATATCGTTTGATAAGTGAATGGATGTGCCTCCCAATCTGTTTCTCAGAGATGTTTATGCCTAGTTGGTATTATCGGGTTTGATTGAATTGTCACAGTTCTCAGCCCCCTTTCCTCTCCTTGTACAGCCACGACTGTGCAGCCAGATACAAATCCAACTCAGTTTATAAATTGTACCGCCATTGTGGGCCGGATATCAAATAACAGGAAGGAGATCGAGAACCTCGTGTCCTGGTGTCGACACAACAACCTTTCTCTCAATGTCAGCAAGACAAAGGAGATAATGATGGACTTCAGGAAGCAAAGTGGTGCATATACCCCAGTCTCACTGATGGTGCTGAAAGTACAGATGGTTGAAAAATGTAAGTTGCATGGAGTAAATATCACCAGCAATTTGTACTGGACCATCTGCGTCGAAGCAATGGCCAAGAAGGCACACAATGCCTCTACCTCCTGAGAAGGCTTAAGAAGTTCAGCATGTCCCCAACAACTCTCATCAACTTAGAAAGCATTTTATCTGGGTGCATCTCATTATGTTTGGAGCTTATGTGAGGACGTGGCTGTGAGCTTTGAGGTATTTAACTAAGCATGTGCAGATACCAATCAATGATAAATGTAATTTACTTTAGTTTAGTTTAGTTTAGAGATACAGCGCGGAAACAGGCCGTTTTGGCCCACCGGGTCTGCACCAACCAGTGATCCCCCCGCACATTAACACTATCCTACACCCACTAGGGAATTTCTTTTTACATTTACCAAGCCAATTCACCTACAAACCTGCACGACTTTGGAGTGTGGGAGGAAACCAAAGATCCGAGAGAAAACCCACGCAGGTCACGGGGAGAACGTACAAACTCCGTACAGACAGCACCCGTAGTCGGGATTGAACCCGTGTCTCCGGCGCTGCATTCGCTGTAAGGCAGCAACTCTACTGTGCCACCCAAATGGATAGAGAGTGAGAATTGAAGGATCTATTGGGTGTTGGTTCACAGCACAACAATTGTTGTTGCTCACCTTGAGAGTTTTTACGTTGTCATGATTCTTCTTTGGGCATTGCTGAAATGTTCAAGGAATTGCACTCTTGGCTGCCATCTTATTTGCCAAGTCCTGCTAGCTTCCTTTGTTCTATGCCGTTGATGAGTTGGACCTCTCCAGAACATTTTCTCCATTTCCTCAGGTTATCATTTGTTGTAGTGCGTGTGCTTGATGCTGACTGGCCTTACAAGGGTTGGAGCCTGCTTGAGAGTTGACCATTGCTGAGCAGAATTAGTACGGACATAAAGGTCATTAATCAATCACAATCACAATCACAACCACAACCACAATCACAATCACAATCACAACCACAATCACAATCACAATCACATTCACAATCACAACCACAACCACAATCACAATCACAATCACAATCACAATCATACTTTATTAGCCAAGTATGTTTTGCAACATACGAGGAATTTCATTTGCCGTACAGTCATAACAATAAAAAGCAACAGGACACACAAAATACATTTTAACATGAACATCCACCACAGTGACTCCTCCACATTCCTCACTGTGATGGAAGGCGAAAAAAAAGTTCAATCTCTTCCCTTCTTTGTCCTCCAGCGGTCGGGGGCCTCTAACCTTCCGTTGACGGGACGATCTTGACCCCCGTAGCCGGTGGTGGGCCTTCCTCATCGGGGCGATCCAGCTCCTGCATCGGGGGGATCTCAGCTCCCCGAGCTTCCCGACTTCGGTCTCAACCCGGGACTGTGAGCTCCTTGATGCTAAAGTCCGCAGACCGCGGTTGGAGCGTGGATCCCAGGCAAGGGATCGCAGGCTCTGATGGTAAGTCCACGGCCCTGCGGTGGGGCTCAAAGTCAGTCCCGAGCAAGGCCGCCAGCTCCATGATGTTAGGCCGCAGAGCGACCGGAGATACGATCCGCAAAACAATCGCATCTCCGGCAAGGTAAGAGATTGAAAAAAGTTTCCTCTGACCCCCTCCCCACCCCCCACATAAAACAATCCAGAGAACATTAACACAATCTTTTAAAACTCACCAAAAATAACAAAAAAAGGACCAAAAGGCCAGACAGACTTGCTTTCCTCGTTAAGAAACTTCTCCTTGATAAACACAAGTAGTGTTCCACTTGACTTCATGATTGAAAACTGCAGTCCTGACATTCAAGCTTAAAATTGTACAGGTGAGAACAATTTACGATACAATGCAATACGATAGAACTTTATTTACCCCAGGAGGGAAATTGATCGGCCAACAGTCATAAAAACACAAAACCACAAAATACATGAAACATGAAATTAAAGTGACAAATTTTAGTGTTCTTGCAAAAGAGTTAATGAATTTCTTTGCCTTTGTCTTTTGCTTTCATTTGCAATATGTTTAGTTTAGTTTAAGTTTAGAGATACAGCGCAGAAACAGGCCCGTCTGCCTACCGAGTCCGCACCGCCCAGCGATCCCCGCACATTTGCCCTACCTTACACGCACACAAGGGACAATTTACACTTATATCGAGCCAATTAATCTACAAACCTGTACGTCTTTGGAGTGTAGGAGGAAGCCGAAGATCTCGGAGAAAACCCACGCAGGTCACGGGGAGAATGTACAGACAGCACCTGTAGTCGGGATGGAACCCGGGTCTCTGGCGCTGTAAGTGCTGTAAGGCAGCAACTCTACCGCTGCACCACCGTGACCGCCACCTCGCCCATGTGCCATGGTTGTGTTCATGATGAAAGGAGATAGAGGTCTGGCAATTACCGCAAGTATGAATACAGTTGTGTCAGGAGTGCCTGAACTGAATAAACCAGCAATAATAATTAAGGTAGACTTGGCAGCAATAAGAAAATAAATGCACACAAATTAGCAAGAGTGAACGTGCTGACTTCAAATTGCAGGGCGATAATATTGCAAATACAAGGTGAATCTCATTTTTTCTTGTGGGTATGTTTTTGGAATTTCAGTTATTTCCAAACATGTTTTTGGAATTTCCTAAAATAGACACAAAATGCTGGAATAACTCAGCAGGTCAGGCAGCATCTCTGGAGAGAAGGAATGGGTGACGTTTCAGGTGGGGACCCTTCTTCATACAGAGAGTCAGGGGAGAGGGAGACACAGAGATAAGGAAGGGTAAGGTGTGAAAACGAGACATCAAAAGAGATGTGGATCAAGGAAGATGTAGAATAGATCATTGATCATTTTTTTATTATTTAAGAGTAAATTGGATAGGTATATGGATAAGAGGGGATTAGAGGGTTATGGTCTGAGTGCAGGTAGATGAGACTAGGTCAGGGAGAGTGGTCGGCGTGGACTGGTAGGGCCGAACGGGCCTGTTTCCGTGCTGTAGTTGTTATATGGTTATATGGTTATATGGTTAGCTGGGGGAAGGTGACAACGAAGCAGACAGAGATAAAAGTTAATGAGGGGGACAGTCAGACTGGTCAGAGAACTAGGATGGTGGAGGGATGGAGAGAGAGGGAAAGCAAGGGCTACTTGAAGTTAGAGAAGTCAATATTCATCCCGCTGGGGTGCAAGCTGCCCAAGCAAATCTCCTACATTTATCCAGCTACATATAATTTATTTCCATTAAAATCATTTAATTTAATTCAGGAAAGGTTATTAATTTTCTTTCTATTGCCAAGTCTGAGATAGCTGTAGTTCTTTTGTCACCAATGTGTGAATGGAACTGGACAATTGTAATTCCATATGAGCATTGGTCAGGACTGAATTGAACAAAATATTGCATGCGTGTTATTTGTGGATCAAAACACGGCTTCCTTTTGTAGTTGGCATTTGTGTATCATCATTTAAAAGAAACTGACAGCGCCTTCAGAAAATAGGTGTGTTTTACGGTTTACAAGACCAAGTGGGGCCCAAACCTCTCCTGCATTGGTGTAGCACCCTCTCCTCCCCCTCCCCCCTCTCTCCCCCTCCCAATCCTCCCCCTCCCTCCTCCCCTCCCCACCCCCTCCCTCTACCCCCCCTCCCCCTCTCTCCCCTCCCACCCCTCCCCATTCCATCCTCCCCTCCCCACACCCCCTCCCTCCACCCCCTCCCTCTCCCCCTCCCTCCTTCCTCCCACCCTCCTTCCCTCCACCCCCTCCCCCTCCCCCCTCCCCACACCCCCTCCCCTTCCCCCTCCCTCCTCCCTCCGACCCTCCTCCCCTCCACCCCCTCCCCCTCCCAAATTCCCCTCCCTAATTCCCCTCCCCCTCCCTCCCTACCTCCCTCCCCCCTCCCTCCCTCCCTAGGAGATAGATTTAAACTTTAAAATGGGAATAACTTAAAAAATATAACACCGATTTCAATGAAACTTCTTCCATTAGCACCAAAGGTACGACGGTGAGTAAGATGGGCCTAAAATTGTTGCGCTATCGTGTACCGTTTTGGCTGTAGTTCAGGAACAAACAAACGAACAAACGAACGAGTGTTTTAGTATATAGATGTGCTTTTAGAAAAGGCAGGTGAGCAAGCATGAGAGGTTATTTCAAGACTGATGCCACAACAAAATATTACCCGAAAATCAAATGTTACCGAAAAAGGTACCCCTCAGATTCCTATTAAATCTTTTCCCCTTCACCTTAAACCTATGTCGTCTAGCCCTCGATTCACCTACTCTGGGCAAGAAACTCTGTGAATCTAGCCAATCTTATGACTTCAGTGATTTCAAAGTGTTCCATCTTTACAGCTTGAATGAGAAAAGTACAGGTTTCATACTTTTTCTCTCTCTATTTCATGATTTTTAAACAAACTAAAAATAAATTCATATTATTCTAAGTATGTGGGTCGATTCTATCTGGATTTTTAAAAAAATGCTTGATTAAAATAATTAAATGGGTAGTTAATACGTTTCATTTGACATTCATTTAAATTATGTTCATAAATCTTTTTAATTTGAATTATTTTAAACCAACTACTTCAATGGGATGTGCACATTGGATGATGAAAAAGACCAGGAACATTCAACGTATCCGTGTGCAAAGGCTTTTCTGTGCAATCTCATCTTTCATTTATTGTATGGGTTTAAAAGCCGGTGCATCACAAAAGTGACGGCAGGTGTTCCTCGACTTACGATGGGGTTACGTTCTGATAAACCCATCGTAAATCGAAAATATCATATGTAAAAAATGCATTTAATACACCTAACCTACCCAACATCATAGCCACCTAACCAACCGAACATCATAGCCACCTAACCTACCCAACATCATAGCCACCTAACCTACCCAACATCATAGCCACCTAACCAACCGAACATCATAGCCACCTAACCTACCCAACATCATAGCCACCTAACCTACCGATCATCATAGCCACCTAACCTACCGATCATCATAGCCACCTAACCTACCCAACATCATAGCCACCTAACCTACCGATCATCATAGCCACCTAACCTACCCAACATCATAGCCACCTAACCTACCGAACATCATAGCCACCTAACCTACCGATCATCATAGCCACCTAACCTACCGATCATCATAGCCACCTAACCTACCCAACATCATAGCCACCTAACCTACCGATCATCATAGCCACCTAACCTACCGAACATCATAGCCACCTAACCTACCGATCATCATAGCCACCTAACCTACCGATCATCATAGCCACCTAACCTACCCAACATCATAGCCACCTAACCTACCGATCATCATAGCCACCTAACCTACCCAACATCATAGCCACCTAACCTACCCAACATCATAGCCACCTAACCTACTGAACATCATAGCCACATAACCCACCCAACATCATAGCCACCTAACCCACCGAATATGGTATTTATTCACAAAATGCTGGAGTAACTCATCAGGTCAGGCAGCATCTCAGGAGAGAAGGAATGACATCTCCTGAGATGCTGCCTGATCTGCTGAGTTACTCCAGCATTTTGTGAATAAATACATTCGATTTGTACCAGCATCTGCAGTTATTTTCTTACATAACCTACCGAACATCATAGCCACCTAACCTACGGTTTCTACTGAATGATTAGTTTAGTTTAGAGATACGGTGCGGAATCAGGCCCTTTCAGCCCATCGGGTCCGTGCCGACCAACGCTGCACATTAACACTATCCTATACCCACTGGGGACAATTTTTACACTTTCCAAGCTATAGGTTATAAGGTCATGTGATAGGAGTAGAATTAGGCCATTTGGCCCATCGTCTACTCTGCCATTCAATCATGGCTGATCTATCTCTCCTTCCCAAACCCATTCTCCTGCCTTCTCCCCATAACCCCTGACACCCGCACTAACCTCTGCCTTAAAAATATCCACTGACGGCCTCCACAGCCTTCTGTGACAAAGAATTCCACAGATTCACCACCCTCTGACTCAAGACATTTCTCCTTATCTCCTTCCTAAAAGAATGTCCTTTAATTCTGAGGCTATGACCTCTAGACCTAGTCTCTCCCACCAGTGGAAACATCCTCTCCACATCCACTCTAACCAAGCCTCTCACTATTCTGTATGTTTCAATGAGGTTCCCCCTTCTAATCTCCAGTGAGTACAGGCCCAGTGTCGTCAAACGCTCATCATAGGTTAACCTGGGATCATTCTCGTAAACCTCCTCAATACCCTCTCCAGAGCCAGCACATCCTTCCTCAGATATGGGGCCCAAAATTGCTCGCATTATTCCAAATGCGGCCTGACCAGCACCTTATACAGCCTCAGCATTACATCTCTGTTTTTGTATACAAGCCCTCTTGAAATACAGGCCAGCATTGAGTTTGCAGGACAACATGCTTGGCCTCAAGGGCATGAAATCCAGTGATAAGGCCCTGAATGCCAGCTCGGCCTTGAGTGATGTTGTGACTAGGGTTGCCAACTGTCCCGTATCAGCCGCAACATCCCGTAAATTGGTTTGGGCTATTCACAGCGTATAAATTGGGCTAAATTGGTTTGTTCCATACGAGACCGCCCTTATCCCATATTAGGCCTGGGGGCGCAGTAGGCCCGGACACTGTAGGCCTGGGCACTGTAGGCCCGGACACTGTAGGCCCAGACACTGTAGGCCCGGACAGTGTAGGCCCGGACAGTGTAGGCCCGGGCACTGTAGGCCCGGACACTGTAGGCCCGGACACTGTAGGCCCGGACAGTGTAGGCCCAGTCAGTGTAGGCCTGGACAGTGTAGGCCCAGACAGTGTAGGCCCGGTCAGTGTAGGCCCGGACAGTGTAGGCCCAGACACTGTAGGCCTGGACAGTGTAGGCCCGGACAGTGTAGGCCCGGACAGTGTAGGTCCAGACAGTGTAGGTCAGGAGGCCCAGGTGCCACCTAATGGAGATTGAGTAGCAACCCCCCTCCCAGCCCGGGCGGCCACAGTTGGTGCAGCAGGAGCACGTGTCCGCTGGCTGGGTGAGGTCACGTGGGGTGCTGGATGGTGACGTCACCTTGTCCCTTATGCGGGAGTGAGATAGTTGGCACCCCTAGTTGTGAAGAAGTACCACAGCTCCATCCATGAAACTCCCCCAACATCCATAGAATGTACACAGGTGGTGCAAGCAGCTATCTCATCTTGAGTATACGTGTAGCCTAGCATTGGCCCCACAACATCACGAAAATCCCACATCTTGTGGAAATATGTATCATCCTCCCTGAAGCAGATCACAGTAGAGAAAAATCTATTTTGAACAATTACAGGATGCTTCTGAAATGAGGAGACACACAAACAAAATCCTTGTCCTAACATGTTAGATAGAGCTCTAGGGGCCAGTGGAATCAAGGGATATGGAGAGAAGTCAGGCACGGGTTACTGATTGTGGATGATCAGCCATGATCACAATGAATGGGGATGCTGGCTCGAAGGGCCAAATGGCCTCCTCCTGTACCTATTGTCTATGTTTCTATGTTTCTATGCCGCAAGCCTGATTTATGAAGTGAAGCTGTATTCTTTTGTAGGAGTTGAGAGGAGGTTAAGAAGCAAAGTTACATTGCCCATCAGATTATCAGGAAAGGAATCGTCAACAATGACCTCTCAGGATAACAGCTTGTTTCAAAAGGCTGACCTTTTCAATCATACATCAACGGGCGCAGCGGTAGAGTTGCTGCCTTCCAGCACTTGCAGTACCGGAGACCCGGGTTCGATCCCGACTACGGTTGCTGTCTGTACGGAGTTTGTACATTCTCCCTGTGACTGCATAGGGTTTCTCCGAGATCTTTGGTTTCCTCCCACACTCCAAAGACGTACAGTTTGTAGGTTAATTAGCTTGCTATAAATGTAAATTGTCCCTGGTGTGTGTAGGATAGTGTTAGTGTGCGGGGATCACTGTTCTGCGTGGACCCGGTGGGCCGAAGGGGCTGTTTCTGAACAGGGTCTCTAAAACTAAACTAAAATAAAATAAAACTAATGTCGAAATCTCAGGGTATTTATTTTCCTAATCTGGTTAGCAGGTCAGATAAGAGTAACCCGCCACAGAGATAGTGGGCTGCACTTGAAATTGGCTGCTGGAAATCCAATGATCTCACTTCAGTTCACAAACAGAAAACAAAATGGCCATTCCTCTCACTTGTCAGACAACTCAGAGTAACCTGAGACTCCTTGATATAGGATTTAGTTGAAACATGGATAATTCAATAGTTAATTACATAGACATGCTGTGTCCTGCTCCTTCTGAGAAAGACTCATTCATTATTTAAGGATGAACGCTGTTTCTCAGCATCTCATTGTTTAAAAATATAAGTGGCTTGAAAAAACACAAAAATAAATTGCTGCTTTAAACATTGTGTTGTTCTGGTACGAAAGGGCTGAGATTATGAAAATCTTTTTTACCCAGGGAGTTGTGAATCTATGGAATTTTCTGCCTCAGAAGGCAGTGGAGGCCAATTCACTGGATGTTTTCAAGAGAATGTTGGAATCAAGGGATATGGGGGAAAAGCAGGAACGGAGTACTAATTTTGGATGATCAGCCGTGATCACATTGAATGGCGGTGCTGGCTCAAAGGACCGAATGGCCTCCTCCTGCATCTATTTTCTATGAAAGATACTTGTTTCATAATGCAGATTGATTTTAGGTTGATGATTTAAACCATACCAAGCCAGTTTTGTTTTTTTGGCATGCCATATCATTTTTTTTTCCAATTTTAGCTTTCAGTTGCATCAGATTGATATTTTTGGCCTCAAAAATATTATAATTCCCCACAAATTTTTCAGCTTAGTACTCTGTATCATAATTGGTTTTGAGCTGTTCCAGCTCTTATTCTATATGTTTGTAATATTTTGTGTAATATTTTCCATAATAACAGATGTTTACAGCAAAGCTGCAACCATGGGATATGCAAAGGTATGTGAATAAGTTTAAATGTGACCTGATGCCTGACTGTTTTCTTGAAGTAAAGAAACTGCTGGAAAAACTCAGTGAGTCAATAAATATCTGTGAGGGAAGGAACTGCAGATGCTGGTTTAAATCGAAGATAGACACAAAATGCTGGAGTAACTCAGCGGGACAGGCAGCATCTCTAGTGAGAAGGAATGAGTGACGTTTTGGGTCGAGACCCTTCTTCAGACTGATGTCAGGAGAGGGGGCGGTACATAGATAAAATGGACTCATAAACAGTAAGGCAGAGAACTGGGAAGGGGGAGGAGATGGAGAGAGAGGGAAAGCAAGGGCTACTTGAAGTTAGAGAAGTCAATGTTCAAACCGCTGGGGTGTAAGCTGCCCATCGAAATATGAGGTGCTGTTTTTTTGCTGAGGATCGACTGTAGAGAGCTCCAAAAGTGGGGCCTGTGTTTCTTTAACACCTTGAAGCCCGTGGTCTCTGGTAAGAAGAGGCCGACTCGGGAGTTCCATGAGTGTTTCAATCCGTCCCGACGCGGGGAGTTTCGATCGCCCTGACGTGAGGGCCTCGGACATCGGACAGTCGGCAGCGGCGACTGCGGACGGTTCAACAGCCCCAACCGCGAGTGAACAAAGAGGACGTTGATTGAACTTTATTACCTTCCATCACAGTGAGGAATGTGGAATCCGCTGTGGTGGATGTTTATGTTAAATGTTACTTTATGTGGCTGTGTGTCTTGTTGCTTTTCACTTAGTATGACTGTATGGTAACTTAAATTTCACTGTACCTTAATTGGCACATGTGACAATAAATTGATCTTGAAATCTTGAAATCTTGAAATCTTGAAATGGCAGCTGGCAGATGGAGTGAAGGATAATATGATCAGTGCAGAGGCTAGTAGGGTGACGGAAAAGACTAAAGGAGCACCCTCTCGGTGTGACGGGAGAGTGTCAGGGTGAGAGCATTAATGTGGGAGATGACAGAATTGCATGTGAGGGATGTCAACAACCAGGGAGGGGAATCTGTATTTCCCAAAGAATGAGGACATTTCTGGTGGAAAGCTTTATCTTGAGAGGGTGTAGGAAAATAAGTGCAGATGCTGGTACAAATCAAAAGTAGACACAAAATGCTGGAGTAACTCAGCAGGTCAGGCAGCATCTCTGGAGAGAAGGAATGGGTGATGTTTCGGGTCGAGACCCTTCTTCAGACTGATGTTAGGGGGGGTGGGACAAAGAAAGGATATAGGTGGTGACAGGAAGACGGTGGGAGAACTAGGAAGGGGGAGGGGAAGAGAGGGACAGAGGAGCTATCTAAAGTTAGAGAAGTCAATGTTCATACCGCTGGGATGTAAGCTGCCCAAGCGAAATATGAGGTGCTGGTCCTCCAATTTACGATGGGCCTCACTCTGACAATGGAGGAGGCCCATGACAGAAAGGTCAGACTGGGAGTGGGAGGAGGAGTTGAAGTGCTGAGCCACCGGGAGATCAGGTTGGTTAAGGCGGGCGGAGCGAAGGTGTTGAGCGAAATGATCGCCGAGCCTGCTTTTGTTCTCACCGATGTAGAGAAGTTGACACCTGGAACAGTGCATACAATAGATGAGGTTGGAGGAGGTGCAGGTGAACCTCTGCCTCACCTGGAAAGACTGTTTGTGTCCTTGGATGGAGTCGAGGGGGGAGGTAAAGGGACAGGTGTTGCATCTCTTGCAGTTGCAGGGGAAAGTGCCTGGGGAGGGGGTGGTTTGGGTAGGAAGGGACGAGTGGACCAGGGAGTTACGGAGGGAACGGTCTCTGCGGAACGCAGAAAGGGGAGGAGATGGGAAGATGTGGCCAGTAGTGGGATCCCGTTGGAGGTGACGGAAATGTTGGAGGATGATTTGATGTATACGCTGGCTGATGGGGTGGAAGGTGAGGACAAGGGGGATTCTGTCCTTGTTACGAATGGGGGGAGGGGGAGCAAGAGCGGAGCTGCGGGATATAGAGGAGACCCTAGTGGGAGCCTCATCTATAATTGTCACATGTCCTAAAGCCTTATCTTATCTAAAACCTTATCTTGAGAGGGGATTTGGCGTAGGGAGTGAAACTGATAGAAAGGGATGATGCGTTTTTCTGGAGCCAGAGTGGGAGGCTCGGGACACAGAGATACAATTTGGTGGATAGTTTATCACCTAAGATGGAGACAAATAGATCCAGTAAACAAAGAGAATGGTCAGAAGTAGTTTAATTTTGCTTCTGATTCCAGCATTTAAAATCTCTGGTGTCTTTGTTTTCTTGAAGCAAGAGCCCAATGGAAAAAAATGCACTAATGAAATATTTTAGCTGAACCATGAGAATCCCCAAATAACTTTGAGAATCTTAGAATTTTTTCAATTGGCGCAATACGCCAACATTAATCAACACTTTTAATTCCCACTGAACCTTTGCTTCGTTCCTATTGGTATTCTTTTGCAGTTATATCATAGACTAAATGACAATGGGTGACAGATGTGGGTAAAACAGAGATCTCTGTCAATAGGGAGACATCTCAAGCAAGAATGTTCTTAAAAATGTGGGAAAGTGTTAATCAAACATCAAAAAGTGTTACCCCACTGAGTGTCAAATTTACTTTAGTTTAGAGATTCAGCGCGGAAACAGGCCCTTCGGCCCAACGAGTCTGCACCGACCAGCGATCCCCGCATATCGATGTGAAGGGTGAGATGAGTAAGGAATTTAAAGTATTGTATACGAATGCGTGAAGTATAAGAAATAAAGTCGATGAGCTTGAGGCTCAGTTAGAGGTTGGTAGATATGACATTGTGGAGATTACAGAGACGTGGCTGCAGGAGGATCGGGCCTGGGAACTTAATATTCAGGGTTATACATCCTATAGAAAGGACAGGCAGGTGGGCAGAGGCGGTGGGGTAGCTCTGCTGGTGAGGGACGAAATTCAGTCCCTTGCGAGGGGTGACATAGAGACTGATAAGGTAGAGTCACTGTGGATTGAGTTGAGGAATTGTAAAGGCAAGAAGACACTAATTGGTGTTATCTACAGACCCTCAAATAATAGCCCAGATGTAGGGTGTAAGATGTAGCAGGAGTTAAAACTGGCATGTAACAAAGGTAATGCCACTGTGGTGATGGGGGATTTCAATATGCAGGTAGACTGGGAAAATCAGGTTGGTTCTGGACCCCAAGAAAGAGAGTTTGTAGAGTGCCTCCGAGATGGATTCTTAGAGCAGCTTGTAATGGAGCCTACCAGAGAAAGGGCCATTCTCGATTTAGTGTTGTCCAATGAACCAGATTTGATTAGAGAACGCGAGGTAAAGGAACCGTTTGGAGGTAGTGATCATAATATGATTAGTTTTAATCTGCAATTTGAGAAGGAGAAGGTTAAATCGGAAGTGTCAGTGTTGCAGTTGAACAAAGGGGACTATGAAGGCATGAGAGAGGAGCTGGCCTGGGTAGACTGGAAAGGGATCCTAGCAGGAATGACGGTGGAACAGCAATGGCAGGAATTTCTGGGCATAATCCGGAAGACGCAGGATCATTTCATTCCAAAAAGGAAGAAAGATTCTAAGGGGAGTAGGAGGCAACCGTGGCTGACAAGGGAAGTTAGGGATGGAATAAAACTAAAAGAAAAGATGTATGACACAGCAAAGAGTTACCGGAAGCCAGATGATTGGGAAACTTTCATAGGACAACAGAAGGTAACAAAACGGGCAACACGGGCTGGAAAGATGAAGTACGAGGGGAAGCTGGCCAAGAATATAAAGAAGGAGAGTAAAAGCTTCTTTAGATATGTTAAGAGAAAAAGATTAGCAAAGACGAATGTGGGTCCCTTGAAGGCAGACACGGGTGAAATTATTATGGGTAACAAGGAAATGGCAGAAGAGTTGAACAGGTACTTCGGATCTGTCTTCACTAAGGAAGACACAAACAATCTCCCAGATGTACTGGAGGACAGAGGATCTAGGGGGGTAGAAGAACTGAAAGAAATTTGCATTAGGCGAGAAATAGTATTGGGTAGACTAATGACTGAAGGATGATAATTCCCCTGGGCCTGATGGTCTGCATCCCAGAGTCCTCAGGGAGGTGGCTCTAGAAATGATCGCATTGGTGATCATTATCCAAAGTTCAATAGTTTCGGGATAGGTTCCTGTGGATTGAAGGATAGCTAATGTTATCTCCGGGTGCTCCGGTTTCCTCCCACACTCCAAAGACCTACAGATTTGAAGGTTAATTGGCTTGGTGTAAATGTAAAATGTAAAAATTGTTCCTAGAAGGTGTAAGATAGTGTTAATGTGCGGGGATTGCTGGTCGGCACGGACCCGGTGGGCCGAAGGGCCTGTTTCCGCGCTGTATCTCTACAATAACTTTAGTTTAGTTTTAGAGATACAGCGGAGAAGCAGGCCCATTGGCCCACCGAGTCCGTGCCGACCAGCAATCCGCGTACACTAGCACTATCCTTCACACTAGGAACGATTTACCATTTTACCAAAGCCAGTTAACCTACAAACCTTTGGAGTCTTTGGAGTGTGGGAGGAAACCGGAGCACCCGGAGTAAACCCACGCAGGTCACGGGGAGAACGTACAAACTCCGTACAGACAGCACCCGTGGTCAGGATGGAACCTGGATCTCTGGCATCGTAAAGCAGCAACTCTACCGCTGTGCCACCACGCCGACCCTACAACTCACTCTCGTCCTCCAATCCAAGAAAAGGACATCCTTGCAAATCTTTTCTGCACACGTTTGCTTAAGTATATTACAGCAACCAAGACCCCAACGGTGGAACAGGCGGAGGGAGGATGACGGCTGACTTTAGTGGAGCGTCACAACGGCTGGGAAGGAGGATGGATGAAGGCTGCAGTGGGCAGGTGCTGCAGATGGGAAGGTAGACGCTCCCACCCCCATGAGTCTCGGACAGATGAGGCTGGTCAGCCTGGGAAGGCAGTCCATCTAGGAGAGGGACAACTCTGATCTAAAACCTCCACTGCCTTGTGGCCATATCCAGTCATGGAAAAGGCTCCAGGAGTAAACCTCAAGACAAATCCGGAGTCGGATTCCCTCAGGCAGTCCGTCGTTGTCCACAACCTGGTTCTGGCAGCTCCTGCGATGGCGCTGGTGCCAAACTGTAATGGCTCTGCTGTTCCTTTGGATCGATCAGCGACGTGAAGAGGGGGGACGTACTGCACGGGCAACAGCCTGTCCTTCATATCCTAATCTGAGGAAAGACATTCTTGCCATAGAGGGAGTACAGAGAAGGTTCACCAGATTGATTCCTGGAATGGCAGGACTTTCATATGAAGAAAGACTGCATCGACTCGGCTTGTACTCGCTGGAATTTAGAATTGAGGGGGGATCTTATAGAAACTTACAAAATTCTTAAGGTGTTGGACAGGCTAGATGCAGGAAGATTGTTCCCGATGTTGGGGAAGTCCAGAACAAGGGGTCACAGTTTAAGGATAAGGGGGAAGTCTTTTTGGACCAAGATGAGAACGTTTTTTTTCTCACAGAGAGTGGTGAATCTGTGGAATTCTCTGCCACAGAAGGTAGTTGAGGCCAGTTCATTGGCTATATTTAAGAGGGAGTTAGATATGGCCCTTGTGGCTAAAGGGATCAGGGGGTATGGAGAGAAGGCAGGTACGGGATACTGAGTTGGATGATCAGCCATGATCATATTGAACGACGGTGCAGGCTCGAAGGGCCGAATGGCCTACTCCTGCACATATTTTCTATGTTTCTATATGACATCGCCCAGGCTTGCATCCGACCCACATATCCATGCTGCTCTAGCCGAGGCTTGGAGCAAGCAGCCAACACCCAGGATGCATTACCCATGGTCAGCCTTAAACGAGTACAGCAACCAAAATGACAATCAAGACTCAAAATTCGGTCTGACAACGGTTATGTACATCTGTCACATGAGATCCAAACTCTTTCACTCGATGCCTTAGCCAATAAAGGCCAGCATGCCAGATGCCTACTCACCACATCGTTGCATTTCCACGGCAATCTTTTTGTCCTTGCCTCCTTCCCAGCCAGAGTGGGGACACAAACTGAAAAACAAAACGCAGCTCACATTGTGGTCAAGTTTCTGATGCCATGAAGATAGGTGGATGCACAGGTAGTGTAGAGAAAGCAGGGACTGTGCATAAGGACTTGGATGGGCTGGGAGAGTGCGGAAGGAAGTGGCAAATGGAATACAGTCATGCACTTTCTAAACACTTCCTAAAGGTTTCATACTACTTTCTAAATGAGGAGAGGATTCTGAAATCTGAGGTGCAAAGGGACATGGGAGTGCTGGAGCAGGATTCCCAAAAGATTAATTTGCAGGTAGACACAAAATGCTGGAGTAACTCAGCAGGTCAGGCAGCATCTCTGGAGAGAAGGAATGGGTGACGTTTCGGGTCGAGACCATTCTTCAATCTGCTGCAGAGAATTTGAGGAATTCTCTGACACAGAGGGCAGTGGAGGCCAATTCACTGGATGAATTTAAAAGAGAGTTCCATAGAGCTCTAGGGGCTAGTGGAATCAAGGGATATGGGGAGAAGGCAGGCAAGGGTTACTGATTGTGGATGATCAGCCATGATCACAATGAATGGTGGTGCTGGCTCGAAGGTCGAATGGCCTCCTTCTGCACCTATTTTCTATGTTTCTACGTTACATGCCAGGGCTGATGATGGCACAGTCAGAGTGCATTCTCTTCCCTTGTTACATTCAATGCTAGACTGAGGTACTACCCTGTACACACGTGTCCCACAGGCCTATATCTCTGACTAAGGAAAGGGTCATTACAGCTGCATGAACTTAGCTGCATCAAGGATCAATGCAATGTGTTGAGATTAGCAAAGGAAGACTTAATGATGGAATAAAGCTGAGAAGTTATTATTAGTCATTAAAATTTGGAATCTATTGCCTGGCAGGGAGGTGGAGACAGGTTTAACAATAACTTTCACAAAGAAACTTGAGATATACTTGAAAGGAAATAAGTTGGGAATGGTGGATACTGGAGCAAGCTCTTTTGAAAAGTTGCTGCAGTTATGATGAAGTGGAGAGAATGGTTTCTGTTTAGTTTATTGTCCAGTGTACTGAGAGGTACAGTGAAAAGCTTTTTGCTGCGTGCTAACCAGTCAGCAGAAAGACAATACATGATTACAATCGATCATGTTACAGTGTAGAGATACATGGTAAGGGAATAACATTTAGTGCAAGGTAAAGCCAGCAAAGTCCGATCAAGGGAAAGTCCAAGGGTCACCAAAGAGGTAGATAGTAGTTCAGCACTGCTCTCTGGTTGTGGTAGGATGGTTCAGTTGTCTGATAACAGCCGGGAAGAAACTGTCCCTGAATCTGGAGGTGTGCATTTTCACACTTCTATACCTTTTGCCCGATGGGAGAGGGGAGAAGAGGGAGTGGCCAGGGTGTGACTCGTCCTTGATTATGCTGCTGGCCTTGCCGAGGCAGCGTGAGGTGTAGATGGAGTCAGTGGAAGGGAGGTTGGTTTGTGTGATGGTCTGGGCTGCGTCCATGATTCACTGTAATTCCTTGCGGTCTTGGATGGAGCTGCTCCCAAACCAAACTGTGATGCATCCTGATAAAATGCTTTCTATGGCTTGTATATTCACTTGCTTATGGCTGTATGTTCACTCCTGTTCACCAACTCTTCAATATGAGCAAGGATAGAAGCACAGTTATGTCCTCCCATACTCAATATATTTAAGTAACCAAGGATGTTGAACAATGATGGATGTTAGAACTGTTTCCAAAAGGGTTGCCAATTATTTCACTCCCAAATATGGGACGAAAGATGACGCCACCGCTCGTGCCCCACGTGACTTCACCCAGCCAGTGGCCACGTGCTCCCACTCCACCAATGGTGGCCGTCCGGGCCGGGAGGCGGGCTGCTACGCAATCTCCATTAGGTGGGGCCCAGGCCTCCGGGCCTACACTGTCTGGGCCTACAGTGGCCCCCGGGTCTACAGTGTCCGGGCCTACAGCAGCCCCCGGGCCTACAGTGTCCGGGCCTACAGTAGCCCCGGGCCTACAGTGTACGGGCCTATAGTGTCCTGGCCTACAGTGTCCGGGCCTACAGTGTCTGGCCCTACAGTGTCTGGGCCTACAGTGTACGGGCCTATAGTATCCGGGCCTACAGTGTCCGGGCCTACAGAGTCTGGGCCTAGAGCCCCCGGGCCTACAGTGTCCGGGCCTACAGTGTCCGGGCCTACAGTGTCCGGGTCTAGAGTGTCGGACCTACAGTGTCCGGGCCTACAGTGTCCGGGCCTAATACGGGACAAGGGCGGTCCCGTATGGGACTAACCAATTTAGCCCAATATACAGGATGTCCCGGCTAATACGGAACAGTTGGCAACCCTAGTTTCCAATGCCCCACAGACAGCTGTAATTAGTAATTCACCAGAGGCAGCATCAGCACCCTATGGTTTTGTCCCATTCCATTCTGGTGGTTGGGTTGAGTTGCATAAGCTTCACACTTCACTCTTACAGTGTTAATTAGTTTGTACAAACACTAACGCTGTGAAACAAACAAATTCATGCAACACAGTCTGAGCGAATGTGTAATCCCTGTTGGTGACCTTTGTGTGACTCTTAACTAACAGGGACAAGCTGTTCGCTGATTGAAGTGTTTACTGTGCACAAATAACATGAAACAGAAGCTGTAAACCTCACATTTAGCTCTAGAAGGAGAGTTGCTGAATATAGCACATTTAAAAATAATCCAAATCAATCCTTTACGTATGAGTCAACTCTATCAAGCAAAACACTGTTATTAAGTTGCATGCTACAACAGTTACTGGCAGTCTGGGTATTTAATGTCACCAGCAGCGGGTTCTTTTTCTGCTTACCATTCCCATCCATTTTAACAAACAGGACAATTATGCATGACCAAGTATACAATCCACACCACTATTTATTTGATTCATTCTTTAATAGTCCTGACCAGCGGGCACTTCTTAATTTGCTGCAATCTTCCATATCAGAATCCAGTACAAAATCCTCCTCATAACCTACAAAGCCCTCCATAACCTGGCCCCATCCTACCTGACCGACCTCCTCCACAGGCACACTCCCACCTGCACCCTCCGCTCTGCCGCTGCCAATCTCCTATCCCCCCACATCCAGACCAAACTCAGATCTTGGGGGGACAGGGCTTTCTCCATCGCTGCTCCCACCCTATGGAACTCACTACCCCAAAACGTTAGAGACTCCTCCACACTCACCACATTCAAAACATCGCTGAAGTCTCACCTGTTCAGTACTGCCTTCAACCACTGAAGGTCACCTCACCTTCTGTCTCCTTTCTCTGTTCGTTTATTTATTTACTTATTTATCTATTTATTCATTTCCCTATGTTCTCTAAATCTCTGTAAAGCGTCTTTGAGTATATGAAAAGCGCTATATAAATAAAATACATTATTATTATTATTATTATATCCCTCCCTCTCTCCGTATCTTTAGTTTAGAAATACATTGGGTTGCCACTTCACTCCCAAATATGGAGCAAGGTGACATCACCTTGGGGTAGGCCATTTGGAACGGAGATGAGAGTAAACCTTTTCAGTCAGAGAGTTGTAAATCTGTGAAATTCTCTGCCTCAGAAGGCAGTGGAGGCCAATTGACTGGATGCTTTCAAGAGAGAGTTAGATAGAGCTCTTAATGATAGCGGGGGTATGGGGAGAGAGCAGGAACGGAGTACTGATTGAGAATAAGAAAATAACTGCAGATGCTGGCACAAATCGATTTATTCACAAAATGCTGGAGTAACTCAGCAGGTCAGGCAGCATCTCGGGAGAGAAGGAATGGGTGACGTTTCGGGTCGAGAACCTTCTTCAGACTGATGTAGGGGGTGGGACAAACGAAGGATATAGATGGAGACAGGAAGATAGAGGGAGATCTGGGAAGGAGGAGGGGAAGGGAGGGACAGAGGAACTATCTAAAGTTGGAGAAGTCGACGTTCATACCACCGGGCTGCAAACTGCCCAGGCGAAATATGAGGTGCTGTTCCTCCAACTTCCGGTGGGCCTCACTATGGCACTGGAGGAGGCCTATGACAGAAAGGTCAGACTGGGAGTGGGAGGGGGAGTTGAAGTGCTCGGCCACCGGGAGATCAGTTTTGTTAATGCGGACCGAGCGCAGGTGTTCAGCGAAGCGATCGCCGAGCCTGCGCTTGGTTTCGCCGATGTAAATAAGTTGACATCTAGAGCAGCGGATGCAATAGATGAGGTTGAAGGAGGTGCAGGTGAACCTTTGTCTCACCTGGATCGACTGTTTGGGTCCTTGGATGGAGTTGAAGGGGGAGGTAAAGGGACAGGTGTTGCATCTCGTGCGGTTGCTGTGGGACTCTGCCTGGTGGGGGCTGTGGGCCCAGCGCGGTGTCTGTGGGCCCAGCGCGGTGTGTGTGGGCCCAGCGCCGTGTCTGTGGGCCCGGCGCCGTGTCTGTGGGCCCAGCTCGGTGTCTGTGGGCCCAGCATGGTGTGTGTGGGCCCAGCGCAGTGGCTGTGGGTCCAGCGCGGTGTGTGTGGGCCCAGCGCGGTGTGTGTGGGCCCAGCGCGGTGTGTGTGGGCCCAGCGCGGTGTGTGTGGGCCCAGCGCGGTGTGTGTGGGCCCAGCGCGGTGTGTGTGGGCCCAGCGCGGTGTGTGTGGGCCCAGCGCGGTGTGTGTGGGCCCAGCGCGGTGTGTGTGGGCCCAGCGCGGTGTCTGTGGGCCCAGCGCGGTGTGTGTGGGCCCAGCGCGGTGTGTGTGGGCCCAGCGCGGTGTCTGTGGGCCCAGCGCGGTGTGTGTGGGCCCAGCGCGGTGTGTGTGGACCCAGCGCGGTGTCTGTTGGCCGGGTGGATCTGCAGCCTGTTGTTGGTCCCGGGAGCCGGGGACAGTGACGTCTGTGTCCTGCTGCTGGGCGTTGGAGCGGTGTGTGTGGGCCCAGCGCAGTGGCTGTGGGTCCAGCGCGGTGTGTGTGGGCCCAACGGTCGCTGGGGGAGGCCCGCGGGGACCTGGAGCCCGGGTCCACAAACAGAACTGTCCCGGCAGACCCATTGTCTCTGCCTGCTCATGTCCCACCGAACTTATCTCCACCTACCTCGACTCCATCCTATCCCCCCTGGTTAAATCCCTCCCCACCTACGTCCAAGACACCTCACACGCTCTCCATCTCCTCGATAACTTCCAGTTCCCAGGCCCCCACTCCCTCATCTTCACCATGGATGTCCAGTCACTCTACACTTCCATCTCCCACAAGGATGGTCTCGAAGCCCTCCGTTTCTTCCTCGACCGTAGAACCAGCAAATCCCCATCAACTAACACTCTCCTCCACCTAGCAGAGCTGGTTCTTACCCTTAACAACTTCTCCTTTGACTCCTCCCACTTCCTCCAAACCAGATACCTGGACTATCTCTGACATCTCCCTCCCGTTTCTGGACCTCACCATCTCCATCACAGGAGACAGACTAGTGACTGACATTTACTATAAACCCACTGACTCGCACAGCTATCTGGACTACACTTCTTCCCACCCGGTCTCCTGCAAAAAGTCTATCCCCTACTCCCAATTCCTCCGTCTATGCCGCATCTGCGCCCGGGATGAGGTGTTTCACACTAGGGCTTCCGAGATGTCCTCGTTCTTCAGGAAACGGGGCTTCCCTTCCTCCATTATAGATGAGGCTCTCACTAGGGTCTCTTCTACATCCCGCAGCTCCGCTCTTGCTCCCCCTCCCCCCATTCGTAACAAGGACAGAATCCCCCTCGTTCTCACTTTCCACCCCACCAGCCAGCGGATCCAACATATCATCCACCAACATTTCCGTCACCTACAACGGGACCCCACCACTGGCCATATCTTCCCATCCCCTCCCCTCTCTGTGTTCCACAGAGACCGTTCCCTCCGTAAATCGCTGGTCCACTCGTCCCTTCCTACCCAAACCACCCCAACCTCGGGCACTTTCCCCTGCAACCGCACGAGATGCAACACCTGTCCCTTTACCTCCCCCCTCAACTCCATCCAAGGACCCAAACAGTCTTTCCAGGTGAGACAAAGGTTCACCTGCACCTCCTCCAACCTCATCTATTGCATCCGCTGCTCTAGATGTCAACTTATTTACATCGGCGAAACCAAGCGCAGGCTCGCTGATCGCTTCGCTGAACACCTGCGCTATGTCCGCATTAACCAAACTGATCTCCCGGTGGCCGAGCACTTCAACTCCCCCTCCCATTCCCAGTCTGACCTTTCTGTCATGGGCCTCCTCCAGTGCCATAGTGAGGCCCACCGGAAGTTGGAGGAACAGCACCTCATATTTCGCCTGGGCAGTTTGCAGCCCGGTGGTATGAACGTCGACTTCTCCAACTTTAGATAGTTCCTCTTTCCCTCCCTTCCCCTCCCCTTCCCAGATCTCCCTCTATCTTCCTGTCTCCACCTATATCCTTCCTTTGTCCCGCCCCCCTGACATCAGTCTGAAGAAGGGTCTCGACCCGAAACTTCACCCATTCCTTCTCTCCCGAGATGCTGCCTGACCTGCTGTGTTACTCCAGCATTTTGTGAATACTGATTGAGAATGATCAGCCATGATCACATTGAATGGCGGTGCTGGCTCGAAGGGCCGAATGGCCTCCTCCTGCACCTATTGTCTATTGTCTATTGTCAGTGAGGAAGTTGGCAACCCTACGATTACGGGACAAGGGCGGTCCCGTAATGTACCAGTTTTGGTCTCCTAATTTGAGGAAGAACGTCCTTGCTATTGAGGCAGTGCAGCGTAGGTTCACGAGGTTAATCCCCGGGATGGCGGGACTGTCATATGAGGAAAGATTGGAAAGACTGGGCTTGTATTCACTGGAGTTTAAAAGGATGAGAGGGGATCTTATAAAGATGTATAAAATTATAAAAGGACTGGACAAGCTAGATGCAGGAAAAATGTTCCCAATGCTGGGAGAGACCAGAACCAAGGGCCACACAGTCTAAGAATAAAGGGGAGGCCATTTAAAACTGAGGTGAGAAGAAACATTTCCACCCAGAGAGTTGTGAATTTGTGGAATTCTCTGCCGCAGAAGGCAGTGGAAGCCAATTCATTTGTCCTGGAGTCATGCATTTTGGTAGTAGGAATAAAGACAGAGACTATTTTCTAAATGGGGAGAGGATTCAGAAATCGGAGATGCAAAAGGACTTGGGAGTGCTGGTACAGGATTCCCAAAAGGATAATTTTCAGGTTGAATTGGTAGTAAGGAAGGGGAACGCAATGTTAGCATTCATTTTGAGAGGACTAGAACAGAGGCATAATGTTGAGGCTTTTTAAGGTACTGGGGCTCCATACCTAAGGAAGGATGTGCTGCCATTGGAGAGGGTCCAGGGGAGGTTTATGAGAATGATCCTGGGGATGAGTGGGTTAACATATGATGAGCATTTGATGGCACTGGGCCTGTACTCGCTGGAGTTTAGGATGAGTGGGGGACATCGTTGAAACTTACAGAACAGTGATAGGCATGGATAGAGTTAATGTGGAGAGGCTGTTTCCAGAAATGAGAGAGTCGATAAAATAAGAAAAATATATTTTGAAAAACTCAGTCTGGCCACCCCAGATTTTAAAGAACTAGATGATATATCAAAACTAAGAATAATCCTTGGCGAAGGAAATATGGCACATCTTGGCGCACCAATATGTACCAGCATGCCACAACCTGAGAGACAGTGAATGACCAACATGTACACATACACTCATACATAAATTGACATTAAGGAAATTAATATCGACCTGCTAAATGTGCTACCTTGCTGTACTGTTTACAACTGCATGAACGAGTAGCAATCGATAAAAGGCTATAAATATATTGCGTGAATATATATATATATGTACAGGAGCATATCGACCCATGCATGGTATACTTGTTTTTATATTCATGCATTTTAAATATGTATGTTATGTTCTATACTTTGGCAATATAATGCCAATATCATGCCAATAAAGTATTTTAAATTGAAAATTGAATTGAGTCTAGGTCCCGAGGGCCCAGCCTTCAAATAAAAGGATGTACCTCATGGTACATGAGGAATTGGCTGGTACATCTGTAGAATTCATTGCCACAGATGGCCATGGAGGCCAAGTCATTGGGTATTGCTATTTAGAAGGATGAGAGGAGATCTTATCGAAACGTATAAGATTATTAAGGGGTTGGACACGTTAGAGGCAGGAAACATGTTCCCAATGTTGGGGGAGTCCAGAACAAGGGGCCACAGTTTAAGAATAAGGGGTGGGCCATTTAGAACTGAGATGAGGAAAAACTTTTTCAGTCAGAGAGTTGTGAATCTGTGGAATTCTCTGCCTCAGAAGGCAGTGGAGGCCAATTCTCTGAATGCATTCAAGAGAGAACTGGATAGAGCTCTTAAGGATAGCGGAGTCAGGGGGTATGGGGAGAAGGCAGGAACGGGGTACTGATTGAGAATGATCAGCCATGATCACATTGAATGGCAGTGCTGGCTCGAAGGGCCGAATGGCCTACTCCTGCACCTATTGTCTATTGTCTATTGTCTATTGGGTATTAAAGTGGAGATTGACAAGTTCTTGATTAGTAAGGACGTCAAAGGGGAGAAGGCAGGAGAATAGGATAGATTAGTCATGATTGAATGGGGGGGTAGACTCAATGAGCCAAATGACCTAATTCTATTCCCGTTTGAACTTGAGTGTTTAGATTGATTCATGAGAATCACTGAGATTAATGCAACATTTTGTCTCTGTATGTCAATGGGCATTCAGACAATTTTCCCTGTTGACATCGGACAAATGAGACAAACCTCGGTTTCCACCACACTGAAGGATAAACTTGTAGAATGGCAAGGACATTCCCCATTAATCAGCATGTAGAAGGATACTCTTCAGTTAGCTTTGCTCTACAGGTAAGGACATAGAATCAGGTGTGCAATACTGAGCCTAATCCACACTTATCTAGAGACAGCATTTTAATTACATTCCAAGCCAACTAATAATCATATCATATCATATCATATATATACAGCCGGAAACAGGCCTTTTCGGCCCTCCAAGTCCGTGCCGCCCAGCGATCCCCGCACATTAACACTATCCTACACGCACTAGGGACAATTTTTACATTTACCCAGCCAATTAACCTACAAACCTGCACGTCTTTGGAGTGTGGGAGGAAACCGAAGATCTCGGAGAAAACCCACGCAGGTCACGGGGAGAACGTACAAACTCCTTACAGTGCAGCACCCGCAGTCAGGATCGAACCTGAGTCTCCGGCGCTGCATTCGCTGTAAAGCAGCAACTCTACCGCTGCGCTACCGTGCCGCCCTAATGATGTGAGTAAGAAGGAATCACAGATGCTGGTTAAACCGAAGATAGACACAAACAGCTGGAGTGACTCAGAGAGACAGGCAGCATCTCTGGACAGAAGGGTTGGGTGACGTTTCGGGTCGATGTGGTGTAATGATGCGATGTAATGATGTGGTGATCACTTAGACTCCACTTCTACTAGAATTTGTAAATGGGTTTTCCTTCTTCCTGACTGCTGAACAAGATCCTAGCTATGGTGAGTTATCGCGGCACATGGAAGAAACATCTTTGCCCATTCTAAGGTATTTATTTCACAAACTGCTGGAGTAACTCAGCAGGTCAGGCAGCATCTCAGGAGAGAAGGAATGGGTGACGTTTCGGGTCGAGACCCTTCTTTAGTCTGAAGAAGGGTCTCGACCTGAAACGTCACCCATTCCTTCTCTCCTGAGATGCTGCCTGACCTGCTGAGTTACTCCAGCAGTTTGTGAATTAAATACCTTCGATTTGTACCAGCATCTGCAGTTATTTTTTTTACATCTTTGTCCATACAGCACCCACTGCTCACAAAAGCCTGATTAGAAACAGTCAACATGGATTTGTGCCTGGAATGTCATGTTTGACTAATCTTCTTGAATTTTTTGAAGAGGTTACCAGGGAAATTGATAAGGGCAAGGCTGTGGATGTTGTCTATATGGACTTCAGTAAGGCATTTGACAAGGTTCCACATGGAAGGTTGATTAAGAAGGTTAAATCGTTGGGTATTAATAGTGAGGTTGCAAGATGGATTCAACAATGGCTGAATGGGAGATACCAGAGGGTAATGGTTGACAATTGTATGTCAGGTTGGAGGCCAGTGTCTAGTGGAGTACCCCAAGGATCTGTGTTGGGTCCACTGTTGTTTGTCATTTACATTAATGATCTGGATGATGGTGTGGCAAATTGGATTAGTAAATATGCAGATGATACTAAGATAGGTGGTGTAGTTAATAATGAAGTAAGGTTTCAAAGTCTACAGAGAGACTTGGGCCTTTTGGAAGGATGGGCTGAAAGATGGCAGATGGAGTTTAATGCTGATAAGTGTGAGGTGCTGCATTTTGGTAGGACAAATCAAAATAGGACGTACAGGGTAAATGGTAGGGAATTGAGGAATGCAGTGGAACAGAGGGATCTGGGAATAACTGTGCATTGTTCCCTGAAGGTGGAATCTCATGTGGATAGGGTGGTGAAGAAGGCGTTTGGTATGCTTGCCTTTATAAATCAGAGCATCGAATATAGAAGTTGGGATGTAATGTTAAAATTGTACAGGGCATTGGTGAGGCCGAATCTGGAGTATGGTGTGCAGTTCTGGTCGCCAAATTATAGGAAGGATGTCGACAAAATGGAGAGGGTACAGAGGAGATTTACTAGAATGTTGCTTGGGTTTCAGCACTTAAGCTACAGAGAGAGGTTGAATAGGTTGGGTCTTTATTCTTTGGAGCGTAGAAGGTTGAGGGGGGACTTGATAGAGGTTTTTAAAATTTTAAGAGGGACGGACAGAGTTGATGTGGGTTGGCTTTTCCCTTTGAGAGTGGGGAAGATTCCAACAAGGGGACATAGCTTCAGAATTGAGGGACAAAAGTTTAGGGGTAACATGAGGGGTAACTTCTTTACTCAGAGGGTGGTGGCTGTATGGAATGGGCTTCCGGTGGAAGTGGTGGAGGCAGGCTCGATTTTATTATTTAAGAGTAAATTGGATAGGTATATGGATAGGAGGGGATTAGAGGGTTATGGTCTGAGAGCAGGTAGATGAGACTAGGTCAGAGAGAGTGGTCGGCGTGGACTGGAAGGGCCGAACGGGCCTGTTTCCGTGCTGTAGTTGTTATATGTTATATGGTTATATTTTTTTCAGTTCACTTCAGTTTAGTTTATTGTCACGTGTGCCGAGGTACAGTGAAAAGCTTTTGTTTTTGCCCAATCATCCAGCAGATGTAGGTGATACTAAGGTGGATAGGCACATCTTGGTGGCAGTGTTCCAATGGCTAACAATGAAGGTGAACCATGAAACGTTGGCGTTCAGTAGCATTCCCCTGATCCATCTTTATTTGTTGCAAGCTCTGTCCTCTGATTATGCTGTATAGTCCTATTTAAAGATGTGTGGACGTGAAATAGAGGGGTGGGGGAACCTCAAAGACATAATGGGGAACTGATGAAGAGGCTGCATTTTCGATGTAACCCTGAATGATTTTTAAAGTGGACACAACTCCAATCCAGCATTACAGTGCATCACGGTGGTGCAGCGGTAGAGTTGCTGCCTTGCAGCGCTGGCAGTGCCGAAGACCCGGGTTCCATCCCGACCACGGGTGCTGTCTGTACGGAGTTTGTACGTTCTCCCCGTGACCATGTGTGTTTTCTCCAAGATCTTCGGTTTCATCCCCCACTCCAAAGACGTAATTGTTTGTAGGTTAAGAATATGCACCTCATATTTCACCTCGGCAGTTTGCAGCCCAGTGGTATAAACATCGACTTCTCCAACTTTAGATAGTTCCTCTGTCCCTCTCTTCCCCTCCTCCTTCCCAGATCTCCCTCTATTCCTGTCTCCACCTATATCCTTCCTTTGTCCCGCCCCCCTGACATCAGTCTGAAGAAGGGTCTCGACCCGAAACGTCACCCATTCCTTCTCTCCCGAGATGCTGCCTGACCTGCTGAGTTATTCCAGCATTTTGTGAATAAACAGGTTTGTAGGTTAATTGGCTTGGTATTAATGTAAATTGTCCCTAGTGGGTGTAGGATGGTGTTAATGTGCGGGGATCGCTGGTCGGTGCGGACCCGGTGGGCCGAAGGGCCTGTTTCCGCGCTGTATCTCTAAACTAAACTAAACTAGATACTGATGGCAACATGGTGTATTTAAAGTTGGAGCCCATGATTGCTTTGCTTCTAAGTAAGATGAGATTAATATTGGGATGTATTGGAATGAAGAATGCAGCTTGCCTGCTGATCCTTATTTTAGTGGATTGAGGATGTACAGTTTTTACAAAAAGAAAGTGATATTACCTGAACTGATGTACAGCACTTTGGTCAACGTGGGTTGTTTTTTAAATGTGCTATACAAATAAAATTGACTTGACTTGACTTGATTCCATTCTCTCATTATAGACTTGTATTTCCATTCAGTGGGGTACCATTAAGATTAGAGGTAGACATTTAGTGGTAGATTGTCAAAAACTGTGACTTAGTATCTACAGGCATAGTCATAGGCAGAGTCATAGAGTGATACAGCGTGGAAAGAGGCCCTTCGGCCCAACCTCCCCACACCGGCCAACAATGTCCCAGCTACACTAGTCCCACCTGCCTGTGTTTGGTCCATATCCCTCCAAACCTGTCCTATCCATGTACCTGTCCAACTGTTTCTTAAACGATGGGATAGTCCTTGCCTCTACTACCTCCTGTGGCAGCTTGTTCCATACACCCACCACCCTCTGTGTGAAAACATTACCCCTCAGATTCCTGTTAAATATTTTCCCCTTCACCTTAAACCTGTCCTCTGGTTCTCAGTTCCCCTACCCTGGGCAAAAGATTCTGTGCATCTTGACAGTGGATCAGGCAGCATTTCTGGAGAGAAGGAATGGGTGACATTTTGGGTCGAGACCGATGACTGAAGATTCTTACCCTCACCTTTAAGTTTAGTTGGAACACAAATAATGTCTTATTTTCTTCAGCTATAACACTTTCCAAAAAGTTTGTCCTGCAGACAACTGGTTATTAGTTTAGTTTAGCTTAGTTTAGCTTAGTTTAGCTTAGTTTAGCGCAGAAACAGGCCCTTCGGCCCATCAGGTCCGCACCGACCAGCGATCCCCGCACATTAACACCATCCTACTCCCACTAGGGATAATTTTTACATTTACCAAGCCAATTAACCTACACACCTGCACGTCTTTGGAGTGTGGGAGGAAACTGACGATCTCAGAGAAAACTCACGCAGGTCACGGGGGAGAACGTACAAACTCCGTACAGACAGCACCTGTAGTCAGGATGGAACCCGGGTCTCCGGCGCTGCATTCGCCGTAAGGCCGCAACTCTACCGCTGTGCCACCGTGACTGCCCTCAACTTATTCATTGTACAACATTGATTTCTGTCCATTAAACAAGCCCTCCCCCAGCAAGGGAGGCACATCAACCCTGGAGAAATGGATAAAGAAGATCCAAAGAAAGACTACCATTGAAATATTATCTTCCATTGTTTTGTTGTATCGGATAGTTCATTACAGTTAATGAAGTATGTGTCATGGTTGGTTACTCCTGTTATTTGGGAAACAGAGCAGTCAATCTGAGCACAGTTATGTTCATTTGGAAATTTGTAACAATTAGCTGATGAATCAATTTTAGTGATGTTGGTTGAGGTAATAATATTGGTGTGAAAACAAAGTAGAAATCTGCTGGGTTTTCTTTGGAACCAGTGTGATAGATGGGTACAGTTCTAGTCATCGTATGACAGCGTTCTAGTCCCGCTGGAGCACAGAGGTAGAGTTGCTGCCTTACAGCGCTTGCAGCGCCGGAAACCCGGGTTCCATCCCGACTGCGGGTGCCGTCTGTACGGAGTTTGTACGTTCTCCCCGTGACCTGCGTGGGTTTTCTCCGAGATCTTCAGTTTCCTCCCACACTTCAAAGACGTACAGGTTTGCAGGTTAATTGGCTTGGTATAAGTGTAAAATGTCCCTTGTGGGTGTAGGGTAGGGTTAGTATGCGGGGATCGCTGGTCGGTGTGGACCCGGTGGGCCAAAGGGTCTGTTTCTGCGCTGTATCTCCAAACTAAAGACAGGAATGATACAATTGCACCAAGAGGAAATTTAAGAGGCTGATGCCAGGAGGGTAAGATGGTAATAGTGAGGTATGTTGGAATGGGGTGGGTTAGATTTCATTGGACCTGAGGAGCCTGACTAGAGATTTAATTGAGATGTATAAATTGGAGATAGAATGAATAAGATGAACTTATTTCCCCTGGCAGAGACACAGAAGAATAGAAGACCATGGATTTGCAGTAATTGGTGGATGGATTGGAGGGGATACAAGGAGAGAAGCTTTCATCCAGAGGGCACCTGGAACACACTGTCTAAAGGGTGAAAGTGGCTGACATTTGTATCCTGCCTTGGAAATAGATACATAGATACAGCACAGAAACAGGACATTCGGCCTACCGAGTCCGCGCCGACCAGAGATCTCCACACATTAATACTACCCTACACCACACTAGGGACAACTTTACATTTTACATTTTATACCAAGCCAATTCAACTCCAAACCTGTACAGAGTTGTGAATCAGTGGAATTCTCTGCCTCAGAAGGAAGTGGAGGCCAATTCTCTGAATGCATTCAAGAGAGAGCTAGATAGAGCTCTTAAGGATAGCGGAGTCAGGGGGTATGGGGAGAAAGCAGGAACGGGGTACTGATTGAGAATGATCAGCCATGATCACATTGAATGGCGGTGCTGGCTCGAAGGGCCAAATGGCCTCCTGCTGCACCTATTTGTCTATTGTCTTTGGAGGGAAACCGAAGATCTCGGGGGAAACCCATGCAGGTCGTGGGGAGAACGTACAAACTCCGTACAGACAGCACCCGTAGTCAGGATCGAACCCAGGTCTCTGGCGCTGTAAAGCCACCCATATCCTTAAAGGTACATGACCCATGGGGTTGCAGACTTGGTAATGGAGAGTGGGACTATCCCAGTCTCTTTTGGACCTGCATAGATACAATTGGTCTCCTAAGTTGTTGTAGATTTTCCATGATTCTATGACTTTAATGATGGCATCTTTAAAAGTGCACCAACTATTAAGTTCAGCACAGGAGTTCTACCTGAATTATGAGTTTAAACCAGAGGGGTGGAGTTTAAACCGCAATATCTAACACAGGAACAGGAGTACTGGAAAAGAAGCAGGGTTGACACTGGAGCAAATCAAAAGGAAATAAATTAGATTGGGTGGACCAGTTACTACTTCGCTCCTGCAAGATATGAGATGAAATGTGCAGACAATTAACATTTAAGTTGCTGTTAATAACTTGGGTAAAATGCAAACGCTAAAGGTCTCTTCACTCATGATTTGAACTCTTCCCCTCATCTGTCATGACTTTACATAGATAGACAATCTCAGTGCTCCAGAGAAATAAAGGTCATAGCTTTAATGGTGATTTTGGCTCTAATCCAAATGTTCGAAAACTTCGAAATGACTTGAGATTTGCTGGCATCCTGCAGGGCCATGGAATATGTCCAAGTACTGGGACTGTTCACGAAATTGTGCTTTAATACGCAGTAAATTAATCTCAATGGTTACAAAGGCACATGTTTGTATTAAACGAGCACACAATTAATTTAGAAGGAAATTGACTCCAGTGTGTAATTCAGCAGGTACATAGGCAGTCAGACAGCAAGTGTTAACCTCAGTTAAATGAAACACTTGGGCCTCTGTGTGAATAGGTCACAGATTTGGGCAAGTGTAAATAACAAAGCTGAGACTTCAGTATGCAATACTGTACAACTTCACACAGGACGTAAAAACGAAACTCTAAGTGCTACTTTACACAGGCACCAAAGACTCTGAAATTAGCTATTGCTCATTTGCACTTGATGTGTAATGTACCCATGACCAGCTCCAGCACCTAAACAATTAGCACTGCGACACTGCTGGTAACACTCAGCAAGCCAAGCAGAGGAACGCAAGGTTCTGCTTGTGACTCTCTCCCTGAGCTGGGGAAGAGAGAGATGCAAGTAGTTTTCAGCAGGAGAGATAGTGGGGGAGGGATGCACAGAACAAAGGGAATTAGCCAAAACATTATGACCATGGACAGGCGAAGTGAATAACATTGATTATCTTGTTACAATGGCACCTGTCAAGGGGTGGGATATATTAGGCAGCAAGTGAACAGTCAGTTCTTGAAGATGATGTGTTGGATGCAGGAGAAATGGGCAGGAGTAAAGACCTGAGCGACTTTGACAAGGGCCAAATTGTTATGGCCAGACGAATGGGTCAGAGCATCTCTGAAACGGCAAGGCTTGTGGGGTGCTCCCGGTCAGCAGTGTAAACAATTTTTACATTTACCAATCCAATTAACCCACAAACCTGTACGTCTTTGGAGTGTGGGAGGAAACCGAAGATCTCGGAGAAAACGCAGGTCACGGGGAGAACGTACAAACTCCGTACAGACAGCACCCGTAGTCAGGATGGAACCCGGGTCTCCGGCGCTGCATTCGCTGTAAGGCAGCAACTCTACCGCTGTGCCACCGTGACCGCCCTCAATGTATTCATTGTACAACATTGATTTCTGTCCATTAAACAAGCCCTCCCCCAGCAAGGGAGGCACATCAAGCCTGGAGAAATGGATAAAGAAGAACCAAAGATGTACAGATGCACAGCACTTTGGTCAACGTGGCACTTTTAAATGTGCTATACAAATAAAATTGACTTGACTTGACTTGACAAAGAAAGACTGCCATTGAAATATTATCTTTCATTGTTTTGTTGTATCAGATAGTTCATTACAGTTAATGAAGTATGTGTCATGGTTGGTTACTCCTGTTATTTGGGAAACAGAGCAGTCAATCTGAGCACAGTTATGTTAATTTGTAACAATTAGCTGATGAATCAATTTTAGTGATGTTGGTTGAGGTAATAATATTATCGGTACCTACCGACAGTGGTCCGAGGAGGGACAAACCACAAACCGGCGACAGGGTGTTGGGCGCCCAAGGCTCATCGATGCGCGAGGGCAACGAAGGCTATCCCGTCTGGTCCGAACCGACAGAAGGTCGACTGTGGCACAAGTCACAGAAAATGTTAATGGTGGTCACGGGAGGAATGTGTCACAATACACAGTGCATCGCACCCTGCTGCGTATGGGGCTGCACACGGAGGACCAACAGCATATTAGGCAGGTGGGCATAATGTTTTGGATCATCAGGTCATAATGTTTTGGCAGAGCTGTAATCACTGAATAACATTCTGACATGGGTGTATTTATCCATGACAATCCTTCAACTTCATCCGTCATTTTATGAAATGGAAACTTAATCTGAACCCTCGAGTATAACCCATCTAGATAGATGAAGGCACATGGAGATGGAAGAATAAACGTGGGTCACGAAATTGCAGTGAATCGTGGACGCAGCCCAGACCATCACACAAACCAACCTCCCTTCCATTGACTCCATTTACACCTCACGCTGCCTCGGCAAGGCCAGCAGCACACTCAAGGACGAGTTGCACCCTGGCCACTCCCTCTTCTCCCCTCTCCCATCAGGCAAAAGGTACAGAAGTGTGAAAACGCACACCTCCAGACAGGACAGTTTGTTCCCAGCTGTTATCAGGCAACTGAACCATCCCACCACAACCAGAGAGCAGTGCTGAACTACTATCTACCTCATTGGTGACCCTCGGACTATCCTTGATCGGACTTTGCTGGCTTTACCTTGCACTCAATGTTATTCCCTTATCATGCACTGTAAATGGCTCGATTGTAATCATGTATTGTCTTTCTGCTGACTGGATAGAACGCAACAAAAGCTTTTCACTGTAATTCCATATATGTAACAATAAGCTCAGCTGAACTGAATGGAACAGATCAAATGATAACTGTCAGTGAGACTAATAACCTTGGCTGATCAGAATAACATGCACAAGGTAATTGTCTTGCTGTGAACATCTGATGCCCAAATCCTATTCGAGATTGATATTCTGCCACGTACTTAAATCAAATCCTGACAACATCCAAAATCTTATTAAATCTCTAATCGTGACAATGTTATCTTGTGCACTTATTTAATGATGTCTACAAGACCAGCTCCCTGTCCCTGACCTGCTCTGACGAAGGGTCTCGACCCAAAACATCACCCATTCCTTCTCTCCAGAGTTGCTGCCTGTCCCGCTGAGTTACTCCAGCATTTTGAGTCTATCTTCAATTTAAACCAGCATCTGCGGTTCAAATAATGACATTCACATAAACTTTCTCTGTCAAATCAGCAACCATGCTGCAAGACATCTCAATAGGACATGGAGCTAATTTAATCCCACCTTTCATGAGAAAAACGACTAAACTAAATTACAAAAGATGAAAATAAATATGAAATAGAATGAATAGAATGAATAAATAGCTAATGGCATGTTGGCCTTTATGACAAGAGGAATTGAGTAGAGTAGCAAAGAGTATAAGAAAATAACTGCAGATGCTGGTATAAATCGAAGGTATTTATTCACAAAATGTTGGAGTAACTCAGCAGGTCAGGCAGCATCTCACGAGAGAAGGAATGGGTGACGTTTCGGGTCGAGACCCTTCTTCAGATCAGTGGGTCGAGACAAAGAGGTTCTTCTGCAGTTGTACAGGGCCCTAGTGAGACTACACTTGGAGTACTATGTGCAGTTTTGGTCTCCAAATTTGAGGAAGGACTTTCTTGCTAATGAGGGAGTGCAGCGTAGGTTCACTAGGTTAATTCCCAGAATGGCGGGACTGTCATATGTTGAAAGACTGGAGCGACCAGGCTTGTATACACTGGAATTTAGAAGGGTGAGAGGGGATCTTATTAAAACATATAAGATTATTAAGGGATTGGGCACACTAGAGGCAGGAAACATGTTCCCAATGTTGGGGGAGTCCAGAACCAGGGGCCACAGTTTAAGAATAAGGGGTAGGCCATTTAGAACGGAAATGAGGAAAATCCTTTTCACTCAGAGAGTTGTAAATGTGTTGAATTCTCTGCCTCAGAAGGCAGTGGAGGCCAATTCTCTGGATGCTTTCAAGAGAGAAATAGATAGAGCTCTTAATGATAGCGGAGTCAGGGGGTATGGGGAGAAGGCAGGAACGGGGTACTGATTGTGGATGATCAGCCGTGATGACATTGAATGGCGGTGCTGGCTCGAAGGGCCGAATAGCCTCCTCCTGCACCTATTGTCTATTGTCTACATTAAGAAGCACAAGCCAAGGAAAATAAGCAGATATTGTAGGGACATATGGATTGGCTGGGAGAGTTCGAACCCTCGGATTGGCTAGCGATGTCACGGGGTGTGCCAGCGCGGGAGGGACAAGCAGTCTAGTGTTGAACTCCGTCTAGGTAAGACGTTTTGTTAGTTGTCTACAGTTTGTGGGTGTTGCGATTGTCACGGAGTTTGCCCATGCAATAAACTCCGTCTGCAACACACATCCGCTTCCAGACTCGCCACATTGGTGACCCCGACGTGATCAACGACCACGAGAACATGTCGCAAGAAGGAGCGAGCAGTGGGCAGCCGAACGCAGGTGGCATGCACCTTCCCCCGTTCTGGGCCCATCAACCGCACCTGTGGTTCGTGCAGGCAGAGGCCCAGTTTCACCTCAAGAAAGTCTCGGATGACCAAGAGAAGTTCCACCATCTGGTAAGCTGCCTACAGCCCGAGGTGGCCGCGCGGGTGGGACGGTACCTGACCAGCCCCCCCCCAAACCGAGAAATACCAGGGGCTCAAGAAGCTCCTGCTGAGGACTTTTGGTTTTAGCCAAAACCAGCGGGCTCTGAAGCTCCTGCATTTACCAGAGCTGGGCGATCGGCTACCGTCTGTACTGATGACCGAAATGTTAACCTTGATCGGTGAGCACCAACCTTGCATGATGTTCGAAGCGGCATTCCGGGAGAAATTCCAGGTTAGTTTTGGCGGACGTCTCCTTCGAAGACCCGGTGGCGTTCGCGGAGAAGGCTGACATGCTCGTAACGGAGGACTCGACGGGAGACGATTCAGTAAATCGGGTTTCAAGGCCTAGGAGCGAGCGGCCGTGCGGCCAAGATGGCGGAGCATCGGCCGCCATTTCACAAAAATCCCGCGAAGACGGAGCTGCAGCGCCCGCCATTTTGCAGCGGGCCCAAGCAACAGAGCCGCACAGGCGTGGCTGGTGTTTTTTCCATAAGCGGTGGGGCAGTGAAGCCCGAAGTTGCAGGGCCCCGTGTTCCTTTCCGGGAAATGCCTCGGCCGATCGAATATAGAGGCAGTCTCGATCGACCGCAACCGCCGCCTCTACATCAAGGATCGAGGTACCGGCACCGTGTTCCTGGTCGATACGGGAGCTGTCGTTAGCATCGTGCCTCCCTACGGCTGCGAAGTTCGAGCAGGTAGGAAGGGTCCGTCCGTCATTGTGGTCAACGGCAGTCCCATCCGCACCTACGGCAAGAGGGCCATGTCCCTGTCCTTCGGGTCCGGGACCTACAGTTGGGATTTCATCGTTGCCGACGTAGGCCAGGCCATTCTGGGCGCGGATTTCCTCTGGGCTTTTTCGTTGGTCGCAGACGTCCGCGGGAAGGGCCTACAACCCTCGGCTAGCAGTATAGAGCCTGCTACTCCTCCACCTGCCACCCCACCCTGCCCGTCGATCCGGGCCATCACCACGGCTCCCGGTCAGATCGCTGCGGTCCTCGCCGACTTCCCGCAGCTCCTCGTACAGCGGTTCGATGCACCTTCCGCTAAGCACGGTGTCGTCCACTTCATCCCTACTGAGGGGCCGCCTGTATTCGCCCGAGCACGGCGCCTACCTCCCGACAAGCTGGCCCTGGCTCGGGAGAAGTTCCTGAATTTGGAACGGCTGGGGATTGTCCGCTGAGGTGGTCTGGTCCACAGCTGCCGAGGCGGCCTTTGATGCGGTCAAGCTGGCCCTCGCCAATGCCACCATGCTCGTGCACCCCCGCTCCTCTGCCCCCACGGTCCTGACGGTGGACGCCTCAGACATGGCGGTGGGTGGGGTCTTAGAGCAACAGGTCAATGGTCACTGGCAGCCTCTGGCATTTTTCAGCCGGCAGCTTACTCGACCTGAGCTGAAATACAGTGCCTTCGACAGGGAGCTCCTGGCCCTCTATTTAGCTGTTCGCCATTTCCGGTATTTTTTGGAGGGCCGCTCTTTTGTTGCCTACACGGATCACAAGCCCCTCGCGTTTGCTTTTTCTAAAGTTTCTGATCCGTGGTCGGCCCGCCAGCAACGGCACCTCACCCTCATTTCAGAGTTCACCACTGATGTTCGCCACATCGCAGGTAAGCTTAACGCCGTGGCTGACGCCCTGTCCCAGCCGGCCACTTCCTCTGTTGCTGCGGTGGGGGGCGAGGTGGATTTCCAGGAGCTAGCGGAGGCTCAGCGCCTGGAAGATATTGACTCAGCGTACGCCTCCACCGCCTCAGGGTTGCGATTGGCCCAGGTAGCGTGCGGCCCCACAGGTACCACACTTTGGTGTGACGTTTCCCTTCCCCGCCCCCGCCCGGTTGCGCCGACCGCCCTGCGGCGTAAGGTTTTTGAGGCCATTCATGGCCTGGCACACCCGTCCATCCGTGTGACCTCGGCCATGGTGGCCGCCCGATTTGTCTGGCACGGCCTGCGGAAGCAGGTGGCCGCCTGGGCCCGCGCCTGTGTCCCGTGCCAGACCTCCAAGGTCCACCGCCATTTCCAGCCTCCATTCCAGAATTTTGTAGTTCCGCCCGTCCGTTTTTACCACATCCATGTGGATTTGGTTGGTCCATTGCCCTACTCTAGGGGCTACACTCATCTACTAACGGTGGTCGACTGTTTTACTTGTTGGCCGGAGGCTTTTCTGTTGTCGGACACCTCGGTGGCCTCCTGTGCACGGGCCCTGGCGTTACATTGGGTTGCCCGTTTCGGCGTCCCAGCCATCATCACTACCAACCGGGGCGCCCAGTTCACCTCGTCCCTGTGGGTCCCGCTTGCAGCAGACTACCGCCTATCATCCCCAAGCTAACGGGATGGTAGAGCGCTTCCACCGACAGCTGAAGGCGTCCCTCTGTGCCCGCCTGACCGGCCCTGACTGGGCTGACCAGCTGCCTTGGGTCCTCCTTGGTATTCGCACAGCCCCTAAGTCCGATCTGGGTACTTCCTCGACGGAACTCGTCTACGGCCCGCCCCTGCGGGTGCCGGGTGACATTTTTCCCTTATCCTCCGCCCAGCCGGTTTACGTCCCATCAATTTTGGCTTCTCTCCGACCTCGGGTAGGTTCCCTGGCCCCAGTCCCGGCCTCCAGTCACGGAAGTACAGCAGTGCACGTACCGGCGGACTTGCATGACTGCGAGTTCGTTTTCCTCCGGCGGGATTCCCACCGCCCCCCTCTACAGCCGGTCTACCAGGGGATGTTCCAGGTGCTGAAAAGGGGGACGGTCACCTTCACTTTACAAGTGGGCACCCGACAGGAGCTCGTCTCTGTCTCCCGGCTGAAACTGGCCCACTTAGACCAGGACCGTCCCGTGCTGGTGGGTCAACCTCCTCGCCGGGGCCGACCTCTGGCCGGCCCACCTGGTTCCCAGCTGAGTCTCTTCCACCACCGCTCGTGCCTCCACTGCCCACGGCTGTGTTTATTCTGCCCCCTCCGGCACGCCCCCATCGCCTACACCTGCAGGGTCCCCCCTCCCTCCCCCTCCGGCCACGCCCCCATCGCCTACACCTGCAGGGTCCCCCCTCCCTCCCCCTCCGGCCACGCCCCCATCGCCTACACCTGCAGGGTCCCCCCTCCCTCCCCCTCCGGCCACGCCCCCATCGCCTACACCTGCAGGGTCCCCCCTCCCTCCCCCTCCGGCCACGCCCCCATCGCCTACACCTGCAGGGTCCCCTCTCCCTCCCCCTCCAGCTGCGCCCCCATCGTCTACACCGGCGGGCCCCCCCCCCACCTCCTTCGTCGCCGGGGGTACCGGCCTCCCCTCCCCATACCTGTTCAGGTCGGGCGGTCCGGGCGCCCGTTAGGTACCGTACCGAGGGTTCTGGGAGGGGTCATGTAGGGACATAGGGATTGGCTGGAAGAGTTCGTACCTTCGGATTGGCTAGCGATGTCACGGGGCGTGCCAACGCGGGAGGGACAAGGAGTCTAGTGTTGAACTCAGTCTGATGAAGACGTATTCGTTGGTTGTTTACAGTTTGTGGGTGTTGCGATTGTCACGGAGTTTGCCCATGCAATAAACTCCGTCTGCAACACACATCCGTTTCCAGACTCGTTACAATATCAGCAAAATAAAGAAGTACATACTGAGAGTATAAAAAAGGACAATTAACTCCTGCCCAGTTCTCTTCCCTCACCCACACCCCAATCTTGTTGCAAATTTAAGCTCGTAATAGTAGGGAATTTCTCTAGATGACTAACAGGAATTAAAATATTTTTTTACTTATTCACTTATTACCAAAGCCTCTATTCTAAATCTATTATAAAGCCTCTATTTGTAGAAATATGTGTGCCCGTTTACCAGTTTTAAAATGGCATCAGTAATATCCCTGATTTAAGATCTGAAAGAATTGTAAAATTCTTAAATGCTAGGTTCCAAAGGCAATGCAGCAAAGCTTCAGACAATGGAGGCCAAATTTCCACAGTAGCTGTATCTTTCCTTAAGGTTTCGGCCTCAGAAAAGATGACCCCCACAACCAACTTACCTCCACCTAACAGGAAGATAGACACAAAATGTTGGAGTAACTCAGCGGGTCAGGCAGCATCTCTGGAGAGAAGGAATGGGTGACGTTTCGGGTCGAAACCCTCCTTCAACAGCAAGGAAGGGGAGCTGGCAGCAGTAATAAGAGGGCAGAGCAGAATCTGAACGCATTCAAGAGAGAGCTAGATAGAGCTCTTAAGGATAGCGGAGTCAGGGGGTATGGGGAAAAGGCAGGAACGGGGTACTGATTGAGAATGATCAGCCATGATCACATTGAATGGTGGTGCTGGCTCGAAGGGCCGAATGGCCTCCTCCTGCACCTATTGTCTATTGTCTATTGTCTAATCTCCCATGGCATCAGAGGAATTAGCAATGGCTTTTAAAGAAGGATGTATCTTCCTTGGACAAAGGATACTCGTTGCATGCAGTTGTCGGGGAATTTTCCATGAAGGCATGATGCTCCTGCATGAGTTTCTGTGTTGGGAGCGCTGCATTGCAGCCAGATTTCCAGTTGTGAATCCGAAAGTTGCATTAATCCAAATTGGGATCCATTTTGCCTGTGGAGCTGTTCTTGACTTCTGCAGTGCCACAGCGAGCAGTTGGATCATGTATTGTAGATATTAGAAAAGACAACCTCCACGGACCCCAAGACGAAGTTTCTTTGAATGAAGGTGATCTTGATTTAGTTTAGCTTAGTTCAGATATACAGCGCGGAAACAGGCCCTTCGGCCCACCGAGTCTGCACCGACCAGCGATCCCCGCACATTAACACTATCCTACACTCACTGGGGACAATTTACATTTACACCAAGCCAATCTCCCTACAAACCTGTACGTCTTTGGAGTGTGGGAGGAAAACGAAGATCTCGGAGAAAACCCACGCAGGTCATAGGGAGAACGTACAAACTCCGTACAAACAGCACCCATAGTCGGGATCGAACCCGGGTCTCCAGCACTGCATTCGCTGTGAAGCAGCAACTCTATCTCTGCGCCACCGTTACGCCCATAATTTTGACTTTGAGAGTGTACCAGCACTTGAGTTTTGTTGACCAAGAGGCAAACAAAACCTTTCTGTACCTAAAACCTCATCATTATTAATTGACATTAGTCTTGACTTTGTGCAAAAATGGTGAGTGTGATTCTTGTCTGTGCAACTCAGGGCTTTGTGGAAATAAAGTCCTGGCATCTAACATACGTGATTGAATGAAATAAGAACCTTCCAATGCCACAACATCCCAACTCTTTCCTAGTTGTTGCCAATCTCTCACAGAAAACCATGGGTTCAAAACTTTGTTTCCAGTTTAATTTTTAATCAGATTCTATGACGCTATTTAAAAGTAGATCTTGAGGATCCAAGGATGATTTCATTTTCAATATCCTGGCTGTAGTTAGCTAATGGGAGACACCCTTAAGTCGTTCAACTGGAAAAAATATTAAAGTGCCTTCTAAAAATGGATTTATGTTATCCAACATATCTATCAAATTTCGTCATTCTCCGACATTCATTTGACCCTTTAATCAGTTTAACTTTGTTGCAGTGTGGTGTCAAACTGTTAGCACTTTGAACGCTGTGAATTAAAGGCGGCACGGTGGTGCAGCAGTAGAGTTGCTGCCTTACAGCGCTTATCAGCGCCAGAGACCCGGGTTCAATCCTGACTACGGGTGCTGTCTGTGCGGAGTTTGTACGTATAGAATTATAAAAGGACTGCACAAGCTAGATGCAGGAAAAATGTCATTGTTCTATCTGGGACACACGACAATAAAACACACTTGACTCTAGACTCTTGCATCTTCTCCTTCATTCCAAAGTACACATTGCACAACAATCTTTCAGACATCCATGTGATAGTTAGAGGATTGGTCAATTATCAAAAACTGTGCGATTGTATATATCAAGATCTATGCACTCTAATGAATTCATGAATGGCAACACTTTCACCTGAACAGTTTTATTCATTTATCATACAATACGCATCACTAAACCTGACCACTCGTCCATATATATCCACAGTCTGAAGAGGGGTCTGGACCCGAAACGAAGGAACTTTTTCGCCCAGAGAGTTGTGAATCTGTGGAATTCTCTGCCACAGAAGGCAGTGGAGGCCAATTCACTGGATGGATTTAAGAGAGAGTTAGATAGAGCTCTAGGGGCTAGTGGAATCAAGGGATATGGGGAGAAGGCAGGCACGGGTTACTGATTGTGGACGATCAGCCATAATCACAATGAATGGCGGTGCTGGCTCGAAGGGCTGAATGGCCTCCTCCTGCACCTATTTTCTATGTTTCTATGTCTATGTCACCCATTCCTTCTCTCCAGAAATGGTGCCTGTCCCGCTGAGTTATCCAGCATTTTGCGTCTACCTTCAACTAGTTCATATGGTCTTTGTCTATATGTGCTAGCAGAACAATGAGAGATTCTCTCCATCACTGGACTAAGTGGACCCATTGGGCCATGACCTCTCCTGCATTGATGCAGCACCCTGTCCTCCCCCCTACCCCCTCTCTCCCCCCCTCCCCATATCTCCTGCCCTCCCCCCTCCCCCACTCCCCCCTACTCCCTCCTCCATCTTCCCCCTCCCACCCTCCTCATCCCTCCCTCCCCTTTCCCCCTACCCCCTCCCCTCCCCTCCCCTCCCCCTCCTCCCTCCACCCCCTTCCCCTCCTTCTTCCCCTCCCCCCACTCCATCCCCCTCAACCCCCCTTATCCTCCCTCCTCCCCCCTCCATCCCCTCCCTCTCTCCCTCCCCCCTCCCTCCCTAGGAGATAGATTTAAACTTTAAAATGTGAATAACTTTAAAAATATAACACCGATTTCAATGAAACTTCTTCCATTAGCACCGAAGGGATGGCGGTGACTAAGGTGGGCCTAAAATTGTCGCGCTGTAGTTCAGGAACAACAAACAAACAAACAAACGAGAGTTTTAGTATATAGATTTTATTTGCTGCTGAGCCGTTAAAGATAACCCCCCGCTTAAAAACTCCCCCCAAACCTCTCCTGCATTAACTGAAATTGTGTTAAGATTTGTTTTAAAGAACTCCACTCACCCATTATATAGATAATGCAACTGCACAGTGAAATTCATTTTGCTTATAGCGCCAGAGACCC
Organism: Rhinoraja longicauda; assembly: GCF_053455715.1. Classification (NCBI taxonomy): domain Eukaryota; kingdom Metazoa; phylum Chordata; class Chondrichthyes; order Rajiformes; family Arhynchobatidae; genus Rhinoraja; species Rhinoraja longicauda. Next base: position 76,645,480 of record NC_135959.1, on the reverse strand, counting down.
GGGTTCAATCCTGACTACGGGTGCTGTCTGTGCGGAGTTTGTACGTATAGAATTATAAAAGGACTGCACAAGCTAGATGCAGGAAAAATGTTCCCAATGTTGGTGAAGTCCAGAACCAGGGGCCACAGTCTAAGAATAAAGGGGAGGCCATTTAAAACTGAGGTGAGAAAAAACTTTCTCACCCAGAGAGTTGTGAGTTTGTGGAATTCTCTGCCACAGAAGGCAGTGGAGGCCAATTCACTGGATGGATTTAAAAGAGAGTTAGATAGAGCTCTAGGAGTTAGTGGAATCAAGGGAGAAGGCAGGCACGGGTTACCGATTGTGGATGATCAGCCATGATCACAATGAATGGCGGTGCTGGCTCGAAGGGCAAAATGGCCTCCTCCTGCACCTATTTTCTATGTTTCTACGTTCTCCCCATGACCTGCGTGGGTTTCCTTCCACACTCTAAAGACGTACAGGTTTGTGGGTTAATTGGCTTGGTGTCACCGTAAATTGTCCCTAGTGTGTGTAGGTATCTCTAAAGCAAACTAACGCTATTTCTCCGGTTATTATTTCTCAATATTTGTTATTTGAAACTGCTTCAGTGCACTGCTGCAATCAAGGCTGTTTTGGATGGTTCTCAAACAACATGAGGTTATTTATTGTACTTAATGCATGTTCTGCATAAGCACACCAGCTGTAACCAGGAAAATGATGCTTGCTTGGAATGGGAAGGGAACGGGGGCTGGGTTTTCAGTCAGGAAACTCAAAATATATAGTTTCCTATATATAGTTTCCTACACATCATACAATACTGGGCACCGGTGGTGCAGCGGTAGAGTTGCTGCCTTACTGCGAATGCAGCGCCGGAGACTCAGGTTCGATCCCAACTACGGGTGCTGTCTGTATGTACGTTCTCCCCGTGACCTGCGTGGGTTTTCTCCGAGATCTTCGGTTTCCTCCCACACTCCAAAGATGTACAGGTATGTCGTTTAATTGGCTGGGCAAATGTAAAAATTGTCCCTAGTGTGTGTAGGATAGTGTTAATGTGCGGGGATCGCTGGGCGGCGCGGACCCGGTGTAAATGTTCTGCACAAGCAAGTGGGGTGAAGGGTGTGTGCAGGAAGGAACCGCAGATGCTGGTTTAAACTGAAGATAGACACAGAGTGCTGGAATAACTCAGCGGGTCACACAGCATCTCTGGAGAAAAGGAATAGGTGACTTTTCGGGTCTGAAGAAGGATCTCGACCTGAAATGTCACCTCTTCCTTTTCTTCACAGATGCTGTCTGACCCGCTGAGTTACTCCAGCTTTTTGTGTCTATCTTAGGTGGAAGGGAATCCTCCACAGTGCATTGAACATGAGGTCTTGGCCATTTTAATATCCAGGCATCAAACGGAAAAGTATAGAATTTTTACTAACAAGCCATTGTGAGTAATCTCAGGGCTGGTGGACAGGAGAGGGAATTTTGTCAGGAGTCCAATACACCAATGTCTGGCATGAAGAGATTTAGGCTAGACACGATATACCAGTGATAGAACTATCTCTGAATCAAAATGAAGTTGCAAATCTGAGGTGAGGTTTCAATAAGAGTTAGATCTTTAACAACTCACGATTTCTCTGTATGTGTGCGTGTGTGTGTGTGTGTGCGTGTGTGTGTGTGTGTGTGTGTGTGTGTGTGTGTGTGTGTGTGTGTGTGTGTGTGTGTGTGTGTGTGTGTGTGTGTGTGGGTGTGTGTGTGTGTGTGTGTGTGTGTGTGTGTATATATATATATATACACATGTACACATATGGGCGTCAGAGGTTATGGGGAGAAGGCAAGAGAATGGGGTTAGGAGGGAGAGATAGATCAGCCATGATTGAATGGCAGTAGACTTGATGGGCCGAATGGCCTAATTCTGCTCTTATCACTTATGATCTTAAGATCTTATGACATGTGTATATGTGGGTATGTGTATATATATACAGACTGGAGGTTTTTTTTCTTGTTTATTCTATTGTTTACACTGTACTATGTTTACATATTGTGTTGTGCAGTTTTGGTCTCCAAATTTGAGGAAGGATATTCTTGCTATTGAGGGCGTGCAGCGTAGGTTTACTAGGTTAATTCCCGAAATGGCGGGACTGTCATATGTTGAAAGACTGGAGCGACTAGGCTTGTATACACTGGAATTTAGAAGGATGAGAGGAGATCTTATCGAAACATATAAGATTATTAAGGGGTTGGACACGTTAGAAGCAGGAAACATGTTCCCAATGTTGGGGGAGTCCAGAACAAGGGGCCACAGTTTAAGAATAAGGGGTAGGCCATTTAGAACTGAGATGAGGAAAAACCTTTTCAGTCAGAGAGTTGTGAATCTATGGAATTCTCTGCCTCAGAAGGCAGTGGAGGCCAATTCTCTGAATGCATTCAAGAGAGAGCTAGATAGAGCTCTTAAGGATAGTGGTGTCAGGGGGTATGGGGAGAAGGCAGGAACGGGGTACTGATTGAGAATGATCAGCCATGATCACATTGAATGGCGGTGCTGGCTCGAAGGGCCGAGTGGCCTCCTCCTGCACCTTGTCTATTGTCTATTGTCTATAAAGTGCCAAAGGCTGGGTGGGATGCACAATGGGAAACTGGTCAACCCAATGGCTTTTGAACATTGGACAAAGTTGAACATTGCACCAATATCAATGGAGTTTTCCAGCCTCATACAGAAAGGGTTCTTTCTTACTTTGAACACATCACGTACATTTAATATATAACTATGTCTAGTCCAGGGCTTGAAAAAGGACATTTTACCAGCCACACACTACACCATTTGAAAAATACTTATAATGACGCAACCTTCTCACAACAGTTTTATTCACAAATATTGGAAAATCTCCCAAAATGTGTGATAACTTGCTAATTTAAGACTTCATGATCAATTTATGCTTGAATCAGTGGGTTGTAAATTTAAGGTAAGAGATGTTTTGAGCAGATTTGTCTCCTTAAGGGCAAAAGTGAAAGGCAACTGAGTTATGAATGGGAACAGAAACATACTATAATTACAGTTAATTGCACCTTTTCACACCTTTTCACACTTTAAGGAGGCCCTCCATGGTGTTGTGTTGCCAATGCCATTTTCTGCTCAATGGAACAAAATCTGAACGGATCTAATAACTCAAAGATGGGCATCCATGAGGCCACAGCAGAAATGTACACCATCACAATCTGTACCAACGTGGCCTGAGATATCCTTCCTTCTATTAGTGAATGGTGCAACTGGTCGAGCTGCCGTTTTACAGCTGTGACCCCGGTTCGATCCTGATTTCGGGTGCTGTCTGTGTGGAGTTAGCACGCTCCCTCGGGTGCTCCGGTTTCTTCCCAGAAGTTCACTAAAATATGTGGTTTGGTGATTAAGTGGCTTGTGTAAATTGTCCTTGGCAGTGGATGCAAAAGTGGGATAATATACAGTAGCATTAGTGTGAAGATGAGATACAAAATGCTTGAGTAACTCAGCGGGACAGGCAGCATCTCTGGAGTGAAAGGGTCGAGACCCTTCTTCAGACCCAAAGGAATCTCTCCAGAGATTCTGCCTGCCCCGCTGAGTTTATCTTGGATGTAAACCAGCATCTGCAGTTCCTTCCCATACATATAGAATTAGTGTAAACAAGCAATCAACATTCAGTGTGGACGATGGGCCGAAGGGCCTGCTACTATACTGCTGTAAACTAAACCGAACAATCCTATCGTTATCAAAGGAATCAGCTCTGATTCTCGGAGAAGTGCAGAGAAATGGTCCAAACGTAATCATAAGGCAGCAGCACAAGGCTACCTGTGAGCTCAAACGTAAAAACAGTGATGAGTGATCCCACAATCAGAACAACAATCTGTGACCCTGCAGAGAGACACAAAAAGTTGGAGTAACTCAGCGTCCCAACTCGAAATGTCACCCATTCCTTTCATCCAGAGATGTTGCTTGTCCTGCTGAGTTACTCCAGCTTCTTGTGTCTATCTCTGGTTTTAACTAGCATCTGCAGTTCCTTCCGACATTTGATCCTGTTACGGCCTCACAGCAGAAGTGTCCACGTCGCGGGGCTGGGAACTGGAAGTGTCCTGAGCTAATTCTGCTCCCACCATCGTCTATTGTGCAAGTGAGGCTCCCACTGATTGTCGCCGGAAGCTTGCGCCCTTTTCACGACAGACGATGACAGCGATGTAACATTTGAATGATGGACACACAAGAAGAAGATCCTGTCACATCTAACCACAAGAGCATGTCGACAATTAAAAAGCTATTAGATGGAGGAGGGAAGTTCTACACAATAGACAATAGACAATAGACAATTGGTGCAGGAGGAGGCCATTCGGCCCTTCGAGCCAGCACCGCCATTCAATGTGATCATGGCTAATCATCCACAATCAGTACCCCATGACTCCGCTATCAATTTGAAACATTCCCCTTTCTCCTGATTACACAACCCAGACCAATAATGGTCCAAACACAACGCTGAAGCATGGGCAACCCTTTTAACCTGGTGAACCTACGCTAAACTGCTTCAATAGCAAGGATTTAGATTTAGATTTAGATATAGAGATACAGCGCGGAAACAGGCCCTTCGGCCCACCGGGTCCGCGTCGACCAGCGATCCCGGCACATTAACACTATCCTATACCCACTAGGGACAATTTTTACATTTACCAAACCAATTAACCTACAAACCTGTACGTCTTTGGAGTGTGGGAGGAAATCGAAGATCTCGGAGAAAACCCACGCAGGTCACGGGGAGAACGTACAAACTCCGTACAGACAGCACCCGTAGTCAGGATCGAACCTGAGTCTCTGGCGCTGCATTCGCTGTAAGGCAGCAACTCTACCGCTGTGCCACCGTGACCGCCTGTCCTTCCTCAAACCAGCACTACCAGAAATGTTATAATGGTCTGATTTCAGGACCCACAGTGGAAAGCCTGTCAAGATGTTTAGGGCTATGTGCTTGAGCTGAAGAATTGTTATTTTGAGATGGTCTCGGGTGTTGTTTGTGTGGCGTTTGCACCTTCTCCCCATGACTTTGCGGGTTTCCTCTTGATGTTTTGGTTTCCTTTCACATCCCCAGAGCCTACAAGTTTGTAGGTTAATTGGCCTCTGAAAATTGCAACTTGTTTGTAGGGATTGGATGGAAATGTGGGAAATAATTGAACAAGTGTGAATTAGTGATTAATGTTCAGTGTGGACTCAGTGGGCCTGTTTCCATGTTTTGTTTAAACTAAGGAACTAACTAAAGAACTCACTGAAGCTCTTCACCATCTCCTCATTCGCACCATCAGTATACACAGAAGCATATAGTCCACCCTGCTAACTGAAGTTCATGACAACCGACTTTGTGTTGCTGACATTAAGGAAGAGGTTGTTGGCTTGACACTATGCTATTAATCTTCTATTTCTGGTATTCCAGCCCAATATGAGGGTATCTTCTGCAAATTTATAAATGGAGTTACAGTTGAATTTAGCCACATAGTCGACTGTGTACAGTGAGGAGTAGATGGGGCATCCTGATGGGGCAACGATATTGAGAGTTATCACGTATACAGCGACCACTCATCCCCGCACATTAACACTATCCTACACACACTAGGGACAATTTACAAATACACCAATCCAATTAACCTACAAACCTGTACGTCTTTGGAGTGTGGGAGGAAACCGAAGATCTCGGAGAAAACCCACGCAGCTCACGGGGAGAACGTACAAACTCCGTACAGACAGCACCCGTAGTCGGAATGGTACACGGGTCTCCAGCGCTGCATTCGCTGTAAGGCGGCAACTCTACCGCTGCGCCACCGTGACCACCCAAAACTGATTAAAAAACTGGTGCCACTGAATCATAGTCATAGATTTAGAGTCATGCAGCACAAAAACAGGCACTTTGGCCAATCTGTCCCTGCTGACCAAGATGCCATATCTAAGCCAGCCCCATTTGCCCGCATTTAGCCCATATTTCTCTCAACCTTTCCTATCCATGTATCTGTCCAAATATCTCGTGGCTACATGATTAGTCTGGGACTCTAGCTTGGTGTAGTATTGTCTCTTGCTATTCCTGATTGCTGTGCGAAGGTTGAGTGAGTAGTGCACTCACACCTAATCACAAAACTGGCCAAAATCCTGTTTGAATTAGCACATGGATGGTTTACACCCAGAATCAAGTGCAGAGATAGAGACAGAACACCCACCAAGGGAGGCACTAACCCGAATGCAGCTGGCAGCACGTTGTTCTGCAGAGCAGGAGAAGGCCATTGGTCCTTCGAGGCACCTGGTGGGCGGCACGGTGGCGCAGCGGTAGAGTTGCTGCCTTACAGTGCCAGAGACCCGGGTGCAATCCTAACTCCAGGTGCTGTCTGTACAGAGTTTGTACGTTCTCCCCGTGACCTGCGTGGGTTTTCTCCGGGGTGCTCTGATTTACTCCCACACTCCAAAGACGTGCAGGTTTGTAGGTTAATTCTTCAACTCTTCCATTCAGGCAATGACAGCAACAAATCTATGAGGGAGACAGCTTAACACAGAGGCCTTGTACCTCAATGAGTGGAAAACATCGTCTACTGTACCTCAGATGCAGTGGCTGTAAGTCATTTGCTAGGTCAACATATTCATTGTTTCATCGAATTGAATACATTCTCTTTGATTTGATCAACAGCAGGCACCCACATTACCATATGCGCTGCTACCTCATTATAAAGGCATTTGGGGATTATATTGACAAAAGGATTAGGTATAATTGTGTCTGAAAGCATTTGCATCTCATTTCCTCAGGAGTTTCTCAGTCCTGGTTTAGATTTTATGACTCTGTGGAACAAATCATGCCCTGAATTTCCACTCTTTGTTTGGGATATGTACGTGGCTACCTCGTAAGATGGTACCAATTCATCCCGGGTGTTGCTATTTTTGCCTTATTTTTCAAATATGCTGTTATGAAATATTAACTAAAATGAATGCGGTGACAACTTGTGTGTGGAATGGTGAGAATAACCGACATGGGCACATACTTCCAATCTCCTCCCCCAACATGAGATAAATTAAGAGATTACTTCAGCAGTACCATTAATTTCCATTGAAAAACATTTTGGAAGCAGACTTTAATATGGTGCCATTATTATATGGCATGCTTTTTACAGCCGTTAAAGATGAATTTGTAGGTACATGTGCTTTCACTTGTAACTCAAATTATTTACAGAATAAAGAAAAAGATAATCGGATAATGGTCAAAATAATTCAGTTCAGTTTACCTTCTTGTTGTCCAGGTACAGCAGAAAGCTACCCAGTCGGTTGCTTGTATAGGAAAATAACTGCAGATGCTGGTACAAATCGAAGGTATCACAAAATGCTGGAGTAACTCAGCGGGTCAGGCAGCATCTCAGGAGAGAAGGAATAGGTGACGTTTCGGGTCGAGGCCGAAGGTCTCAATTACTTTGAGGGAGGCCGAAGGTCTCGACCCGAAACGTCACCCATTCCTTCTCTCCTGAGATGCTGCCTGACCCTCTGAGTTACTCCAGCATTTTGTGATACAGTCGGTAGCTGATTACAATCAAGCTGCCCGCAGTGTATGGATACAGGGTAAAGGGAGTAATGTTTAGTACTTGATAAAGTCCAGTAAAGTCTGATTAAAAATAGTCCGAGGGTCTCTAATGACGTAGACAATAGGTCAGGACAACTCTAGTTAGTAACAGGATGGTTCCGTTGCCTATTAACGGCTCGGAAGAAATGAATTCCTCCCTGAATCTGGAGGTATGTGAACAAGGAACGTTTTTAATTCATGCCCAGGAATAGCATTTTTATTAGCATTTAAATTTAACAGCACAAGAACAGGTTCTCTGCAGTTCTTGAAATTTTCTCATGATTTAGGATAATTAATCAGGTTCATTAAAAATCAGGCTCACAACAGCAGTAGCAGTCATGGCTACTTTCAAATCTCCCACTGGGAAGGAGATGATGAAGATTACTTTGAGGGAGGCAAATTTTACTCCTTCATAGACTAGAATCATAAGATCATAAGTTATAGCAGCAGAGTTAGGCCATTCGGCCTATTAAGTCTACTCCCACATTCAATCATGGCTGATCTATCTCTCCCTCCTAACCCCATTCTCCTGCCTTCGCCCCATAACCTCTGACAACCGTACTAATCAAGAATCTATCTGTGCCTTAAAGATGCCCACTGACAATGCCTCCACAGCCTTCTGTGGCAAAGAATTCCACAGATTCACCACCCTCTGACTAAATAAATTCCTCCCCAGCTTCTTCCTAAAAGAACATTCTTTAATTCGGAAGCGATTACCTCTGGTCCTAGATTCTCCCACTGGTGGAAACATCCTCTCCACATCCACTCTATCCAGGCCTTTCACTATTCTGTACGTTTCAATGAGGTCCCCCCTCATTCTTCTAAACTCCAGTGAGTCCAGGCCCAGTGCCAACAAACGCTCATCATAGGTTCACCCACTCATTCCTGGGATCATTCTTGTAAACGTCATGATCTTTTTACTCTCTGGGGTCTGTTTCATTTTCTTTCGAGCATTTGTTATTGCTACAAAGTTCAGACCCATTGGTTTTACTTTTCTGTTGCATGTTGGACTGAAAATGGAAGGTGGATACAAAATGCTGGAGAACTCAGCAGCATCTCTGGAGAGAAGGAATGGGTGATGTTTCGGGTGGAGAACCTTCTTCAGACTCGACCTGAAACATCACGCATCCTTCAATCCAGAGATGCTGCCTGTCCCACTGAGTTACCCCAGCATTTTGTGTCTGTCGTCAGTGTAGACCAGCATCTGCAGTTGCTTCCTACACAAACAAATAAAGAATCTTATTAACAGAACAGATGGCGGCCATTGACACTTATTAAATAGGCATGAAGAATCTCAAATAGAAGTTAATACTGAGTAATGTAACCTAATGCCAACCTTTATAAAAATATAAGTGTGATTAAAAATTAAAAACATAATTTTCAATAAGGTGTGTTTGGGAATTGGAAGTGTTGAATAACCATAAAAAAGTATTAATATGCATACCCAAAGTAGTAAATGATGTATGTGCTCTAAAAGTATATCCCTGTGCAGTGAGCCAAGTGTCAGCGACACTTTATAACGAATCAGTGAAACTACTCATCATCCTCCTCCCCTCAGGTTACATAATGTGTCTTCAAAAATAGATTCAAACCATGACAAGGAATTAGAAAAGCAAAGCAAAGATGTATGGACGGCACGGTGGCGCAGCGGTAGAGTTGCTGCCTTACAGCGAATGCAGCGCCGGAGACCCGGGTTCCATCCCGACTACGGGTGCCGTCTGCACGGAGTTTGTACGTTCTCCCCCGTGACCTGCGTGGGTTTTCTCTGAGATCTTCGGTTTCCTCCCACACTCCAAAGACGTACAGGTATGTAGGTTAATTGGCTTGGTAAATGTAAAAATTGTCCCTAGTGGGTGTAGGATAGTGTTAGTGTGTGGGGATCGCTGGTCGGCGCGGACCCGGTGGGCTGAAAGGGCCTGTTTCCGTGCTGTATCTCTAAACTAAACTAAACTGAACGAATGATGTAAACATTTAAAATTCCACAGAAGAAAGGTTGGTACAAAACTGTGATTAGAATCGTTATTCAGATGTGGGTGGATAGATGAAGGAATTGAACTGAAAAACATAACAAGCCTAAATATACAAAAGCTGCATTTTGCAGATCTTTCAGCTGAGATGTAAAGGATTAATTATTTCCTGATGATTAGGGCATTATATAATGTAAAATTGTGTAACATAGCTCATTCTGCAATGAGATTATCAGAGTTCATCATTTACAAATAACAGTAGTCTTTAAACCTGGAGAATGGACCAGAAACTGCTCCAGCCTTTCCCTGAAGACTTTCATTATTTATTCTGAAGCCTTGCCTTCATTTTCATTTTTCTTCCAATTAAACTATTAGAATAAAAACAGATTAACTGGGCATTCATTTATACATTGGCTGGCATATTCACAGATGCAAGATTGACTCATCTCAAATGTAAACAATTTGTCATTGGACACTGGGTCATTCTGTAGAAAAAAGCTGATTAATTAATTTAGAAAGTCTGAGTCTGACAGGAAGATAGAACCGACAAAAAAAGCTGAAAATGCACAAATCCCTGGATAAAGTAAATAGTATTCCCTCATTATTATCCATCATATTCACGGTGAAAATCACATGCTCAGCAAAGGAGATAGAGAAACAATCGTTTCTAGGAACAGGCTCTGCAGATAGGCTTGGGAACAAAGCAATCTGAACACAAAATATGAACATTGATTTCTCTAACTTCAAGTAATCCTTGCATCCCCTCTCTCCATCCCTCCCCCACCCAAGTCTTCAAAGTTGTCTTGTTGAATCTTCGTCTGTATCTCGTTCTTACCTAGCACACAGCTAACAATGCCCTCTCTCCTTTATCATCGTTAATTTTTTGCATATCTTTCATTCATTTGTTCTATATCTCTCTACATTCCCATTTATATCTCTCGTTTCCCTTTCCCCTGACTCTCAGTCTGAAGATAGGTCTCGACCCGAAACTTCACCTATTCATTTTCTCCAGTGATGAATTGAATTGAATTGAATAAGTTTAAGATAGCCATCCCAACTTGAGGCCTGATCTTGTCCTCTGGTCCAACTCTCAGCGCATGGTGTATTTTGTGGAACTCACAGTCCCTTGGGAGGATGCTGTGCAGGAAGCCTTCGAAAGAAAGAAACTGCAATATACAGAGCTTGCAGCGGAGGCAGAACAGCTGGGAGCAAAGATCTGCCCGGTAGAAGTTGGATGTCGGGGCATCGTGGCAACACCTACCATAAGACTGACGAAGGTCCTGGGGATCAGCAGACAAGACCTACGCCAGGCCATCAAGGAAACATCACGGGTGGCAGAGCGGAGTAGCCCGTGGCTCTGGCTGAAGAGGAAAGACCCCACCTGGTCTCCCAAATAAGCCGGTTAGGCAGATGCAGAGGGGGGTGGTTCTGGGACGCCAGAACACACTGTTGAGCCTACTGGAGACGTCGTGGGCCCACTCAGCGAAACGTCGATGAAAGTAGGTGCCCACTTGATAACCCAAATAACGTGTCTGCCCAGCCTTTCTCAACATCGGAGGAGCATAGGTGAGTGCTTTAGCCTCCCATCACCACCAGGAGCAAGTTAAGAGGTGGCGCTTTGGATTTTAACATCACGTCCTGTGTATTTGAAAACATATTGGCCAAGTATGGTACACATACAAGGAATGTGCCTTAGTGCTTCACTCGCAAGTAACAACACGAACATACAGTAAACAATTAAGATTAAAGCATAAAACATTAAAACATTAAGAATAAAACAGAAGCTGTCTGACCTGCTGAGTTACTCCAGCTTTGTGGGTCCACAACATGTTTGAACCCAGACAAATATCAGAATTACAACTCTTTGTGTTATGAGATTGGGAATGCCAGTTCCTTGGGCTTGCTTTTTGCATCAGATGTGTACAATTTGCTAAGGTGCTGATTTCCCTAAACAATAGACAATAGACTATAGGTGCAGGAGGAGGCCATTCGGCCCTTCGAGCCAGCACCGCCATTCAATGTGATCATGGCTGATCATTCTCAATCAGTACCCCATTCCTGCCTTCTCCCCATACCCCCTGACTCCGCTGTCCTTAAGAGCTCTATCTAGCTCTCTCTTAAATATATTCAGAGAATTGGCCCCCACTGCCGTCTGAGGCAGTGAATTCCACAGATTCATAACTCTCTGACTGAAAAAGTTTTTCCTCATCTCAGTTCTAATTGGCCTACCACTTATTCTTAAACTGTGGCCCCTTGTCTGGACTCCCCTGACATTGGGAACATGTTTCCTGCCTCTAACGTGTCCAACCCCTTAATAATCTTATACGTTTCAATAAGATCTCCTCTCATCCGTCTAAATTCCAGTGTATACAAGCCTAGTAGCTCCAGTCTATCAACATATGATAGTCCCGCCATTCCGGGAATTAACCTAGTAAACCTACGCTGCATGCCCTCAATAGCAAGAATATCCTTCCTCAAATTTGGAGACCAAAACTGCACACAGTACTCCAGGTGCGGTCTCACTAGGGCCCTGTACAACTGCAGAAGGACAGATTAATGTACAAAGAAAATCAGCTTAAGGCAAACCCATCAGAATGGTAAGGTTCTGAACACACACTAGCCACTGTAGTCTACAGTAATCAACTTTTGCCATTTGTTAATCATACATTATGTTGTTATCGCTCATGTTGTGACTTGTGAACTAAGCCACTAAGAAGCTGAAGGTGGTTGATATAAAAGTCATTATTTATCAGGGGAAGTTGACATTCTCTTGAAGACTATCTTGGTAGAATCTCCAAATCTCAAAGCACATCCAGGTTTTACACTCCTAAAGTCAAAGTCAACAATAACTACAAGATAAAAGGAACTGCAGATGACGGTTTACAAACAAAGGCACATAGTGCTGGAGTGACTCAGCGGGTCAGATAGCATCTCTGGAGAAGATGGATGGGTGACATTTGGGGCGGGACTTCTTCAGTTCAGTTTAGTTTATTATCACGTGTACCGAGGTACAGTAAAAAGCTTTTTGTTGCACGCTATGCAGTCGGCAGAAAGACAATACATGATTACAATCAAGCCATTTACAGTATATACATACATGATAATGGGGTTGGCAGAGCCTGGCAATTGATAGGTGAATAAAGGTGAGGTGGGGATGTGATAGGCAGATGGTTGGATAAAGGCCAAAGATGAAAAGACAAAAAGTGTGAGATAAGAGAGCTCAAAATGGTGGTGCTGTCCAGCATCTGCGTCTCGCCTGCAGCCCGTTTTTCCTTTGTGGGGGCTGGGTGGGGGCCGACATCGGGAGCTCCGGCAGCGGCAGTGTCTTCCCCCGCCCCGAATCGTGGGCTTGGGTCGGCCCGCTGCGGACCTGTCACCGTCCGGCGCAGCCTGAAATAGGCCGCGGGATTTTCTCTGCCCGGCGGGGGCTTCAATGTCGGGAGCCACGACCGCCCCGACATGTAGCAGCAGCGTCTTCGCCCGCCCCGGATTGCGGAGCTTGGGTCGGCCCACTGCGGACCTTTCACCGTCCGGCGCGGCCTGGAACGTAGCCACTACAACAGCCTGACCGCGGGAGAAGACGGCAGGGGAAAAGAAAAGACATTCTGTCCATCCATCACAGTGAGGAGGGGACTGGAGGAGACTCACTGTGATGGATGTTTCTTTTTTTTGTTTTGTGTTGGTTTGTGATTGTGTGTGAAATTGCTTATTTTTATTGCTCTTATTGTTGGACCGTGGGTAACGGAAGTTTGTCCAAAAGACTTGTTTTTCTGGATGACAATAAAGGTAATTCTGATTCTGAGAGGTGAAGATTGTGAATTCTGTATCCAGTTAGCCACCTCTCTCTGGATCCCATGGTTGCTGGCAGTCTACCATGAGGAAGCGTACTAATGGCCTTGCTGAAAACCACACAGACTACATCTCTGGGCCTGCCGTTTAACCTTCTTGGTTGTTTCATCAAAAATCTCAATCAGGTTTATGACACATGATCTTCTGTGTACAAAAACCATGTTGACTTTCCCTAATAAATCCCAATCTACCCGAATGAATGTAACGCGGAATCATCTCCAGTAAATTTCCTACCACAGATGTTAGGAAGAGGATAGACACCAAATGCTGGAGTAACTTAGCGGGTCAGACAGCATAGAGTCATAGAGTCAAAGAGTGATACAGTGTGGAAACAGGCCCTTCGGCCCAACTCGCCCACACCAGCCAACATGTCCCTGCTACACTAGTCCCACCTGCCCGCGTTTGGTCCATATCCCTCCGAACCTGTTCTATCCATGTACCTGTCCAACTGTTTCTTAAACGATGGGATAGTCCCAGCCTCAACTACCTCCTCTGGCAGCTTGTTCCATACACTGTGTGAAAAAGGTACCCCTTGGATTCCTGTTAAATCTTTTCCCCTTCACCTTGAACCCATTTCCTCTGGTCCTCGATTCCCTTACTCTGGGTAAAAGACTCTGTGCATCTTCCCGATCTATTCCTCTCATGATTTTGTACACCTCTATAAGATCTCCCCTCATCCTCCTGCGCTCCATGGAATAGAGACCCAGCCTACTCAACCTCTCCCTATAGCTCACACCCTCTAGTCCTGGCAACATCCTCATAAAAGCATCTCAGGAGAAAAGGAAAGGGTGACATTTCCGGTCGAGACCCTTCTTCAGACTGAGAGTCAGGGGAAAGGGAAATGAGAGATATAGATGGTGATGTAGAGAGATACAGAACAAGTAAAGGAGCTTTCTGTGTCTAACTTTTGTTTTAAAACCAGCATCTGCAGTTCCTTCCTGCACAGATGTTAGGCATACTGATCCACTGTTCCCAGGTTTTTCTTTGCAGTCCTTCTTAAATAGAGGCATAGCATGTACCATCCTCCAGTATTCCAGTACCTCACCTGTATCTAACTACGATCCATTTATCTCAGCCAGGACTTCTGCAGTTTCTTCTCATGTAGCCATGTGAAGATCTGTTTGGTTAGAGAAATGGATGAAAGGAGCATGTTTACAGATACGGCATGGAAACAGGCCCTTCAGCCCACCGGGTCTGCGCCGACCAGCGATCCCCGCACATTAACACTATCCTACACCCACTAGGGACAATTTTTACATTTACCAAGCCAATTAACCTACAAACCTGTACGTCTTTGGAGTGCGGGAGGAAACCGAAGATCTCGGAGAAAACCCACGCAGGTCACGGGGAGAACGTACAAACTCCGTACAGACAGCACCTGTAGTCGGGATGGAACCCGGGTCTCCGGCGCTGTATTCGCTGTGAGGCAGCAACTCTACCGCTGCACCACCAAGCATCTCAGAAGGAAGAGAGGCCGTGATGTTTCGGAGGGAATTTCGAAGCTTACAAGCTGAAGACACTGCGGTGGGTTGCGGGGAAAATAGGTGAGGTGGTTTGAAAGGACGGGAATTCTGGAAATACTCAGAGGTTGTAAAGATGGAGCGACTGTGTGGAGAGCATTTATATTCACAACTGCAACAGTTAAGGCACAATCATTTCTTCATGGCACTATAATGCCTACAAATCAATCTGCATGGTTGTGAGCTGAAGAATTAGCAGCAGGCCCGGTTTATTTTTCCCACATGAGTATTAAGGATTTCTGTTCTGTTCACCTTTTGTTCTTCAGCAGTGGTAAAGGAAGGAAATCCTAATTAAAACACAAATTGCCACTCTTACTCTCCTCGTAGATTATAAAGTCTCTAAAAATAAAAGGAATGTGGATTAGAATATTACCCTGGCGTTAACAAAGACACCCTCAGTGTTCTGGACGGTTAACTTCCCTTTCCTCTGGTAGGCAGAGAGCTTGTCAATGCACAAAGGGAGAAGTACTGTGCGATTCTGATGAATGGATGCATCATTCACAGCCCTGTAACACGTACAAGATGCTTCGCTGTGAATAGGCCTCTCGGGGATGGGGTGGGGGGAAGGATTCGAGCAACGCGAACATGCGGAGAAGGACAATGTGCCTCGCCACAAAGAGCGCTTTGTAATCCTGCAGATTGAGAGGAATAAAGATATGCTTGTACACCAAGATGAAAAGGGTTGCAGGTATCTCTGTTTCAGCGGGTCAAGACTGAATGAGGAGAGGAGATCTGTCACAGTCTGCAGAAAGAGTGTCAAGAGTTGTGGGTCAAGGTTGCATGGAAACAAAATGCCTTTAATGTACAAAACATTTCAGTCTAATAAGAGCTGTTTTCTTCTTCCATAGAAGGCAGACAAGTGCACTCGAAGTGAAATATGGTTCTGTAGCCATGGAAGGAGCTCGCTTCCAACTGGAACAAGAGGGAGGGAGAGCTGAATGATTGGGAACCCTTTAATTAATATTATTATCTGGCAAACAAGCTGTGCTGCTTGTTCATTTCTGCCCCATTTCACTCTGACTGTTGCACTTCTTGTCTTTGGCAGGTTTAGGACATTGGTCTCATTGTCCCGGCTTCCCAGTCCACTCAAAGCTGCGTGTTACTGCAGAAGGTTACAATGCTCATTTATTAAAAGCTCCTCATTGTACTTCTTACTCTGGGACCACCTGTGAGGTTTATTACTTTGCAGACGTTCCCACAGTTGCCACATCACTGTCAGTCAGGCTACAGTCAGGGGGGTCAGACTGTCCTAGGCGAGGAAACGTCACACACTTTATCAGCAAGTGAGGTCAAACGGTCAGAAGAAATAGGAGCAGAATTGGGCCATTTGGCCCATCAAGTCTGCTCTGCCATTCAATCGTGGCTGATCTATCTCTCCCTCCTAACCCCGTTCTCCTGCCTTCTCCCCATAACCCCTGACACGCGTACTAATCAAGAATCGATTAACCTGTGCTGATCCAGTTGTTCCAAATTAACTGGTTGGTTAATCCAGATGACATTTTATTCCCCAAAAGTTCTTGTGATTTTGTACTTTCTAGAACTAGGACTTTACATTAAAAAGCCACTGTACGAATCCTAAATTGCCATTACTTGAATTTAGTCCATTTCAAGCTCAAAGTCAAAGCATTTTCTCCCACGTCGCTGTGACATCTTTTACTGGATAACCCATAGGACCATAGCTATGATAACCCTATTGCCATCAATTTTTCTATTAGCAACAATTAAGCTTTTTTGCCTCTGTGTGTGAGAGTAGATACAACTTATTGCCATTTGACGAGCTCAATGATTACACACATTTCCTGTTGTGTGTTCTGCTTTGTTGATAGTTCGTAAAAGAAAATGTGGTAATTATTGTGATCAGCTAACTGTCGAAAGGATAGACCTCTGATGGATATGACAGTGAATGCTCAAGGATTAGGGAGACAATAGGATTTGTGGGAGGGGGAATCATAAGCCATAAAGGAAAAATGAGGGTAGCGGGAAGTTTAGTTTGGATTTAGATTTAGATTTAGTTTTAGTTTTAGTTTTAGCGCGGAAACAGGCCCATCGGCCCACCGAGTCCTGGCCGACCAGCGATCCCTGCACACTAACACTATCCCACACACACTTGGGACATTTTTACATTTATACCAAACCAATTAACCTACAAACCTGTATGTCTTTGGTGTGTGGGAGGAAACCGAAGATCTCGGAGAAAACCCACGCAAGTCACGGGGAGAACGTACAAACTCCGTACAGACGGCGCCCGTAGTCAGGATCGAACCTGAGTCTCCGGCGCTGCATTGGCAGCAACTCTGCCGCTGCGCCACCGTGCCGCACAGTTGAGAGCTCACCTTTTTCTGCATCGCTTCATAAAAAGGAATCATTACACATGAATAACTTTCACAATGGCAACCACCTCCAGATGAGCAAAAAGACATGTCGACAAGGAACAAGGAAATAAATGTGAGAGGGTGAGAGAAATGAGCCGGGATGAATAATTCAGGAACTGGATTTCAAATCTTAATGTGTTTAAACATTACAATTGCTTTTATTAAAATATGGAAATGAAATGTTCATATAAGTTAAAAAAATGACAATGAAGATATCAAAAAAAATTTTGAAAGCCAAATTATGTTGAGAAAAGGGTCTTTTGCTCGATCATATCTAGTTGTGACAATGACAAATAGCATGCACTGGAGAGTTGTATTAACCTCTTCCCAGGTGATCTTTCTCTCCCTCTCTCCCATTCCTCTTTTGCCCCTTTATCCTCACCATCCTTCTCTAACCCCTTCTCTCCCATACTCCAATGGCTTTCTCGTCTTGGTCCTATCTGTCCTCTGCTGATCATAAATGATTAAAGAACACCCATACGATCTTCTCAATTTTGTCTCGTAGCACGATGACACTGAGTAAGTTGGGGTCAAAAACAGCACTGCAAACATTGGTCCTGGTCTTGTCCTACCTCCTGCTCTTCACCCTCGTCCTCCCACACCCTGCTTTCCCTCCAGAGATGCTGCCTGACCCACTGAGTTACTCCAGCATTTTGTGTCTATCTTTGGTATAAACCAGCATCTACAGTTTTTTGTTTCTACATTTAGCAAGTTTATTTAAGGTTGAAAAATTGTCTGCATTGTTACTCAAGACAAATTTTATTTGGGCCCAAACCTCTCCTGCATTGGTGCAGCACCCTCTCCTCCCCCCACCTCTCCCCTCTCACCCCTCCACCCTGCCCACTCCCCATCCCCTCTCCCTTTCCCCTCTACCCCCAACCCTCTCCCCCCTCCCTTCCTTCTCCCTCCTCCCCTCCCCCTCCCCCCTCCCCTCCATCTCCGACCCCCCCTCCACCCCACCTCCCCCTCCCCTCCGCTCCCCTCTCATCCCCCCTCCACTCCCCCTCCCCCTCCCCCTCCCCCTCACCCTCTCCACCCCCCCTCCCCTCCCCTCTCCCTTTCCCCTCCCCCTCTCCCCACTCCATCACCCTCAAGGCCCCTAATCCTCCCTCCTCACCCCTCCAATCCAATCCCAGCAACTATTAGCTACATCAATATACTAAAACTCTCGTTTGTTTGGGCTCGAACTACAGCCAGAGCGATACACGATAGCGTGACAATTTTAGGCCCACCTTACTCACCGTCATCGCTTTAATGGCAAAGCAAGTAGGTTTATTGAAATTGGTGTAATATTTTTCAAGTTATTCACATTTTAAAGTTTTTGAAAACCAGCGCATGCACAGTCGGGGCCGGGTCCTCACGTAAGATGGCCGCCAGACCAGCGCCTACACTTACGTAAGATGGCCGCTGGGTGATGCACATGTGCAGTTGGGGGGGGAGGGTCGCCATTTTACGTTCAGCTCCCACTTCCCCGGCCCACGAGGGGGGGAGCGTAACTGCCGCCGCTCCAAACCCCGGGCATCTCCATCATGGGCCGCTGCTCCACCATGGAGTCCCCGCCCCGCCATCACCACTGCCCGCTTCTACAAACCCCGGGTGACTCCATCATGGCCGCCACTCCATCCTGCCCCGCCATCGCGCCGCCGCTCCAAACCACGGGCGTTTCCTTCACTGCTGGCTCCAGAGCCCCGTTGAACCATCACGCCACCACCGCTGCTGCTTCTCCTTCCCCCTCTAAACCCCGGGCATTTCCATCATGGCCGCCATCGCCGCTCAGCCCTCCAGCTCCCGCTCAGCATCACCGCTGCCGCCGCCGCTCCCAGTGCCGCACTCAGCCACGCGCGTCTCCTTCACCGCTCAGCACCGGAGCCCCCGCGCCGAACATTTAAAGGTCAGACTTGCCAGACCAAGAGGACCCGCTGGGCCCAAACCCCTCACGCGTTCCAATCTCAATCTCTCACAATCAATCTCAATCTCTCACAATCTCTCTCTCAATCTCTCTCTCTCTCTCTCTCTCTCTCTCTCTCTCTCTCTCTCTCTCTCTCTCTCTCATCTCTCTCTCTCTCTCTCTCTCTCTCTCTCTCTCTCTCTCTCTCTCTCTCTCTCTCTCTCTCTCTCCTCTCTCTCTCTCTCTCTCTCTTCTCTTCTCTCTCTCTCTCTCTCTCTCTCTCCTCTCTTCTCTCTCTCTCTCTCTTCTCTCTCTCTCTCTCTCTCTCTCTCTCTCTCTCTCTCTCTCTCTTCTCTCTCTCTCTCTCTCTCTCTCTCTCTCTCTCTTCTCTCTCTCTCTCTCTCTCTCTCTCTCTCTCTCTCTCTCTCCTCTCTCTCTCTCTCTCTCTCTCTCTCTCTCTCCTCTCTCTCTCTCTCTCTCTCTCTCTCTCTCTCTCTCTCTCTCTCTCCCCTCTCTCCCCCCCTCCCCCCCCTCTCCCCCCTCTCCCCCTCTCACCTCCCCCCCTCCCTCCCTCCCTCCCTCCCTCCCTCCCTCCCCCCTTCTCTCCCCCCTCCTTTCCCCTCTCCTCTCCCCCTCCTCTCCCTCTCTCCCTCCTTCCCCCCTCCTCTCCCCCCCTCCTACCCCCTTCCTCCCTCTCCTACCTCCACCCCTCTCTGCTCCCTAGGAGATAGATTTAAACGTTTAAAAATATAACACCCATTTCAATGAAACCTCTTCCAATGAGACCATGGGACGACGGTGAGTAAGGTGGGACTAAAATTGTCGTGCTATCGTGCACCGTTTTGGCTGTAGTTCAGGAACAAACAAACAAACAAGAGTTTTTGTATAAAGATTTTATTTGCTGCTGAGCTGTTAAAGATAACCCCCCTTAAACCCCCCCCCCCCCCAAACCTCCCCTACATTAACTGAAATTGAGTTAAGTTTGTTTTAAAGAACCCCACTCACCCACTCCATCCCCCCTCCCCACTCCCCACTCACCCACTCCATCCCCCCTCCACCAACATTACCCCCCCTCCCCCCTCCCCACTCACCCACTCCATCCCCCTTCCACCCCCTTTATCCCCCCTCCCCTCACCTGATCAATACCTATCTCTTTTTAACATCATGCCAAGAGGGAGGAAGACCTCCGAGGTCACGCAGACCTCCGAACCCTTCCGAATTTGGCAGAAAGCTTCCGCCTTCTTATTTTGCTGTAGCATCCTCTGGTATAGCAGCTACATTGATGCCTGGTGGAAGAACTGCACATTCTCCATTCAAGATACCCATCGAAGTGACCGATAATACAATGTGCAACATTGAGAAGAACTCCAACATGGTTCATTTGATCAGGAGTGTGAGACTGATTGTTCGGGATGAGTGCCCGATGATTAGGAGGGAGAGCTTTGAAGCGGTGGACAGAACTCTTCGAGATCTATGCAAAAAGAACGATGAGCCTTTTGGCGACATTCTTACCTTTTGTTGTGGGGATTTTCGCCAACTCCTTCCTGTTGTGAAAAGGGGAAATGATGCTGATGTTGAAAATTCCTGCATCAAGAAATCCTATTAATGTTCAAAATGTTATATTTTGATATTCACATTTTAAACTTTAATAAATCCCTTTTCCACTTTCTGTGCCCGTCAGCCGCTCATGCGCAGTAATACCTCCATGTTCCACGTCACCATGGAAACCCGACGGGCGGGAATGGTGGCGCCACCGGAGAGCCCCTAAGAATGGAGGGGGGGAGATGAGGGGGGATGGAGTGGGTGACTGGGGGGGGTGGGAGGGGAAGGGGGGAGTGGGTGGGGAAGAAGGGGGTTGAGGGGATGGAGGGAGGGAGGGGAGGGGAGGGGAGGGTGCTAGACCAATGCAGAAAAAACACTATTTTAAAGAAAAATTGCGATTGTCATTGAGATTTAAATTATTTTTTTTAAAGCCATTTATTTTAAAGAAAAAAGTGCGATTATCCCACGTCACAATGGCAACCCATTGAGTTGTGGGCCCAACGGGTCCACTTGGTCTAGTAATGAATATTGTTCTATTAATTCTCTCACTCAATTCCCGCTTACCTTTCCAGCACCTGCATTTACAAGAATCCACCATTTCCTTGATTTGAGCTTAATCACTTTTATTTCAAAACTCCAATTATTGCCCCTTTCAGTGGAAAGCACATATTTCACGATTGCAACTTTGAGCGGAAACAGGCCCTTCGGCCCAACTTCCCCACAGCGGCCAAAATGTCCCAGCTACACTAGTCCCACCTGACTGTGTTTGGCCCATATCCCTCCAAACCTGTCTTATCCATGTACCTGTCTAATTGTTTCTTAAACGTTGGGATAGTCCCAGCCTCAACTACCTCCTGTGGTAGACACACAATGCTGGAGTAACTCAGGCAGCATCACTGGAGAGAAGAAATAGGCGACGTTTCGGGTCAACACCCTTCTTCAGACTGATGTCAGAGAAGTGGGTGGGACAAAGATAGAATGTAGTCGGAGACAGTAAGACTGGTGGGAGAACTGGGAAGAGGGAGGGATGGAGAGAGAGGGAAAGCAAGGGCTATTTGAAGTTAGAGAAGTCAATGTTCATACCGCTGGTGTGTAAGCTGCCCAAGCGAAATATGAGGTGCTGTTCCTCCAATTTACGCTGGGCCTCACTCTGACAGAAAGGTCAGATTGGGAATGGGAGGGGGAGTTGAAGTGCTGAGCAACCGGGAGATCAGGTAAGTTAAGGCGGACTGAGCGGAGGTGTTCAGCGAAACGATCTCCGAGCCTGCGCTTGGTCTCGCCGATGTAAAGAGGTTGACACCTGGAACAGCAGATACAGTAGATCACAGGGGTTAACACTGAGAACAGCGGATATGGTGTTACCTCCTATGGCAGCTTGTTCCATTCCCCCACCACCCTCTGTGTGAAAAAGTTACCCCTCAGATTCCTATTAAATCTCTTCCCCTTCATCTTAAAAGTACGTCCTCTGGTCCTCGGTTCACCTACTCTGTGCAAAGGTCTGTGTGCATCTACCCGATCTATTCCTCTCATTCCAACTTTCGCATTACCAGCTCCCCTCATCACCAGCTTTTCAGGGCGGTTCACACTGATTATTCACTACTCCTTCATTGAGAGGATCACCACGTTCTCCTTCACCTGCTGGTTCCACTCTATCAGCCTTCAGAACAGAAACCGCCCGCAGAGCACAGCCACAGTCTGTTCCAACATGACTGGACTCCCTGTCAGAGCCCTCTCTCTCCACCCCATGCGACCAGCAGATGCTAAGGTCAGCTGGCAGGATTTTACAGGACCCCTCACACGTCCTGTTCTCTGTGTTTGAGTGGCTCCCCTCAGGACACCGGCTTCACTGCCCAGGCTGTGGGACACAGAGGAGAAGGGCAACCTTTGTCCCCAAGGGCTGTTCAGCTCCTCAACTCCCAACCACCCCTGTCCCACTGCCCACCCTGCTAATCCCCCCCCCCCAATAGTTTTTGTACAACTCCACATGCCTCTGTAAATTGCCCCACGGGGACAAATAAAATGTTTTTGAACTTGAACTTGAACTTATTGGAAATGAATGGAAATGAAAATCTAATCATTGGTGGGTTGATGTTGTTCTCCAGTCACCTACCCCAGTGTGCATGATTCGTGTGTCACCCATTGCAATAGTTGTTTCCAGACTTTGTACGGTTGGCATCAATATTCACACTGCATCCCATCGCTATTCACTCACACGTGCAGCTTTGTGAGGCAACCAACGCCTTGGTGATTCAAATCAGAGACCAAAGGGAATGTTAAAACGATAAGACACGTGTGACTCCCTACTGTATAATGTGAGCGAATCAACGTCCTATGTCCTGGGCTCTGGAGAAGAGTTACTTTGATCATGAAAAAGGTCAACCGAGTTGTAATTTCAATTTGAGTCAATTGCCTTTGTAAAATTAAGCTGCTGTGAGGTAAGGATTACAGCAACTTTAATAATATAATCACTAATATAAAAATCTCACTCATATTTTTTAATAATAGTCTGGGAACATGCAGACATAACACGTAAATTTAGTTGCAAGAAGGAGCCATTTAATTAATCAGCAGAACCAAATCAAAGGCTTGGCAATAGACAATAGACAATAGGTGCAGGAGGAGGCCATTCGGCCCTTTGAGCCAGCACCGCCATTCAATGTGATCATGGCTGATCATAGCTTTTATTTTCAGTTCATCAAATCAGATTTTCTGCCTAAACAATGATCTTTAACCTAAAGGAAGGTATCACAAAATTCTGGAGTAACTCAGCAGGTCAGGCAGCATCTCAGGAGAGAAGGAATGAGTGACGTTTCAGGTCGAGACCCTTCTTCAGACTGATGCCTGAAAGATATGGACCGGCTCTCTGAAATCACAATCCATTAATCTTTTGTATTTATTTACAAAATGCTGGAGTAACTCAGCAGGTCAGGCAGCATCTCAGGATAGAAGGAATGGGTGACATTTCGGGTCGAGACCCTTCTTCAGACCCGAAACGTCACCCATTCCTTCTGTCCTGAGATGCTGCCTGACCTGCTGAGTTACTCCAGCATTTTGTGAATAAATACCTTTGATTTGTACCAGCATCTGCAGTTATTTTCTTATCCATTAACCTTTTAAACCTTTGTAAAATGTTTCTTTTAAACTATCTGTCAGACCTTCTCTTGAAAGTCTTGTTGAGCCAGCTTCCAACTGCCTTTCTTGGAGGGTTTTTGTACACTGGAAACATACCAGACACATCCTAGTCTCACCCTTTCTTCTTTTGCAGCACTCTTCAAATGACATCTTTTTAATACTTGTCCGATTAACAGAAACTATTGCACATTTGTACAGCTGTCAGAATCTTTGTTCTAATTCACTCATCAGCAGTGGGTATTGCTGCCAAGCCCAACGTCTAATGCTCATTCTGATTTGCATTTGAGACTACAGCAATGAGCTGATTGTTAGATGTGCTGGCAGTCCTTTCTATGGAACCTCTTTCATGCATAGGGAACTTCAGAAATGCGATCATATGAGCAAGATTTATTTCCAAATTTTTAAATTCCAAAAATCTACTTTATTTGCAATAAAAAATATATGCCAAAAAACTGCAAAAACACAATACATTTTAGTGTCTAGACATTCAGTGGTGGCATACTCAGCAACAAGGAACTGCAGATGCTAGTTAAGAAAATAGACACCAAGTGCTGGAGTAACTCAGCGGGTCAGGCAGCATCACTGGAGAAAATGATGGGTGACGTTTCGGGGCAGGGTCCCTCCAGAGGTGCTGCCTGACCTGCTGAACTACTCCAGCACTTTGTGCTTATCTTAAATAATAGGTAGATACAAGTGATGCGGGCTTTTGATGGCCAGATGGCCGGACAAAAGGCAGAGAGGGAAAGACAGGAGGTGAAGAGGGGATGTTATAGAGACGTACAAAATTATGAAAGGACTGGGCAAGCTAGATGCGGGAAAAATGTTCCCAATGTTGGGGGAGTCCAGAACCAGGGGCCACAGTCTTAGAATAAAGGGGAGGACATTTAAAACTGAGGTGAGAAAAAAACTTTTCACCCAGAGAGTTGTGAATTTGTGGAATTCTCTGCCACAGAAGGCAGTGGAGGCCAATTCACTGGATGAATTTAAAAGAGAGTTAGATAGAGCTCTAGGGGCTAGCGGAATCAAGGGATATGGGGAAAAGACAGGCACGGGTTACTGATTGTGGATGATCAGCCATGATCACAATGAATGGCGGTGCTGGCTCGAAGGGCTAAATGGCCTCCTCCTGCACCTATTGTCTATTGTCTATTTTCTGTTGTCTAAGTGTACAATGCAATGTGTGAAGAAGGGTCTCAACCCGAAACGTCACCCATTCCTTCTCTCCAGAGGTGCTGCCTGTCCCATTGAGTTACTCCAGCATTTTGTGTCTATCTACAAAGCAAAACCCTATGATTGGGCACAGGAGAACGAAAAGATTGGAATTTATTCATTGCATTGAATTTATCCAGTTCTAACACACAACATATGTTGTGGCCAGAAATGTGAGATGTTAATCTTTTCAGATAAGGATAACTGGATAGCTCAGTGACTTTGACCATTAACCTTGATTCAAATCCCTTTCGTGTGCAACATTTTTCTACTTTACTATTATTTGTTGTGTGTTCATTTCAGTAGAGCTGAGATGCTAACAGGTCTTTCATTTTCAGTAATGTTTCAGACTACAATGGATTTCTAAAAAAAAGCAAGCCTAATGAAGATGTTTAAAAAAAACAAAATCATCTTTGGAAAATGTAACATTGTGTGAGTAAGTTAATATGCTTCGTAATAGTGTCTGAGTGAAGACTAAATCCTATAGTTCTTTCTGCAAAATCAACAGAAAGTTATGGCAATGTTTTACATCTCTCCACACTTTCTAGTTTAGTTTAGTTTAGTTTAGAGATACAGCACGGAAACAGGCCCTTCGGCCCACCGGGTCCGTGCCGACCAGCAATCCCCGCACACTAACACTATTCTACACGCACCAGGGACAATTTACACTTCTACCAATTCAATTAACCCACAAACCTGTATGTCTTTGGAGCGTGGGAGGAAACCGAAGATCTCGGAGAAAACCCTCGCAGGTCACGGGGAGAACGTACAAACTCCACACAGACAGCACCCGTAGTCGGAATGGAACCTGGGTCTCCGGCGCTGCTTTCGCTGTAAGGCAGCAACTCTACCACTGCGCTCATATCTTTTCTATAGTGTGGTGACTAAAACTGCAATCAGTACCCCAGATGAGGTCTGACTAATGTTTTATAAAAGTTGAAACATAACCTCCCTATTCTTTGCATTAATGAAGGCCAGTATCTCAAAAGCTTTTTTTAAAATCACATTATCTCAAGAGTTAAGAGTCAAGAGTGTTTTATTGTCATTTGTCCCAGATGGAACAATGACTTTCTTACTTTATCTGCCAGTGTTGCCAAGTTCATGGGTCTTTGGACTTGCACACTCTATTCTTCAATGCTTTACCTAACCTCACTGGTATTCATGTACCTAACCTCACTGGTATTCCCAAAAGATTCAGCTCACACTCATCAGGATTAAAGATCGACACAAAAAACTGGAGTAACTCAGCGGGTCAGACAGCATCTCTGGAGAGAGAAGGGAATAGGTGACCTGTCAGGTTGAGACTCTTCAGAACTACAGCATCTGTCTTCCTTCCTACACCTCTGAGGATTAAACTTCATCTGACTTTTCTTAATTCACTAATCCATCCATATAACTCAAGTTGCCCAAGATTACCCTTCACACTGTTAAAAAAATCAAGATTCTTGCCAACTGAGAATCATCTGCATTTATCACAAACCTAGCACCAATCCCAACGGAGCATTGCTGGTCACAGGCATCAAATAAAAAAACTCCTTCTACCATCATCCCCATTTTCTAATCACAAGACACTCGTTGATCCAATTTGCAATTTGCCCAGAATCTTTGCACCACTCTCCCATGAGGGACCTTGTTAAAAATCTTATTGAAGTTCATTTAAACCACATCGACTGCACTGCCCTCATTAATACACTTTGCTACTTCCTGAAATAATTTAATCAGATTCATTAGACCGTCTTAATAAACCCACGCTGAGTATTTCTGATCATTACCTGCCTTTCCAAACAATCATTCATTCTGCCCGACAACATCTTTTCCACTAACAGTTTCAGTTTAGTTTATTGTCACGTGTACCGAGGTACAGTGAAAAGCTTTTGTTGCTGCTATCCAGTCAACAGAAAGACAAGACGTGGTTACAATCAAGCCATCTTCAGTGTATAGATATTTTTATTTATTTATTTTATTTATTTATTTTAATTTTGAAAAGCATATGTACAGATAGAAATAAAAGACAAATTTGTTACAAAATTTTTACATAGCTTCAATTTTTAAATTTTTAAAGAGAGAGAATAAAAATAAAGAAGAATGAAAAAAAACAACAACAAAAAAACTATAAACTATTGAGAAGAGAGAATTTAAAAAAAGAGTTATAACTATAAAAATTAAAGGGGGTAGATCCAGGAGACAATAACCACAGTTGTACATCCAACCCTAAACTCAAGTTTCAACTTTTAATTTTAAATTTTTATTTTAGTCCTGTGTCAAACCCATTTACTTTTCTAAAAATTCAATAAATGGAGACCATATTTTAAAAAATAAATCAGGTTTGTCAATTAAGGCAAATCTTATTTTTTCCAAATGCAAGGTCTCTGTCATTTCCGTAATCCACATTTTAATTGTGGGGGTTATTGGTTTTTTCCAAAATTTAAGTATTAATTTTTTCGCAGTTATTAGACTGTAATCAAGAAAATATACCTGACTTGTTGTAAAGTTTGTAATATGTTCTGATAATCCTAATATTATTAATTTTGGATCCATATCCAATTGCTTGTCGATGACTTTAGAAACTATTTTTAAGATATCCAACCAGAAATTTTGCATTTTTATGCAAGTTACGAAAATATGAGTTAAATTAGCTTCTTGAAATTGACATTTATCACAAATAGGAGAGATACTAGGAAAAATCCTATTTAATTTCATCTTCGAATAATGTAGTCTATGTATTATTTTAAATTGTATTAAGGAATGTCTAGTATTTAATGAACATTGGTGTATATGTTGTAAACTTTCATCCCATAATAATAATAATAATAATGCATTACATTTATATAGCGCTTTTCAAACACCCAAAGACGCTTTACAGGGATTACTAGAACATAGAGAAGAAAATAAATAAATAAATAAGTAAACGAACAGAAAAAGGAGACAGAAGGTGAGGTGACGGTCAGTGGTTGAAGGCAGTGCTGAACAGGTGAGACTTCAGTGATGGTTTGAATATATATATCTTGCATTATGAGTTGGTTCAATCCGTCCTCCCATGCTCGTCTATATGATTCTGATGATGGAATATCAGTATCTAGGAGAGTATTATAAATAAAGGATATTAATTTATTTGAATTATAATGTCGATTCAGGCATTCATCAAGAGTTTCTGGACCTCAAAATTTATATTCTTGCATGTGTAATTTTACATAATCTCTAAATTGTAAATATCTAAAATAATTATTAACATGTAATCCGTACTTCTGTTGTAAATCCTGAAAAGAAAGAAAAGTTCCCTTATGATAAAGATCTCCCACCATTTTAATTCCATAACTTTTCCATTGAGCAAATCCTCTATCTAAGACAGACGGTTTAAAAGAAGGGTTATTCGCAATAGGGAGGAAAGAGGATAATTTACTCAGTTTTAAAGTAAGTTTTCATTGTTTCCAGGTACGGATAACACTATGTATAATCGGATTACCTCCATATGTTTTTTTATTTAAATTTATTGGAGCTAAGAGGATCGCACCAATGTCAAATGGTAAACAATCCTTTTTCTCCATCTTTAACCAATCCGGTTGTTGATCAGTGTCATCCAACCAGAAGGTTATATTTTTAATATTAACCGCCCAATAATAAAATAAGAAGTTAGGTAAGGCAATTCCTCCATTAGTTTTAGACTTACATAAATGTCTTTTATTTATTCTATGAGTCTTGTAGTCCCAAATAAAATTAGTAATAATTGAATCGATTTTAAAAAAAAACTTTTTTGGAAGATAGATCGAAATTGCTTGAAATAAGTATGGTAGCTGTGGAAGAAAGATCATCTTTATAGCATTACTATGACCAACTAATGATATAGAGAGTGTTTTCCAAAATTGGATATTTCTGTGTAATTTAGTAAGTAAAGGAGGAAAATTTAATTTAAATAAAGAAGTATATTTCCTAGTCACGTAAATTCCAAGATATTTAAACTTTTCATAGGCAATTTTAAAAGGAAATTGTTGAAGTATGGCCGGATTTTGTTCCATTATTGGCATAATTTCACTTTTGTACCAGTTAATTCTATAACCTGAAAATGAACCAAATTGAGTTATGAGATTTAATAAATTCGGAATGCTAATTTCAGGATTTGTAATGTATATTAATACATCATCCGCGTATAAAGACATTTTATTGGTTGTATGTTTAGTGTTATAACCGTGAATGTCTGGATTTGATCTAATACTTTCAGCAAGTGGTTCTATAACAAGGGCAAATAGAAGCGGAGATAGTGGGCATCCTTGTCTACAACCCCTAAATAAATGAAATTTAGATGACAGCATTTGATTAGTTAATATTCTAGCTGTTGGGGATGTATATAAAAGTTTCACCCATGAACAAAAAATTTCACCTAATTGAAATTATATACTCTCAGCTCACATTTTAAGGCTTTTTCAATATACTAAACAAATACATTTTGAATTTGGAGATAAACCACAGAAATTGTTAGCACGTCAACTCCGTAAATTAGAAGATGAATCTACAATTCATAAAATTAGATCAGATAACGGAGATTTGCTTAAGCTACCCAAGGACATTAATCAGAGATTTTTGCAATTTTATCAGACATTATATTCATCAAAAATAACAGATAGCTCTGCGCAGATGCAAAACTTTTTGCAGGAATGTAACCTCCCTGGTTTGAACGAGAGTGACAGAAATTTATTGGGCGCAGAAATAACTATGAAAGACGTTGAAGAGACCATTAAATCCATGAAAAATGGGAAGACCCCTGGCCCTGACGGCTTAAACAATGAATTTTATAAAAAATTTAGTGATTTGATCTCTTCATGTTTGCAAACTGTATATAGTTACGCCTTTAAACAACAGAGATTACCACAAACTCTGACTGAATCAACAATAATACTTATTCCTAAAAAAGATAAGGATTCTGAAGACCCTGGTTCGTACAGAGCGATAGCTCTTTTAAATACTGATCAGAAGATATTAGCGAAAATCTTAGCTCATAGATTAAGTTTAGTTATAGATAAATTGATATACCCCGACCAATCAGGCTTTATATCTAAACGATATTCATTTTTCAATTTGAGACGCTTGTTCAATATAATATATTCAAATAGAATATTAAACGAAGATTTAGCAATCATTTCGCTAGATGCTGAAAAAGCATTTGATCAAGTAGAATGGCCCTATCTTTTCTCAGTGAGTGTATAGATACTTGATAAGAAAATAACGTTTAGTGCAAGGTAAAGCCAGCAAAGTCCGATCAAGGATAGTCCGAGGGTCACCAAGGAGGTACAGTAGATAATAGTTCAGCGTTGGTCTCTGGTTGTGGTAGGATGATTCAGTTGCCTGATAACAGCTGGGAAGAAACTGTCCCTGAATCTGGAGGTGTGCGTTTTCACACTTCTGTACATTTTGCTGATGGGAGAGGGGAGAAGAGGGAATGGCCAGGGTGAGACCAGTCCTTGATTATGCTGCTGGCCTTGCCGAGGCAGCGTGAGGTGTAAATGGAGTCAATGGAAGGGAGGTTGGTTTGTGTGATGGTCTGGGCTGTGTCCACAATTCAATGTGATTTCTTGCGGACTTGGACGGAGCTGTTCCCAAACCAAGTTGTGATGCTTCCTGATAAAATGCTTTCTATGGCGCATCTGTAGAGGTTGGTGAAGGTTGTAGGGGACATGCCGAACCTCCTAAGCCTTCTAAGGAAGTAGAGGCATTGGTGTGATTTCTTGGTCATTGCTACAATATTCTCACTGATGATGCGAGTCCGACAGGTGTGTAATTTCCAGGATTGTCCCTATTCTCCCTCAAATACCAACATCCCGGAAGACCATTGGCATGTCTTCTGTCGCACCTGGGGTGTTAACACCATGGATTACTGCTACACCACCAGCAAGTATGCCTTCTGCTCCACCCACTATGCCTAACTGTGGCTAGTCTGATCATCTGTTGGTGCTGCTCTGGCCAGCTTATAGACAGACTTCAACATAAGGCACTAACAAAATGAGTAACACTGTGGTGGGTTGAGGACACATAGCATCTACATGAGGACTTCCTTGAGTTGGTGTAACAAAACATGTTCAAGATCACTTCACCACCCTGACTCTCAGTATGCAGAAAGGTCTCAACCCGAAACGTCACCCATTCGTTCTCTCCAGAGATGCTGCCTGTCCCGCTGAGATACTCCAGCAGTTTGTGTCTATCTTCGGTGTAAACCAGCATCTGCAGTTCCTTCCCACTCAAGACCACTTTTTTTTTAATGGAATAGTTGCAACAATGAATGTAAAGAGTGTAGTCATATGTGAAAATTTGTATAAATTCAAGAAAATGTTCAAAAATATTATATCTGAAAGACACAAAATATGTGATCAGCACTGAGAAAGGACTGGCAAGACAGAAATGATGGTTCTTGACTATATTTATGTTTCTTTCTATGTTTTGTTTATCTGCTTCTGACTTATGATGTTGTGTTTTCTTAACTATATTTTGTTAAGTATTAAGGGTAGGCACAATAAGCTTTGGCTTCTGCCTACACCTTTTATTTTCGGTCAGAAAATATCATGTGTGATTATATTGTTTTATTTTTGATACAATGATTATGAGCTTTCACAACTGTATGGCCAATCTGTTGTATTGTATTGACCGGAAAAAAAATAATATATACATTTAAAAAAATTTTAAAGTCTAGATTCAGTCTGAAGAAGGGTCTCGACCCGAAAAATCGCCCATCCCTTCTCTCCAGAAATGCTGCCTGTCCCGCTGAGTTACTCCAGCTTTTTGTGTCTACCTTCAAGAAGGATGATCCTACTGTGCATAAGAAGGCCAAGTATCATCTCCGCAGGTCTATCAGAGGTACCAAAAGCAATTTCTAAAACAAGCTGGAGGCTCAATTTAATTATATAGGAAGGAACCGCAGATGCTGGCTTATACCGAAGAGAGACACTAAATGCTGGAGTAACTCAGTGGGACCGGGAGCATTTCTGGAGAAGGAATGGGAGACATTTCGGATCGAGGCCCTTCCTCAGGCTGAGAGTCAGGGGAGATGGAGACACGGAGACAAGGAAGTATAAGGTGTGAAAATGAGACATCAAAGGAGATGTGAATTAAGGAAGTGGGGGACAAGATCATTGTTGGATAGGAGAAGGTGACAACGAAGGATACAAAGAGGACAGTCAGACTGGTCATCACTGAAATGAGCTTAATGCCTAAGCCCCTGTCCCACTTAGGTGATGTTTTAGGCAACTACAGGCTGCTCGCATTTAATTCATTAAGGTAAGAATGCCACCTGCATGTGTCCTGAAGAAGGGTCTCGACCTGAAACATCACCTATTCCTTTTCTCCAGACATGCTGCCTGACCCGCTGAGTTACTCCAGCTTTTTGTGTCATCAGATTATGCACCTGACCTGATCCAAAGCTGAATATTACAATATCATTTACACCCTAGATGACATAAACCCAAGTGTTTCATTAGAATATGTACCCAGACCAAGGTGAAATCAAGTATTTGTTCAGCATGTGCATCTACTCCAGTCAGAACAGAACACAGAGATAGGCCTGAGACAGACACAAAATGCTGGAGTAACTCAGCGGGACAGGCAGCATCTCTGAAGAAAAGGAATAGGTGACGTTTTGAATTGAGACCCCTTCTTCAGACAGATCTGAAATGTCACCTATTCCTTTTTCTCCAGAGATGTTGCCTTTCCCGCTGAGTTACTGCTGCATTTTGTGTCTATCTTCAGTGTAAACCAGCATCTGCAGTTCCTTTTTACCCAGAGATAGGCCTTATTGTCAGGTCTCTTTTAATTGAATAATTTTACCTTCCCCTGCTACAACCTTTTTTTTTGCTTCATTTCCAGGTTTTAGTTTAATTTAGAGATACAGCGCGGAAACAGGCCCTTCGGCCCACCGGGTCCGCACCGACCAACGATCCCCGCACATTAACACTGTCCTACACCCACTAGGGCCAATTTTTACAGTTACCAAGCCAATTAACCTACAAACCTGCACATCTTTGGAGTGTGGGAGGAAACCGAAGATCTCAGAGAAAACGCACGCAGGTCACGGGGAGAACGTACTAACTCTGTACAGACAGCACCCGTAGTCGGGATGGAACCCGGGTCTCCGGCGCTGCATTCGCTGTAAGGCAGCAACTCTACCGCTGCGTCACCGTGACCACCCAAATTAATTGTGTTTTTGATAGCATACGCACACTCTGTTAAGTGTCTTCAACTTCTTATGCTTACCTTCTGTCTTGCATTTGGTGAATGTGTCTTGTAAATACCACAATCTTCAATTGCTTCTCCAAGTCACACAGCATCCTGACATGAATGTCTCTTCACCGCTAATTGGCCAAAGTCCTGGAATCTCCTACATAGCAATACAGCAGGCCAAGAAGGTCAGTGGACAGTCCTCAGAAACAATAGACAATAGACAATAGGCAATAGGTGCAGGAGGAGGCCATTCGGCCCTTCGAGCCAGCACCACCATTCAATGTGATCATGGCTGATCATTCTCAATCAGTACCCCGTTCCTGCCTTCTCCCCATACCCCCTGACTCCGCTATCCTCAAGAGCTCTATCTAGCTCTCTCTTGAATGCATTCAGATCTAGCTCTCTCTTGAATGCATTCAGAATGTGGACGTTTGAATGAGGACTCAATGTTGATTCTGACACCAGCATCATGTTGCCTGTATATAATTCAAACCAAATGTGTTTTTTATAGAGTTGTGAATTCAAATCAAGTATAGATTTTAACTCAGGCATGTAACATAGTTCATCTGTTAATAAATGGGAAATAAAATAGAAAATGCTGGGTTGCTTAGTAGGTCAAGCATTTGGAGAGCTGATAAAGGGATATTGACCTTAAATGCTAAATCAGTTTCCCACTCCACTAATGCTTCCTGACCTGCTAAATATGCTTGTCCTTATTTTTCAGATTTTCAACATCTGCAGTCTTATGTTATTTAAGTTGGCTTACAACTGTGGATCGTTAAAGCGTTCATGTGCAAGTCAGTAAAACACGATTGATGTATTGCAATTAGTCCTGGAACTAGATTTACACAGAAGTATCTCAAATTCTGAGCAAAATGTCACTCATCAAATGCATGCATTTAGTCTGAAGAAGGGTCTCGACCCGAAACATCACCCATTCCTTCCGTCTCTCCAGAGATGCTGCCAGTCCCGCTGAGTTACTCCAGCATTTTGTGTTTATCTTCGGTTTAAACCAGCATCTGCAGTTCCTTTCTGCACACAAGTATTTATCACACTGATTCCAGAACACTAGGCTGACACCATAATGGAAACAAGGAAATGTGTGTTATGTCACATTTCTGATATTACCTGTCTGTAATCTTCCCTAGTTAGGCTCTCCAGGCTTATGGTCACTATTGTTGTTCTCACCTGAATGTGGTGTGAACAAAGAGAGCATTCTCATGGTGTTGCAGGGAAAGATAAAGACACATCAAATTTGTTTTTGTGGTGCAGGAGAAGTGGGAGCAGAATCAATTGGCTTTTCATGTTTACCCAATGTAAATCTAAGGCCCCCTCGGTCATGGCTGACCATGGGTGATGCATGCTGGGTGTTGGCTGCTTGCTCCAAGCCTTGGCTAGAGCAGTGTGGATGTGTGGGTGGGATGCAAGCCTGGGCAATGTCATATGAAGGACAGGCTGTTGCCCGTGCAGCACGTCCCCCCTCTACACAGGGATCGATCCAAAGGAACAGCAGAGCCGTTACAGTTTGGCATCAGCGCCATCGCAGGAACTGCCAGAACCAGGTTGTAGACAACGACGGACTGCCTGAGGGACTCTGACTCCGGATTTGTCTTGAGGTTTACTCCTGGAGCCTTTTCCGTGACTGGATATGGCCACAAGGCAGTGGAGGTTTTAGATCAGAGTTGTCCCTCTCCTAGATGGACTGCCTTCCCAGGCTGGCCAGCCTCATCTGTCCGAGACTCGTGGGGGTGGGAGCGTCTACCTTCCCGTGTGTAGCACCTGCCCACTGTGGCCTTCATCCGCCTTCCCAGCCGTTGTGACGCTCCACTAAAGTCAGCCGTCATCCTCCCTCTGCCTGTTCCACCGTTGAGGTCTTGGTTGGATCGCTCTTTATCAGGGACCTCCCCCTCGACCTTACCACCATGGGTGACCCTACCAGGAGCGTAGCATCGCTCTCAGGATCTCAGGACCACACAAGCTTCTCCACAACAACAAGGTGACAATCCAAGGAGAGGTGGATTGTAAATAAATGTAAATAAATGTCACATTTCAGATCTGGTAGGATGAGAAAAATAGAAATAAAATAAAAAATCTCATACCTAAAATTGGAAGTGCAATGTCCAATAATGTAATTATTTCCCTGCTATTCACTCTTACACATGTTAATGAATGTTTTCAAGGGAATATCCAGCGTATTACTACCCTGGGTAGAATCATTTCTCGAAAACCTGTCAAACAATCATACATTAATCGCACATAAAATAATTCCTGGATGGCAATTTATTCTGACACGAGGAAGTCATAAAAGTGGTAGAGATCACGATGAAACTGCTCCCAATGTGACTGTAAAGCAAATTAACTCAAGCTGGCCAATTGAAATCAATCTTTTGGGATTTGGATTTCAATCTCTTCATTATATGAGGAAAAACAGTTTATGGGACCTAGAAGAAATAAAATTATCACAAATACCAGCGGTGGAGCAACAATGGATTGTAATAAAATGCAGCACCTCAAATGTTTTAAAGGATAAATATTTTTTAGGCAGTTGCTACATTTATTGAGATGTTATTGATCAGTAAAACTAGGACGTGTTAAGCGGCAGAAAAAAAGTGACATTGGCATTTGTAAAGATATGAGAAAAGAACCAGTGGAAGTTAAAATACTCCCACAACTGAAGCAAGAATTGTGGGTGATGGGTCTAGAATATCCACTCTATCCAGGCCTTTCACTATTTGGCATGTTTCAGTGAGGTCCCCCCCCTCATTCTTCTAAACTCCAGCGAGTACAGGCCTGGTATTTCAAAATATTGTGAAGCACAATGTACGAGCCATCATAAGCAGATGGTGTACATTGTCAGAGAGTGCAGAGGCATCTTGTTTGCCCGGGGACATTGGAAAACACAATCTGTGTAGGAAGGAACTGCAGATGCTGGTTTACCCTGAAGATAGACACTAGAAGCTTTGAGACTTCTGATTGTCCCCGATTGCAGTCTGACATTGTCTCTCTCGTGACCAGCAAGTGGATCAGAAATGGAGACAGCGTAGAACTCATGTAAACAGGTGATTGTGTCATCATGGACTCAATAGGATGAAGGGCATGTTTCCACGCTGTATCTCCACCCCACCCCACCCCACTCCACCCCACCCCACCCCACCCCACCCCACCCCACCCCACCCCACCCCACCCCACCCCACCCCACCCCACCCCACCCCACCCCACCCCACCCCACCCCACCCCACCCCACCCCACCCCACTTCACCCCACCCCACCCCACCCCACCCCACCCCACCCCACTCCACCCCACCCCACCCCACCCCACCCCAGCCCACCCCACCCCACCCCACTCCACCCCACCCCACCACAATTTACACATACACCAATCCAATTAACCTACAAACCTGTACGTCTTGGAGTGTGGGAGGAAACCCATGTGGTCAAGGGGAGAACGTACAAACTCCGTACAGACAGCACCCGCAGTCAGGATCGAACCCGAGTCTCCGACGCTGTAAGCGCTGTTAGACAGCAACTCTACCACTGCGCCACTGTGCTGCCCAAATCTACTAATCTACTCAATACTCTACTCTATACTCTAATCTACTCTACACTACTCTACTCTACTCTACTCTAATCTACTCTACTCTACTCTACTCTACTCTACTCTACTCTACTCTACTCTACTCTACTCTACTCTACTCTACTCTACTCTACTCTAATCTAATCTAATCTAATCTAATCTAATCTAATCTAATCTGTGATATTAGTGAACTATCAATTTTTATTTGTTTCTTCTACAGGCAAACCTTCATGTTGTCTCCCTGTATTTAATCTCATGTCAGTGTTAGAATAAACCATCTCTGTCTCCACACCTCATGTATGTAAATCATCAGCAGGCCTATAGAGATGTGGCTCCACAACGTTTTCAAATTGTGTTTTTTTTAAATGGAAGAAATCTTAAATCCATCAGTGTATTAACCCGTGTGGAATAATGTGGAGATTTTATATCATTATTGTAAGATTGCCGCATAACAGAATGAAATGCTACCACTGACAATTCTACCTCAGTCTGAAGAATGGTCTCGACCCGAAATGTCACCCACTCCTTCTCTCCAGAGATGCTGCCTGTCCCGCTGAGTTACTCCAGCACTCTGTGTCCATGTTCTCCAGAGATGCTGCCTGTCCCGCTGAGTTACTCCAGCACTCTGTGTCCATGTTCTCCAGAGATGCTGCCTGACCCACTGAGTTACTCCAGCACTCTGTGTCCATGTTCTCCAGAGATGCTGCCTGTCCCGCTGAGTTACTCCAGCACTCTGTGTCCATGTTCTCCAGAGATGCTGCCTGACCCGCTGAGTTACTCCAGCACTCTGTGTCCATGTTCTCCAGAGATGCTGCCTGACCCGCTGAGTTACTCCAGCACTCTGTGTCCATGTTCTCCAGAGATGCTGCCTGACCCGCTGAGTTACTCCAGCACTCTGTGTCCATGTTCTCCAGAGATGCTGCCTGACCCGCTGAGTTACTCCAGCACTCTGTGTCCATGTTCTCCAGAGATGCTGCCTGACCCGCTGAGTTACTCCAGCTTTTAGTGCCTGTCTTCTCCTACTGTCAAGACTACTTTTAGCTTTTTTCTGTGGCCAATAAAAGAGATGATCTGATTCACGTACATGTCACTGACACAATTGGAATGGTGACGTTTCCAATGGGGGTGGGGGGCAGCAATTGTCTGATGAGAGTGAAAAAAATTAATATACCAAAAACTATTTGCAGGTAACAGTTTAAGGGTCTCAATCCGAAACGTCACCCGTTCCTTCTCTCCGGAGATGCTGCCTGTCCCGCTGAGTTACTCCAGGTTTTTGTGTCAATCTACAATTTGATCAATGGCTTTTGGATAGAACTGCGGGATATTTAGGCAATTTAATGCTACTGCCCTTGATTATGTCCTTGATCCACAGGCCAGAGATCAAGCTAGGGGTCGACATCAGATAGTAGAATACCGATATTTAGAAATGTCATAACTTCATGAGGTCCAGGTTTATGGTTAAGTACAGTAAGAGACAAAAGAAAATCTTGAATTTCCACTTTCGGGAGTTGACAAGTTATAGGATTATAAACTTCAAATGTCCTTATTATTTTAATGGGCGCTGCAAAACGCATGCACCAAACTGTGGTAATGTTATGTGCTTTAAGAGATTTAGAGATTTAGAGATACAGCGCAGAAACAGGCCCTTCGGCCCACCGGGTCCGCGCCGCCCAGCGATCCTCGCACATTAACACTATCCTAAACACACCAGGGACAATTTTTACATTTTACCGAGCCAATTAACCTACAAACCTGTATGTCTTTGGAGTGTGGGAGGAAACCGAGGATATCGGAGAAAACCCACACAGTCATGGGGAGAACGTACAAACTCCGTACAGACAGCACCTGTAGTCGGGATTGAACCCGGGTCTCCAGCGCTGCATTCACTGTAAGGCAGCAACTCTACCGCTGCACCACCATGCCGGTGAGGTGTTTATTGGCGTTTCAGCGAAATCGATGTCCAAATAAAAGTTCCTCTTGTAAAATATCCAAGAAAAATCCTTGACCATGTGAAATCTGAGCAATAGTCTAGGGGGTGAAACAAAAGCATTTCAGAAGTAGGATCCGAGGAGTCTCTTCAAAGGGAAGGAAGGGAATGGAAGGTGTTGATGTGCATTTTCAGGATGGTTATCTGACAGTGTTTGAGAGGCAAGGGTAGATTATGAATGGCAATACTCATCTGGGCCAATGGGGAACAATTAAAGGTTAATGTTACAAACAGAACAAGAAGCCAGAAATTCGTTTCAGCGATATGACTGGGCCACAGATACTTAAACTTGTTACTCAAACGTAATGGACAACATTTCTTTCAGAGTTTTCCTCTCTCCAAATTACTTTTGATTAACCTGTATGAATAATGTTTTGTTTAGTTTAGTTTAGAGATACAACGCGGAAACAGGCCCTTCGGCCCACCGGGTCCGCACCGTCCAGCGATCCCCACACATTAACACCATCCTATACACACCAGGGACAAGTTACACTTTTACCAAGCCAATTAACCTACAAACCTCTACGTCTTTGGAGTGTGGGAGGAAACCGCGGATCTCGGAGATAACCTACGCAGGTCACGGGGAGAACATACAAACTCCATACAGACAGCACCCGTAGTCAGGATCGAACTCCGGCCCTGTAAGCACTATAAGGCAGCAACTCTACTGCTGCGCCACCGTGCCGAATTACAATTATCACTATGGTTCAAATTCAATTTATAGTTGGGATGTACTAGAGATAGACACAAAATGCTGGAGTAATTCAGCGGGACAGGCAGCATCTCTGGAGAGTAGGAATGGGTGACGTTTTGTCGTTTCGATGTACTGGATGTCCGTGAGGAGCTGTGAATACATGGCTCATTGTTTTACCAAATATTCAAAGCACCCACTCCATTCAAAGGTGCAAAGACACAATTAATTTCTGGTTACTATGGCGAGTCCGAAACTTGTTGGTTGTAGACGAAGTTTATTGCAGCCGCAATACACGAATACAAAGTTAAACAACAAGGTACAGGACAACCAATACAAACTTACTGTCTTCCTTGAAGACTTCGCCGAACTGACTAAAACGGGCGCCAAACGCGCACATGACATCGCTGGCCAATCAGCGATGTCGTTCCCTGGACCAATCCCCATGGTCGCGTTCCCACGTGACCTCGCTGGCCAATCCGAGGGTTCGACGACCTGGACCATTCTCTATGGTCGCTACATGACCCCCCCCCAGAACCCGAGGTGCGGAACCTAGCTGGGAGCCGGATTTCGCGACCATAACGAGTACGGAGAGGGACAGCCTGAACCACAGGAGCCGGAGGTTCCGGACTTGGTGGAACAGCCGGAACGAGAGGTTCTGGAGGAACTACCGGCACGGGGGGTCCTGGAGGAACTGCCGAAACGGGGGCTCCTGGAGGAACTGTCGGAACGGGGGTTTCTGGACTGGGCGGAACTAACGGAGGTCGGCCTCTCCTAGGGGTTTGACCGACCAGGACTGGTTGATCCGGATCCAAATGGGCAGGTTTGAGCCGGGACACCGAGACGAGTTCACTCTTGCCGCCCATGTCTAAGGTGAAGGTAGCCGTTCCCTTACGTAAAACCCGGAACGGCCCTTGATAGACCCTCTGCAACGGGGCGCGATGGGCATCTTTACACAGAAAAACAAACTCACAGTCCTTCAGGGAAGACGGTTCATGTACCATGGGACACCCATGACGTGAAGTCGGCACTGGAGCCAGGGAGCCCACCCGTTCCCGGAGGGATGCTAACGCTGATGGGACTGTAGGGAGCAGGGCTGAAGGGTCCGGAAACAGATCTCCGGGTACTCGAAGTGTCGAGCCATATACTAGCTCTGCGGACGACGCACCGAGATCTGGCTTAGGAGCAGTCCGGATGCCCAAAAGAACCCAAGGGAGTTGGTCTACCCAGTCCGGGCCTTCAAGCCTTGCACTGAGGGACGCCTTAAGTTGGCGGTGGAACCTTTCTACGAGTCCATTTCCTTGGGGGTGATATGCAGTTGTGGGTTGTAACTTGGACCCGTACAGTTCCGCCAGCGCGGCCCAGAGGGACGAAGTGAACTGTGGCCCTCTGTCAGTTGTAATAACTGCCGGGACCCTGAAACGAGCTACCCAATGAAGGGCCAAAGTCCTAGCACAAGACGCTGACGAGATATCAAACAATGGGAAAGCCTCTGGCCACCGGGTGAACCGATCCACCACCGTGGCAAAGGCCCGACCAAATCCACGTGGATGTGGAAAAAACGAAAAACCGGGACCTCGAAATCCTGTACGGGGGGCTGGACGTGGCGCTGGACTTTAGCGGTCTGACAGGGCACGCAGGAACGTGCCCACCCCGCTACCTGTTTCCGCAGGCCATGCCAGACAAACCTCGCTGCTACCAAGGCAGAGGTGGAGCGGATGGACGGGTGCGCCAGCCCATGAATGGCATCGAAAACCCGGCGCTGAAGGGAGGGCGGTACTACCGGCCTGGGACGAGGAAGAGAAACATCGCACCAGACTTTCGTGCCCTCCGACCCACAAGCTACCTGGGCCAACTTCAATCCCGAAGTGGTGGACTGGTAAGCCGAAACGGTATCCGCTAGGAGCTGTGCCTCCGCGAGCTGCTGGGGATCCACTTCGCAGTCCACCGCCGAAATAGGGGGAAAAGCAGGTCTAGACAGGGCGTCAGCAACGGCATTAAGCTTACCCGCGATATGACGGACATCTGTGGTAAATTCGGAGATAGCAGTCAGGTGCCGCTGCTGGCGGGCCGACCATGGGTCAGACAATTTCAAAAAAGCAAATGTTAATGGCTTGTGGTCCGTAAAGGCCACGAATGGGCGGCCCTCGAGGAAATACCTGAAATGACGGACAGCTAAATAGAGAGCTAGAAGCTCTCGGTCAAATGCGCTATATTTCAGCTCGGCCGAATTTAGTTGCCGGCTGAAAAACGCTAAAGGCTGCCAACGGCCACCGACCTGCTGCTCCAGAACCCCACCCACCGCCACGTCAGAGGCGTCAACCGTCAGGGCCGTGGGGGCGGAGGGGCTCGGATGGACCAACATGGTGGCGTCTGCCAAGGCTGCCTTAGCTGCCGTAAAAGCCGACTCTGCGGTCGGGGACCACAACAACTCTACCGGATTCCCTGCAAGGCATTGGAAAAGCGGGCGCAGGACTCGCGCCGCTGCCGGAACGAATCTATGGTAGAAATTAACCATGCCTACGAACTCCTGCAGCCCTTTTACTGTGGTGGGCCTGGGAAAAGCCCGGATAGCTTCCACCTTCTCGGGCAAAGGGGCGGCGCCGGCAGGAGTAATTCTGTGCCCTAGAAAATCGAGGGCAGGCAGGCCGAATTGACATTTGGAGGGTTGGATAATGAGCCCGTGGTCTTGGAGCCGCTGGAACACGGTCCGCAAATGGGCCTGGTGTTCCTGCACTGAGGGGCTGGCTACCAGGATGTCGTCTAAATAAATAAACAAAAAGGGTAAACCCTGGCCCACGCGGTCCATCAGTCGCTGGAAAGCCTGTGCCGCGTTCTTTAAACCGAAAGGCATACGCAACCATTCAAACAACCCGAACGGAGTAATAGTTGCAGTTTTTTGTATGTCCTCCGGTCGCACCGGAATCTGATGGTATCTTCGCACCAAATCGATTTTGGAAAACACCACCGCTCCTTCCAGCCCAGATGAAAAGTCCTGTAGGTGCGGTATGGGGTAGCGATCAGCCGTGGTGACAGCATTGAGACGCCGATAATCGCCACATGGCCTCCACCCCCCCAGATGCCTTGGAGACCATGTGTAACGGCGAGGCCCACGGGCTGTCAGACTGACGGACAATTCCCATTTCCTCCATCTTCCTGAACTCCGCCCTTGCCACCACCAGTTTGTCTGGCGGTAGTCTCCTGGCCCGAGCGAAAACGGGAGGGCCTTCGGTGCGGATGTGATGGACCACACCGTGCTTAGCCGAAGGTGCGTCAAAACGTTGGACGAGCAGCTCTGGGAACTCTGCCAGAATCGCAGCATACGAGTCGGGGGCCGCGACGACGGCCTGGACAGTAGGGCTGGGCGAGGAGGCGATTGTCGGAGCGACGTGCTCATCTTCGGCGGAGGGTCGGAGGTCGTTACCGCGGACATCAGGAACCAGTGAAAAAGCCCAGAGAAAATCTGCGCCCAGGATCGCTTGTTTGACGTCGGCTATGATGAATGGCCATTCGTACGTGCGGAGGCCTAACACAAGGGACATCTTCCGTGTACCGAAAGTGCGAATTGGGCTGCCATTAACCGCGATGAGGGTGGGACCTGTCTTACCCGATCTGGTTTTGAGGTCGGTCGGCGGCACTATGCTGACGATGGCTCCCGTGTCTACCAAAAATTCTGTGTCTGTGAATCGATCATGGACATAGAGGCGCCGGTTCTGGCCAATCGTAACTGCCCCTATGTACGATCGGCCGAGGCATTTCCCGCGAAGGTACAAGGCAAACGACAGTTGCGGGATTCGTTACCCCATCGTAGGTGATAATAGCACCAGCCGCGCTTGTGCGGATCTTTTTGGCGGGCTTTCGGAGAATTGGCGGGAGACGTGGCGCCATCTTGCCGTCGCTGTGGCCTGGTCACCGATGTCGAGACTTTGTTGATTGAACCACTTGCCTTGTTTTTTGCCGCTATGAGCGCGTCCGCTTTCGCTGCATATGCTTCGGGGTCCTTAAAAGAACAATCCGTAAGCAGCAGTCGGACATCCTCGGGAAGTTTCTCGCGGAATGCCTGTTCAAACATCGGGCAATCCGTATGCTCACCGGCTAGCATCATCATTTCGGCCATGAGGACGGAAGGCAGTTGGTCTCCAAGATCGGGTAGGTGCAGAAGTTTTGCCGCACCACCATGCTTATTCAACCCGAAGGTTCGTAGTAATACCTTCTTCATGGCCTCGTATTTGTCTTCCGCAGGTGAATTTACGATGAACCGCATCACGCGCTTGGTTGTGTCCGGCGATAGCGCGCTGACGAGGTAGAAGTACTTCGTGGACTCGTCCGACACCTTCTTTATATGGAATTGAGCCTCGGCGTGGATAAACCAAGCTTGCGGTGCGTACGTCCAAAATAACGGAAGATGAACGCCTGCCGCGCTTGACTCCGGTGTGCCCTGCTCGGTCATCGTCAACGAGGCGTCGGGTTCCTGCTCAGTCGGTGATCGTCC
Source organism: Rhinoraja longicauda (assembly GCF_053455715.1). Classification (NCBI taxonomy): domain Eukaryota; kingdom Metazoa; phylum Chordata; class Chondrichthyes; order Rajiformes; family Arhynchobatidae; genus Rhinoraja; species Rhinoraja longicauda. The sequence goes on along the minus strand of NC_135959.1, from coordinate 76,601,502 downwards.
AGATCACGTCGGGGTCACCAATATAGCGAGTCCGAAACTTGTTGGTTGTAGACGAAGTTTATTGCAGCCGCAATACACGAATACAGAGTTAAACAACAAGGTACAGGACAACCAATACAAACTTACTGTCTTCCTTGAAGACTTCGCCGAACTGACTAAAACGGGCGCCAAACGTGCACATGACATCGCTGGCCAATCAGCGATGTCGTTCCCTGGACCAATCCCCATGGTCGCGTTCCCACGTGACCTCGCTGGCCAATCCGAGGGTTCGACGACCTGGACCATTCTCTATGGTCGCTACATTACGATTTTATAATCCAAATATTTGGCTTAATTCCACAGAATAAAGTTTACAGCAAATCAGAGAAGCATCTGTTTTAAATACTGAAGCCTTCAAAACCAAGGAACTTACAGGCACATAACTATTATTAAAAACATGTCTTAGCACCTCAATGGACTGAGCCGTATTGCGGTTTGTTTGTGCAGCAGGAGATTGGCTTACAGTTATTTTTATTCAATTAAAAAAAGCAAGGTTAAAATTATTAATACACTTCATTTCATTTGTTTTAAAGTGGAAGTCCTTATCAAACACATGCTTGTGTAATTCCCAGTTGTTTTACTCAGTAATGCATTTCCAGCAAAGTAACGTGCTTTATATCTTGCATTTACGAACATAATATGAGGATTTTCGTAAAACTACCATTTGTTTCTCATCAATTGAAAACGTCACTTCCAAATGCTACGGCTAAATTTGTCATTTTGGGTGTATAGATGGTTAAATAAACAAACGTGACAGTATCGAATTCCGACCCTAGGTAAATAATCGGAGGCATACCAGAGATTAAGTGGTAAAGGGTTAAAGCGAAGTGTGATTTGGTGACAATCGATTCTCTGAGCCCTCCCTGTGGAAAGTGAACTCCCGGGGAGAGCATCCTAAGAAATCACTGACGGTGAGAAAATGATATAGACATTAGACAATAGACAATAGGTGCAGGAGGAGGCCATTCGGCCCTTCGAGCCAGCACCGCCATTCAATGTGATCATGGCTGATCATTCTCAATCAGTACCCCGTTCCTGCCTTCTCCCCATACCCCCTGACTCCGCTATCCTTAAGAGCTCTATCTAGCTCTCTCTTGAATGCATTCAGAGAATTGGCCTCCACTGCCTTCTGAGGCAGAGAATTCCACAGATTCACAACTCTCTGACTGAAAAAGTTTTTCCTCATTTCCGTTCTAAATGGCCTACCCCTTATTCTTAAAATGTGGCCCCTTGTTCTGGACTCCCTTAACATTGGGAACATGGGGAACATTGGGAACATCTTGCCTAGGAGCATAATGAGTGGCTGAGCATTATGCTCCCAGGCAATCCTCTATGCATTACAGGGACGGACCATTTCATCTGAGTACCAAATCACAGACAATCTCACCACCACCCACCACTCCATTGTAGAATGTAAGGAAAACTAGGTTTGGAAAATAAACTAATACTAAATGCAAAACACTTACAGCAGGGGTTGCTCAGAGGCATAGCAGTACAGCTACCGCCTCACAGGTCCAGAGACCCCAGTTCAATCCTATCCACGGGTGCTGTCTGTACGGAGTTTGTACGTTCTCTTCATGACCTGCGTGGGTTTTCTCCGAGATCTTCGGTTTCCTCCCACACTCCAAAGACATGCAGGTTTGTAGATTAATTATCTCGGTGTAAATATAAAAATTGTCCCTAGTGTGTGTGGGATAGTGTTAATGTGTGGGGATCGCTGGTCGGCACGGACCCGGTGGGCCGAAGGGCCTGTTTCCGCGCTGTATCTCTAAACTAAACTAAACTAAACTAGATACTGGTGGCAACATTGCACATTTAAAGTCGGAGCCCATGATTGCTTTGCTTCTTATTAAGATGAGGTTAATATTGGGATATATGGAAATGAAGAATGCAGCTTACCTGTGATCTAAACTAAACTAAATTAAACTAAACATCTCATCATAAATCTCATTCTTCCAAGTAATCAGTTGCAAAGATGATACACTTTTTCTTTTCAAATGCACTGACTAAATTTCTCTCTTTAGAGTCATAGAGTCATAGAGTAAGAAAATAACTGCAGATGCTGGTACAAATCGAAGGTATTTATTTCACAAAATGCTGGAGTAACTCAGCAGGTCAGGCAGCATCTGAGGAGAGAAGGAATGGGTGACGTTTCGGGTCGAGACCCTTCTTCAGTCAGGAAGCAGGGTGGGAATAAGTGTACTCTAGATAGTTCAGTAGGTTTATAATAAACGTCAGTCAATAGCCTATCTCCTGTGATGTAGACGGTGAGATCAAGAAAAGGGAGGGAGGTGTCGGAGCTGGTCCAAGTGAATTTGAGCGCAGGATGGAAATTGGTGGTGAAGTTAATGAAGTCAGTGAGTTCTGCATGGGTGCAGGAGGTAGCACCAATACAGTCGTCAATGTAGCAGAGATAGATCATGAGTGGAATAGATAGGGGAAATGCACAGAGTCTTTTACTCAATGTGGGGGAATCAAGAGCAGAGGACATAGATGATGGGGGGAAGATTTAATAGGAGCCTGGGGCAATTTTTTTACACAAAGGTGGTAGGTACATGGATTGAGCTACCAGAGGAGGCACGGTGGCACAGCGGTAGAGTTGCTGCCTTGCAGCGAATGCAGCGCCGGAGACCCAGGTTCGATCCCGACTACGGGTGCCGTCTGTACAGTATTTGTACGTTCTCTCCATGACCTACGTGGGTTTTCTCCGAGATCTTCGGTTTCTTCCCACAATGCAAAGACGCGCAGGTTTGTAGGTTAATTGGCTTGGTAAATGTAAAAATTGTCCCTAGTGGGTGTAGGATGGTGTTAATGTGTAGGAAAATAACTGCAGATGCTGGTACAAATCAAAGGTATCACGAAATGCTGGAGTAACTCAGCAGGTCAGCCAGCATCTCAGGAGAGAAGGAATGGGTGACGTTTCGGGTCGAGACCCTGTGCAGGGATTGCTGGTCGGTGCGGACCCGGTGGGCAGAAAAGGCCTGTTTCCGCGCTATATCTCTAAACTAAACGAAAAAACTAAAGAAGGTTGTTGATGCAGGTACTATCGCAACGTTTAGAAAACATATGTACAGTTACATGGATAGGAATAGGTTTAGAGGGGTGTGGGCCAAACGCAGGTTGGTAGGACTAGTGGAGATGGGGTTATATTGGTCGGAGTGGGCGAATTGGGCACATGGGCCTGTTTGCACATTGTATGACTCGATGGTGGCTTCCTAAAGGATGGCTATCATTGGCTATCTTGCTGCTGTGTGTGAATAACCCACATGGAGACTAAACATGGTAATTGTACATAAAACGCAGAACATAGAAAAGTAATTTTAGGAGAGAGAGGCCATGTTTGACAGGTTTGCTGGAGTTCTTTGATGATGGAGCAAACAGGGTGGATAAAGGCCCTGTCCCAGTTACACAATTTTTAAGGCGACTGCCGGCGACTGTCAAAGTCGTAGCAGATCGCCAAAATTTTCTTTTGTCCTACGACAATGACCACGACAATGACCACGACAATGGCCACGACAATGACCACGACAATGACCATGACAATGACCACGACAATCATCATGACAATGACCACGGCAATGGCCACGACAATGACCACGAAAATGACCACGACAATGACCACGAAAATGACCACGACAATGACCACGACAATGACCACGAAAATGACCACGACAATGACCACGACAATGACCACGACAATGACCACGACAATGCTGAGTCAGGTCGATACAAGTTATTTCTTTGTGAAACGAGCACCTGGCTAAGAGATTACACCGTCTTCGGAAACATCGTGAAATTCCCACGCTTACCTGACCGTCAAATTGTTGCCTCCAATCTACCTGTCAAATGTCTTGACGGTAAATAAATTGGTTAAACAAAACTATCTTCTGGTATCTTCAAATGGCTTTACTTAATTTAATATTACGTGCTTCTAAATGCATCTGCGACAACCTAGCAAACCTGGGGACAGCGTGCGACAGACAGCGCCCGCAATAAGCTACGATACCTGGCGACAAGCCAGCTGGCGCCCAGACATTTCTATCTGGAATTTTTTTCCGCGACGCGCCGAGATCCACTACGATTCATTGAAGACTCCTCACGATCATGCCCGCGACACCCCGGCAAACGTTCAGTGACAGCCTAGTCACCGGCAGTCGCCTTAAAATCTCCTAACTGGGAGTACATTTGGATATCCAGAAGGCATTCAAAAGGCAGCCATTTAAAAGGTCACTGTACAAGATAAAAGAACATAGTTTTGGGACTGATATATTGGCGTAGATAATTAAATAACTAACAGAAAAACAGAAAGTCAGGTTAAAGGTATTGGCAATCAGTAACTAACGAGGCTCTACAACTACATAAAATCTATATTAAACAAGTGGATTATGGACTCAGTGTACTGTAACTAAATATGCCTCTGATGCAAGGATATGTTGGTTAGCAAGATGTGTAAAGAGCCTGTAAAGTTAACTCACCGTATTCCTCAGTCTGAAGAAGGGTCTCGACCCGAAACGTCACCCATTCCTTCTCTCCGGAGATGCTGCCTGACCTGCTGAGTTACTCCAGCATTTTGTGCCTATCACTGTATTGATGTATGGTTTTACCTGATTTGATGGGATAGCACACAAACAAAAGGGCAGCATGGTGGCGCAGCGGTAGAGTTGCTGCCTTACAGCGCCAGAGACCCAGGTTCGATCCCGACTAGGGGTGCTGTCTGTACGGAGTTTGTACGTTCTCCCCGTGACCTGCGTGGGTTTTCTCCGAGATCTTTGTTTTCATCCCACACACCAAAAACGTACAGTTTTGTAGGCTAATTAGCTTGTTGTAAATGTAAATTGTCCCTAGTGGGTGTAGGATGGTGTTAATGTGCGGGGATCGCTGGTCGGTGTGGACCCGGTGGGCCGAAGGGCCTGTTTCTGCGATGTATCTCTAAACTGAACTAAACTAAACTAAACAAAACTAAACTAAAAGCTTTTCTGTGTGTGTGTGTGTGTGTGTGTGTGTGTGTGTGTGTGTGTGTGTGTGTGTGTGTGTGTGTGTGTGTGTGTGGGTGTGTGTGTGTGTGTGTGTGTGTGTGTGTGTGTGTGGGGGGTGTGTGTGTGTGTGTGTGTGTGTGTGTGTGTGTGTGTGTGTGTGTGTGTGTGTGTGTGTGTGTGTGTGTGTGTGTGTGTGTGTGTGGGTGTGTGTGTGTGTGTGTGTGTGGTGTGTGTGTGTGTGTGTGTGTGTGTGGGGGGGGGGGTGTGTGGGGGGTGTGTGTGTGTGTGTGTGTGTGTGTGTGTGTGTGTGTGTGTGTGTGTGTGTGTGTGTGTGTGTGTGTGTGTGTGTGTGTGTGTGAGTATGTGTATCTACACACTGAACTGTTTTTCTCGTTTATTATATTGTTTACACTGTACTATGTTTACATATTCTGTTGTGCTGTAGCAGGTATGAATTTTGTTGTTCAATCTGCAACAAATGACAATAAAACACTCTTGACTATATTGCACATGGTATAACTCTGCTTGCAGAGGACATCGTTTCATTAAAGACTACTGTATCCATTGTTCAAGGTAGGGACTCTTATACTTCGGCGAGACCAAACGCAGACTGGGTGATCGTTTCGCTGAACACCTTCGCTCAGTCCACTGGACCTACCTGATCTCCCGGTTGCCAAACACTTTAATTCCCCTTCCCATTCCCACACTGACCTTTCTGTCCTGGGCCTCCTCCATTGTCAGAGTGAGGCCCAACGCAAATTGGAGTAACAGTATCTCATATTTCGCTTGGGCAGTTCACAACCCAGTGGTATGAATATTGATTTCTCTAACCAAGTAACCCCTGCCCTCCCTCTCTCTCTCCATCCCTCCCCCACCCAAGTTGCACCAAGTTCTCGTTCTCAGCTAGCAAACAGCTAACAATGGCCTGTTTCCTTTATCATCATTATTGTTTCGCTTATCTTTCATACATTTGTTCTATATCTGTCTACATCACCGTCTATATCTCTCGTTTCCCTTTCCCCCAACTCTGAGCGGCACGGTGGCGCAGCGGTAGAGTTGCTGCCTTACAGCGAATGCAGCGCCGGAGACTCAGGTTCGATCTCTGACTACGGGTGCTGTCTGTACGGAGTTTGTACGTTCTCCCCGTGACCTGCGTGGGTTTTCTCCGAGATCTTCGGTTTCCTCCCACACTCCAAAGACGTGCAGGTTTGTATGTTAATTGGCTTGGGCAAATGTAAAAATTGTCCCTAGTAGATGTAGGATAGTGTTAATGTGCGGGGATCGCTGGTCGGCGCGGACCCGGTGGGCCGTAGGGCCTGTTTCTGCACTGTATCTCTAAATCTAAAATCTAAAATCTAAATCTCAGTCTGCAGAAGGGACACGACCTGAAACGTCACCCATTCCTTCTCTTCAGAGATGCTGCCCGACCCGCTGAGTTACTCCAGCATTTTGTGTCTGTCTTCGTTTCAAACCAGCATCTGCAGTTCCTGCCTAATCATTAAATACAATGCAGACAGGATGCATAGCGTTGATTCTTGGCTAAAGAGGGGTTCATGTATCATGTAAGACTGTGCTGAGTTGGCCTATACTCATTGCTGTATAGAAGAATGGAAATTGATCTTCTTGAGACATTTAAGATTACGGAGGCAATTGTGAGGGAGAATGTTTTAACTCATGGGGATATTGCAAGACATAGTTTCACAACATGGGGTCACCTGTTAAGATGGAGGTGAGAAGCAATCTGTTCTCTCAGGGGTCTTGATCATTTGCAATTCCTAGCCCTGAGAGCCAAGGAGGAGGAGTCACTGAATAAACTCAAGGCAGAAATTGAGAGACTTCAGAACTACAAGGCAGCTCGGGGGTTTGAGGAGAGAGAATAATGTGGAGGAAGGAACTGCAGATGCTGGTTTGAGCCAAAGATAGACACAAAAAGCTGGAATAACTCAACGATTCAGACAGCATCTCTGAAAAAAAGTCTCGACCCGAAACCTCACCTATTCCTTTTCTCCAGAGATGCTGTCTGGTCAACTGAGTTAATCCAGCTTTTTGTGTCTACCTTTGGGGCAAGAATGTCGTTTGGAATCTATGACTAGGGAGACCGGGTGGAGAGGGCTTGTGTGTCAATTGGCCATAATCGCCTCTACTTCCTATTTTCTTAATAATTTGTTGTTTATTCTCAAATTACAAGAATCTGAATGCCTGTTCTTTCAATAGACAATGGACAATAGACAATACACAATAGGTGCAGGAGGAGGCCATTCGGCCCTTCGAGCCAGCACCACCATTCAATGTGATCATGGCTGATCATTCTCAATCAGTACCCTGTTCCTGCCTTCTCCCCATACCCCCCGACTCCACTATCCTTAAGAGCTCTATCTAGCTCTCTCTTGAACTTCCAACTTGAAATGATGACCGTAGTGAGTAAAGGTAAGTTGTGTCTCATCAGGGGCAGGGGAAGTTCCCGATAGGTGCTGCAGGTCTGGAGATGACCCGGTGGTGATTGAGGAGGGGTCGGAGATCGAGGTGTAGTTCGATCCTCCGTGTCCGGGGTTATGTCCGCGCCCGGGTGGTGTTGGAGAGGGACTACGCGCTGTCCACGGGCACCCTGGAGGATGTCTGGGACCGCTGTGTACCACAGAGGCTCAAATGCCTCCTTGGCAAGGATGTCCACTACGGGTGCTGTCTGTACAGAGTTTGTACATTCTCCCAGTGGGTTTTCTCCGAGATCTTTGGTTTCCTCCCACACTCAAAGGGCGTACAGGTTTGTCGGTTAATTGTCTTGGTGTATGTGTACATTGTTGCCAGTGTGTGTAGGATAGTGTTAGTGTGCGGGGATCGCTGGTCGGTGCGGACTCGGTGGGCAGAAGGGCCTGTTTCCACGCTGTATCTCTAAACAAGGATTGTAACGTTGTTGTTTAATACTCAATATATCTGATATTTAAGAATATTTATTTAACTTTGTATTAGGGTGGTGGGTTTGTTGGTATGGCTTTGTGTTGTACATATTATTCTTTGTAATAATTGATCACATTTATTTTTGGGAAAAATAAATTCGAGGATGGGGGATACTGGAGGTTTGTCGAGGACGATGCCAAAAACAAAGAGGGGGATGTGGGGAGGCCGCCAAGAAAACATAGGGGGACTCAGAAGGGCAACCGCTGAGAGAACAAAGGGGGACTCGCATGGGGGAGCCGAGAAAAAAGGGGGAACATTGGGCACTCAGTGGAATACTTTGCAACTCTGTCACCACCCTTTGTGTGGCGAATCTTTGCCTACTGGTGTGCGGAAAACAAAGAATCTCACTGAAACATGCCACGTTTAGTTCAGTTCAGAGATACAGCACGGGAACAGGCCCTTTCGGCCCACTGGGTCAGCGCCGACCAGCGATCCCCGCACATTAACACTATCCTACACACACCAGGGACAGTTTTTACATTTACCAAGCCAATTAACCTACAAACCTGCACGTCTTTGGAGTGTGGGAGGAAACCGGAGGTCTCGGAGAAAACCCACGCAGGTCACGGGGAGAACGTGCAAACTCCGTACAGACAGCACCCGTAGTCGGGATGGAACCCGGGTCTCCGGCGCGGCATTCGCTGTAAGGCAGCAACTCTACCGCTGCGCCACCGTGATAATAAAGTATCATTGATATGTACACCGATAGACAGCATGGCAGATTCCTCAGGATTAGTGTAATCTCTCAAATTCCCACTGGTTCTTATGAATCCTGACCTGGTATCTTTCCCAGAAGGAACCCGTGTTTGCCCGCCAGCCTCACTCAACATAAATGTATTTGAGTATAGAAGTTGGGAAGTCATGTTGCAGTTGTATAAGACGTTGGTGAGGCCGCATTGAGAGCATTGTGTTCAGTTCTGGGCATCATGTTAAAGGAAAGACGTTATCAAGTTGGAAAATTTTACGAGGATGTTGCCAGGACTAGAGGGTGTGAGCTACAGGGAGAGGTTGAGTAGGCTGGGTCTCTATTCCATGGAGCGCAGGAGGATGAGGGGAGATCTTAAGGAGGTGTATAAAATCATGAGAGGAATGAATCGAATGGATGCACAGAGTCTCTTGCTCAGAGTGGATGAATTGAGGACCAGAGGACATACTTTTAAGGTGAAGGGGAAAAGATTTAATAAGAATCTGAGGGGTAAGACACAAAGGGTAATGTGTGTATGGAACAAGTTGCCAGAGGAGGTAGTCGAGGCAGGGACTATCCCAACGTTTAAGAAACAGTTAGACAAGTACGCGGATCGGTCGGGTTTAGAGGGATATGGCCCAAACGCAGGCAGGTGGGACTAGTGTAGCTGGAACATGTTTTTTGGGCCGGTGTGGGCAGGTTGGGCTGAAGGGCCTGTTTCCACGCTGTATCACTCTATGACCCAACAAAATAAACTCCAACTATTTACTCTGTTTGAACCAAAAGCATTAATCAATCCAGGTTTAGGATTCAACGTTCAAATGCTGCATCCATTGATAAGGAGATTAGCGTCACCTGTACATCTCCAGTGCTTGTTTCCAGAAAACTATTTCACCTCAGCTGTCGGCAGAGCAGAAGGTTCCTTGTTCAGAAGCATCCTCATTTATCAGAAGTCATCCTCTATAGTGGATGACAAGTCAACTGTCTATCTCTCAGTGAAGCTCACAAAAGCACCCTCAGTCGTTCTAATTTGCCATTGCTCAGCCCTCCATTAGGGCTGGAGGATAACATTCTGCGGCAGTATTAATGTGAGGATTAGTGGCAATCAGTTCAATAAACAAATCTAATGTGGACTTGGAGAAATGAGGATCAAGTCAAGTCAAGTTTATTTGTTACATACACATACACGATGTGCAGTGAAATGAAAGTGGCAATGCCTGCGGATTGTGCACAAAAAATAATTACAGTTACAACATATAAATTAAGTTAATAAGTTACTATTAGTGTAGACAAAAATTTAGTCCCTGGAGTTATAATAGTTAACAGTCCTGATGGCCTGTGGGAAGAAACTCCGTCTCATCCTCTCCGTTTTCACAGCGTGACAGCAGAGGCGTTTGCCTGACCGTAGCATCTGGAACAGTCCGTTACTGGGGTGGCAGGGGTCCCTCATAATCTTACTTGCTCTGGATCTGCACCTCCTGATGTATAGGTCCTGCAGGGGGACGAGTGTAGTTCCCATGGTGCGTTCTGCCGAACGCACTACTCTCTGCAGGGCCATCCTGTCCTGGGCAGAGCTGTTCCCAAACCAGACTGTGATGTTGCCGGACAGGATGCTCTCTACAGCCTCAGAGTAGAAGCAATGAAGGATCCTCAGAGACACTCTGAATTTCCTCAGCTGTCTGAGGTGGTAAAGGTGCTGCCTTGCCTTACCCACCAGTGCGGCAATGTGCGTTGCCCACGTCAGATCCTCTGTGATGCGGACTCCCAAGTATTTAAAACTGCTCACCCTATCCACAATAGACCCATTCATTTCCAGTGGCGTGTACGTCCTTGGATGTTGAGCCCTTCTAAATTCCACAATCAGCTCCTTCGTTTTAGTGACATTCAAGAGGAGGCTATTGTCCTGACACCAGAGTGCCAGATCAGCCACCTCCTCCCGGTAGGCCTTCTCATCGTTGTCGGAGATCCGGCCCACCACCACAGTGTCATCAGCAAACATGATGATGGAGTTTGAGCTGAACCTGGCCCCACAGTCATGTGTGTACAGGGAGTACCGTAGGGGGCTAAGGACGCAGCCCTGGGGGGATCCTATGTTCAGGGTGAGGGAGCTAGATGTGTGTTCCCCCATCCTGACCACTTGGGGCCTGGCGGTGAGAAAGTCCAGGACCCAGGCACACAGAGGGGTGCTAAGCCCCAGTTCCAGCAGCTTCTCAACTAGTCTGCTGGGGACTATTGTGTTGAATATGTGAATCATTTTACCATATTGCAGCAATGTATAGCCTATTGTTACTGTTGGGATTTAAGGGAGTTCTGGATATCATACCATTGCTGCAGAACATATTCTGAAACACGGATACTATGCATACACAAACCTAAAGGTGGCACGTCACATAAGAAAAGCATCGCAAAGCAAATTAAATGCCCCAGATAGAATGGTTTAAACGGCTCATAAATAATGTGCAGATAATGGACTGGAGAGGAAATCACATATAATAATGACTGTCTGGAAATTTAAATGGAGTAATTCTTCAGACTGAGGTAATCACTGAAGACAGTAAGGCTCAGTTGCATTGAGAACTTATTTTTCTGATTTTAAGGAAAATGATGAGATTGAAATTATGAGAGGAATAGATCGGGTAGACGCACAGAGTCTCTTGCTCAGAGAAGGTGAATCGAGGACCAGAGGACATAGATTTAAGGTGAAGGGGAAAAGATTTAATAAGAATCTGAGGGGTAATATTTTCACACAAAGGGTGGTGGGTGTACAAGCTGCCAGAGGTGGTAGTTGAGGTAATGTTGAGGGACTGTCGCAATAGGCAATAGACAATAGACAATAGGTGCAGGAGGAGGCCATTCGGCCCTTCGAGCCAGCACCGCCATTCAATGTGATCATGGCTGATCATTCTCAATCAGTACCCCGTTCCTGCCCTCTCCCCATATCCCCTGATTCCGCTATACTTAAGAGCTCTATCTAGCTCTCTCTTGAATGCATTCAGAGAATTGGCCTCCACTGCCTTCTGAGGCAGAGAAGTCCACAGATTCACAACTCTCGGACTGAAAAAGTTTTTCTTCATCTCCGTTCTAAATGGCCTACCCCCTTATTCTTAAACTGTGGCCCCTGGTTCTGGACTCCCCCAACATTGGGAACATGTTTCCTGTCTCTAACGTGTCCAACCCCTTAATAATCATACATTTCGATAAGATCTCCTCTCATCCTTCTAAATTCCAGTGTATACAAGCCTAGTCGCTCCAGTCTTTCAACATATGACAGTCCCGCCATTCCGGGAATTAACCTAGTAAACCTACGCTGCACGCCCCTCAATAGCAAGAATATCCTTCCTCAAATTTGGAGACCAAAACTGCACACAGTACTCCAGGTGTGGTCTCACTAGGGCCCTGTACAACTGCAGAAGGACCTCTTTGCTTCTATACTCACAACTCCTCTTGTTTTGAAAGCCAACATTCCATTGGCTTTCTTCACTGCCTGCTGTACCTGCATGCTTCCTTTCAGTGACTGATGCACTAGGACACCAAGATCTTGTTGTACGTCCCCTTTTCCTAACTTGTCACCATGCAGATAATAATCTGCCTTCCTATTCTGACCACCAAAGAGGATAACCTCACACTTATCCACATTAAACTGCATCTGCCATGCATCCGCCCACTCACACAACCTTTTCCGTCACCCTGCAACCTCATAGCATCTTCCTCACAGTTCACGCTACCACCCAGCTTTGTATCATCTGCAAATTTGCTAATTGTACTTTTAATCCCTTCATCCAAGTCAAATTGGATGTTTAAGAAACAGTTAGACAGGCACATGGATAGGAAGGTTTGGAGTGATATGGAACAAAAGCGGGTTGCTGGGAGTAGTGTAGCTGGGACATGTTGGCCGGTGTGGGCAAGTTGGGCCACAGGGCCTGTTTCCACACTATCACTCTATAACACTATGTGTGGGATAGAACTAGTGTATGGAACTAGTTATGTTGGTCAGTGTAACAACAGATAAGTGTCATAAATGAATCAAGAATGTTTACCTCCAGAATTTAAATGCACAACGCCATTATAGTTTTGATTTCTTTTGTTTCAGTTTTGTATTGTTACGCTTTAAAAGCTGACAACTTCCCTGTGCAGGACAACTGAACCAACAGGGTTCAAAGAAGGTGCTATGCATTCTCAGCACTGAAGTCATAGTTCTACTCATAAAAGCTGGAGTAACAGCGGGTCAGGCAGCATCTCTGGAGAGAAGGAATGGGTGACGTTTCCGATCAAAACTCTTCTTTAGCCACCTGAAGAAGAGTCTCGGCTAGGGTTGCCAACTGTCTGGTATTAGCCAGGACATACCATATTTTGGGCTACATTGGTTTGTCCCGTACGGGACCCCCGTTGTCCCGTACGGGACCCCCGTTGTCCCGTATTAGTAGAGTTGCCAACTTCCTCACTCCCAAATAAGGGACAAAGGGTGATGGCCCTTATACAGTATTAGGCCCTGGGGGGGGGGGGGGGGGGGGGGGGGGGGGTGCTATAGGCCCAGACGCTGAAGGCCCTGACACTGTAGGCCCTGTCGCTGTAGGATCCAACAATTTAGGTCCCGACAGTTTAGCTCCCGACACTCTAGGTTTCTGACATTTTAGCTCCGGACAGTCTAAGTCCGGAGGCCCAGGCGCCGCCTAACGGAAGTTGCATAGCAACTGCCTCCCGGCCCGGGCGGCCGCCATTGGTGGTGTGGGAGCATGCTGGCTGGGGTGAGGTCACATAGGGCGCGGGGCGGTGACATCACCTTGTCACATATTTGGGAGTGCGGAAGTTGGCAACCGTAGTCTTGGCCTGAAACATCACTTGTTCCTCTTCTCCAGAGATGCTGCCTGTCCCGCAGAGTTACTCCAGCATTTTGTGTCTATCTTTGTGTAATCCAGCAACTGCATTTCCTCCCTATATTTCTAGTTCTACTCAACTGGCTGCATGAAGCAGGCTATGTCATTTGCATGACCAACATATGAGGCCTGAAAATTACAATTGCAACACAAAGTATATAAATAAAGCACTATAACACCAGGATGAGCGCTCAACCAAGAAAACCAAGCCCACAGCCAAAGTACTATCTAAAGAAACTATACAAGCCTATGCTTGGGCCAATAACAAACTCCATATACAATAATCAGCTACCTACATGTTAACGCGCACATAAAGAAACTGATGATAGAGTCATAGAGTCATCGAGTGATACAGTGTGGAAACAGGCCCTTCAGCCCAACTTGCCCACACCGGCCAAAAATGTCCCAACTACACTAGTCCCACTTGCCTGTGTTTGGTCCATATCCATCCAAACCTGTCCTATCCATGTACCTGTCAAACCGTTTCTTAAACGATGGGATAGACCAAGCCTCAACTACCTCCTCTGGCAGCTTGTTCCATACACCCACCACCCTCCGTGTGAAAAAGATACCCCTCGGATTCCCATTAAATCTTTTCCCCTTCACCTTGAACTTATGTCCTCTGGTCCTCGATTCCCCAACTCTGGGTAAAAGACTCTGTGCATCTACCTGATCTATTCCTCTCATGATTTTGTATACCTCTATAAGATCTCCCCTCATCCTCCTGCGCTCCAAGGAATAGAGACCCAGCCTACTCAACCTTTCCCTGTAGCTCACACCATCTAGTCCTGACAACATTCTCGTAAATCTTTTCTGAACCCTTTCAACTTTGACAATGTCTTTCCTATAACATGGTGCCCAGAACTGAACGCAATATTCTAAATGCGGTCTCACCAACGTTTTATACAACTGCAACATGACCTCCCAACTTCTATACTCAATACTCTGACTGATGAAGGCCAAAGTGCCAAAAGCCTTTTTGACCACCTTATCTACCTGTGACTCGACCTTCAAGGAACCATGCACCTGTACTCCAAGATCCCTTTGCTCTACAACACTACCCAGAGGCCTACCATTTACTGTGTAGGTCCTGCCCTTGTCCAACATCCCAAATGCAACACCTCACACTTCTCTGTATTAAATTCCATCAACCATTCCTCCGCCCACCTGGCCAATCGATCCAGATCCTGCTGCAATCTTTCACAACCATCTTCACTATCTGCAAAACCACTCACTTTAGTATCATCAGCAAACTTGCTAATCTTGCCCTGTATGTTCTCATCCAAATCATTGATGTAGATGACAAACAGTAACGGGCCCAGCACCAAACCCTGAGGCACACCACTAGTCACAGGCCTCCAGTCTGAGAAGCAACCTTCCACCATCACCCTCTGCTTCCTTCCATGGAGCCAATTTTCTATCCATTCAGCTATCTCTCCTTGGATCCCATGCGATCTAACCATCCAGAGCAGTCTACCATGTGGAATCTAGTTGAATGTCTTACTGAAGTCCATGTACACAACATCTACAACTCTGCCCTCATCAACCTTTCTACTCACGTTTTCAAAAAAATATCGTGAGCACTGGATCGTGAGATGTAGATGCAGGTATATCATTGGGGTTATCAAGTGGGCACCTGCCTTCACTGGTGTTTCGTTGAGTTAGGCCCAGACAATGCGGTATTCTGAACTCTATTTTGGGAAGAGAACATCAGATAGTCAATCAATAGTCAATAGTCATTTATTTGTCACATACACATAAATGTGCCGTGAAATGAAAAATTATCTGAAGTTCAACAATAAGCCCAATAAGAATAATCAATAAAAATGCAATAACACACACAATATAACCAACACCAAACAAAAAGAAACATCCATCACAGTGAGTCTCCTCCAGTCCCTCCTCACTGTGATGGAAGGCCAGAATGTCTTTTCTCTTCCCCTGCCGTCTTCTCCCGCGGTCAGACTGTTGGAGTTGCCACATCGGGGCGGTCGGGGCTCCCGACATTGAAGCCCCCGCCGGGCGGAGAAAATCCTGCGGCCTATTTCAGGCCGCGCCAGACGGTGAAAGGTCCGCGGCGGGCCGACCCAAGCCCCGCGATTCGGGGCGGGCGAAGACGCTGCCGGAGCTCCCGATGTCGGCCTCCACCCAGAGGCCCGCGGGCTTCCGACGTCCACGCGCCCCGCGCCAGAGCCTCCAGAGACGAGTCGCAGCCGCTCCCGCAGCATCCGAAGGCAGCCAGCGCCGCAGGTGGTGAGTCTGGTCCGCGGGCTCTGCGAACCAGAGCCCAGGTGCTCCCAGCTGGAGCCCGCCAGCTCCAGGTGCATGGCCGATGGTAGGCCGCAGCGAGAACGGAGACACGACACAGAAAACAAAGGTCGCGTCTCCGCTCGGGAGAGACACTTTTACAGTCCCCCCCCCCCCCCCACATAACAGACAACCGCAAACACTACATCATATCTAAACTACAATTAAGACAAAAACAACAACAAAACACAAAAGACAAACGGACTGCAGGCAAGCCGCAGCTGTGAGGGCAGCACTGGCTCCTAAAGCTAGAGGAAAAGGTTTCAAGGATGTATTAAAAGTCTACTTGAAAAAAATGCAACACTGCCATAGCCATGGACAGCTGACTGACTGGATAGAGAATTAGCTTCATGCTGAAATCAGAGGGTGATGGTAGTGGAGAGTTGTTTATTAGACAGAGAGGCCCATTGCTAGAGGGTCGATGCTAAGCCCATTGCTGTTTGTGGTGTATGTCAGTGATTTGGATGAGAATGTACAAGGCATGACGAGTAAATTTGCAGACCACACTCGAGTGGGTGATAGCATATTTTAGTTTTGTTTTAGTTTTAGAGATACAGCGCGGAAACAGGCCCTTTCGGCCCACCGGGTCCGCGCCGACCAGCGATCCCCGCACATTAACACTATCCTACACACGCTAGGGACAATTTTTACATTTTCCAAGCCAATTAACCTACAAACCTGTACTCTTTGGAGTGTGGGAGGAAACCGAAGTTCTCAGAGGAAACCCATGCAGGTCACGGGGAGAACGTACAAACTCCGTACAGACAGCACCCGTAGTCAGGATGGAACCCGGGTCTCCGGCGCTGCATTCGCTGTAAGGCAGCAACTCTACCGTTGCGCCACTGTGCAGATATTGAAGATAGTTATCAAAAATTGCAGCAGGATCTTAATCAGCTGGGGAGGTAGGCTAAGAAATGGCTAATGGATAGGAAGGTACTGCAGATGGTGGTTTACACTGAAGGCAGACACAAAATGCTGGAATAACTCAGTGGGACAGGCAGCATCTCTATTGATAAGAAAATAACTACAGATGCTGGTACATCAGTCTTCAGTTTGAAGAAGGGTCTCGACCCGAAACGTCACCAATTCCTTCTCTCCCGAGATGCTGCCTGACCTGCTGAGTTACTCCAGCATTTTGTGAAGAAAGCATCTCTATGGAGCCTGAAGGCTGAAGATTCAGTTTTTCATATTCTTCAGTCTGAAGAAGGGTCTCAACCCGAAACGTTACCCATTATATATATTCAGAGATGCTGACTGTCCTGCTGAGTTACTCCAGCATTTTGTATCTACCTTCAAATGAGTAATGTAGTTTAATGCAAATAAATGCACAGTGTCCATCATGCTCTGAGCAGCCGACAAAAAATGCTGAGTTGGTATTTTCCTTCCAATTTAGTTTCTGTACTATAGGTTAACTTCCTGTGATATGCGTTCAAGAACACTTAAGTTCTTATTAATACTAATATATTTATTTGTCCTTCACCTTGGATCAATGTTTTAAATATCCTTTCTTTTTCAATAAATGGATAATTTGGCAGGTGAAGTATTATTTGATTGAAATATATGAGCTCGAGTGGATGTGGAGAAGATATTTCCTATCATAGCAACATTTAGATGAGAATTAAGTCCAATTTTTCAATGCAGAGATTGTGTGACTTTTTGACAGTGAGAGGATAATGTCTCTTGGGAACGTTCTTCCTCAAACGAGACCAAGCGCAGGCTCGGCGATCGTTTCGCTGAACACCTCCGCTCAGTCCGTCTCAACCAACCTGATCTCCCGGTGGCTCAGCACTTCAACTCCCCCTCCCATTCCCAATCTGACCTTTCTGTCCTGGGCCTCTTCCATTGTAAGAGTGAGGCCCAGCGCAAATTGGAGGAACAGCACCTCATATTTCGCTTGAGTAGCTTACACCCCAGCGGTATGAACATTGACTTCTCTATCTTCAAGTAGCCCTTGCTTTCCCTCTCTCTCCATCCCCTCCCCATTCCCAGTTCTCCCACTAGTTTTCCTGTCTCTGACTACATTCTATCTTTGTCCTGTCCCCTCCCCTGACATCAGTCTGAAGAAGAGTCTCAACCCGAAACGTCACCCATTCCTTCTCTCCTGAGATGCTGTCTGAACCGTTGAGTTACTCCAGCGTTATGTGTCTACCTTAGAGGCAGGGTTTTTGAATATTTTTAATGTAGAGGGAAACAAAAAGATACCACAGGTAGAATGGACTGAACTGATCTGAGAGTACAAATAGATCAGCCATGAACAGATCAACCAAAGGTTTGAGAGGATCAGGGCGGTCACGGTGGCGCAGCGGTAGAGTTGCTGCCTTACAGCGAATGCAGCGCCGGAGACCCGGGTTCCATCCCAACTAAGAGTGCTGTCTGTACAGAGTTTGTACGTTCTCCCCGTGACCTGCGTGGGTTTTCTCTGAGATCTTCGGATTCCTCCCACACTCCAAAGACGTTGAGATATGTAGGTTAATTGGCTTGGTAAATGTAAAAATTGTCCCTAGTGGGTATAGGATAGTGTTAATGTGCGGGGATCGCTGGTCGGTGCGGACCCGGTGGGCCGAAGGGCCTGTTTCCGCGCTGTATCTCTAAACGAAACTAAACTAAATTAAGTGCCCTACTCCGGCTCTAACTTGACTGATCACATACTCCATCTACTCCTTGTCCTGATTATTTACTTACTTTGTTTCAGATCTGGCAGATCAGAGATCCTGGCAGGATTCAGTAATTCATAATCAATTTCAGTGTTTTCGATGTGTAATGTGAGTGATATATTTGAGATTGTTGTTCATAGATCGTTTGGGATGTAAAGTAAACATTGAGAAGGCTACACAGAGACTGTAAAATTGGAAAGTTTAACGGCTTTTCACCGATATCTTAGGATTCCTCCCACACTCAAAAGACATAAAGGTTTGTAGATTAATTGTCTTGGGATAAGTGCAAATTAGACAATAGACAATAGGTGCAGGAGGAGGCCATTCGGCCCTTCGAGCCAGCACCGCCATTCAATGTGATCATGGCTGATCATTCTCAATCAGTACCCCGTTCCTGCCTTCTCCCCATACCCCCTGACTCCGCCATCCTTAAGAGCTCTATCTAGCTCTCTCTTGAATGCATTCAGAGAATTGGCCTCCACTGCCTTCTGAGGCAGAAAATTCCACAGATTCACAACTCTCTGACTGAAAAAGTTTTTCCTCATCTCAGTTCTAAACGGCCTACCCCTTATTCTTAAACTGTGGCCCCTTGTTCTGGACTCCCCCAACATTGGGAACATGTTTCCTGCCTCTAACGTGTCCAACCCCTTAATAATCTTATACGTTTCGATAAGATCTCCTCTCATCCTTCTAAATTCCAGTGTATACAAGCCTAGTCGCTCCAGTCTTTCAACATATGACAGTCCCGCCATTCTGGGAATTAACCTAGTAAACCTACGCTGCTCGCCCTCAATAGCAAGAATATCCTTCCTCAAAATTGTCCCTAGAGTGTGTCGAATGGTGTTAATGTGCGGGGATCGCTGGTCGGCGCAGACTCGGTGGGCCGAAGGGCCTGTTACCACATGATATCTCTAACCTAAGCTAAACTAAACTAAGAAAGTTTGCTGAGAGTTTCCAAGTGAATTACCTGTGATGGGAAGGAATGATGTTATCAGTATGTGTTGGCACCCACAGTCCGCTGATCAGTGCGGAATGGTGTTGTGTGCCACATTGACTACCTGCTGTGTTCAGCTGGGAGATCCAGCTGGCTTGGCAACGAGACAGCCAGCTGCATTGTCAGGCTGCACAGCATTGGGCGAGTCACGGGAAAATGTTCAACCAGATGTTCAGGTTCATGTTGCAGGAAGGAACTACGGGTGCCGGTTTAAACCGAAGACGTACACAGAATGCTGGAGTAACTCAGCGGGACAGGCAGCATCTCTGGAGAGAAGGAATGGGCGAGGTTTTGGGTCGAGACCCTTCTTCAGACCAACTTGATGCTTGTCCAACCTCCCCTTAAACGCACCCATATTATTCCCTTCAACCAATCCCTGTGACAGCAACTTTGACTCTTCAGGTGAGGATATTTTGGTTTCTGGGAATTCATGATTGAAAGTCTTGGAGACTCGCTGAAGAAAAATCTCAGCCCGAAACGTCATCTATTCCTTTTCTCCAGAGATGCTGTCTGACCCGCTGAGTTACTCCAGCTTTTTGTGTCTATCTTTTCTTATCTTGATAGTTTGTCTCTGTTTATGATTTTGCCACAAGTTGAAACAACATCTCCACTCTGTTCAAAACTATAATTTTAAATGCCTCTATTATGTCACCTCTTTGTCAAGGGACATCATTTCCTGATGCAGTGTTTATTCCTGTATTAGATCTAGTATCAACTCAGCGGGACAGACGGCATCTCTGGAGAGAAGGAATGGGTGATAGACAATGGACAATAGACAATAGACAATAGGTGCAGGAGGAGGCCATTCGGCCCTTCGAGCCAGCACCGCCATTCAATGTGATCATGGCAAATCATTCTCAATCAGTATCCCGTTCCTGCCTTCTCCCCATACCCCCTGACTCCGCTATCCTTAAGAGCTCTATCTAGCTCTCTCTTGAATGCATTCAGAGAATTGGCCTCCACTGCCTTCTGAGGCAGAGAATTCCACAGATTCACAACTCTCTGACTGAAAAAGTTTTTCCCCATCTCAGTTCTAAATGGCCTACCCCTTATTCTTAAACTGTGGCCCCTTGTTCTGGACTCCCCCAACATTGGGAACATGTTTCCTGCCTCTAACGTGTCCAACCCCTTAATAATCTAATACGTTTCGATAAGATCCCCTCTCATCCTTCTAAATTCCAGTGTATACAAGCCTAGTCACTCCAGTCTTTCAACATATGACAGTCCTGCCATTCCGGGAATTAACCAGAAGTTAATTCGGGTAGAGTTTCGGGTAGAGACCCTTCTCCATGTCCAAAAACTCTCGACTCGAAACATCTCCCATTCCTACGCTCCAGAGATGGTGCCTGTCCCACTAAGTTACTCCAGCATTTTGAGTCTACTTCAGTTTAAACCAGCATCTGCATTTTCTTCCAACACATTAGATCTGGTATCATCCTTGTAACTACTCTCTGCACAACCCCCAATGCCTTTGTATCCTTTTCACTGCAGGCAGCCAGAATGGGACGCAGTGTTGTGTGTTTGCGAAGTACAGCAGGCACATATTTAGCAAATATGCCCACTGTCTGTTCTGTTTCTCCAGAAATAAGCCTGAGGATGTGGACTGATAACGTCATGTCCTTGCTAACTGACATAACTTTTGGCATATTGCAACAGGCCCTTTCAGCCCACCGGGTCCGCGCTGACCAGCGATCCCCGCACATTAACACTATCCCATACCCACTAGGGACAATCTTTACATTTACCAAGCCAATTTACCTACAAACCTACACGTCTTTGGAGTGTGGGAGGAGTCCGAAAATCTTGGAGAAAACCCACGCAGGTCACGGGGAGAACGTACAAACTCCGTACAGACAGCACCTGTAGTCGGGATCGAACCCGGGTCTCCGGCGCTGCATTTGCTGTAAGGCAGCAACTCTACTGCTACGCCACCGTGACCGCCCTTTCCAGATAATACACTCTTCCAGATATTAAATGATTTCCTTAATTAAAGCAGGAAATATTGGAAATAGTATGCAGATCAGACGGTATCTGTTGGGAGAAGTAGAGTTGAGGCTTCTTCAGAATTGGAGTAGTTTGAAAAACTGACGATTAAAAAGCAACCATTGGTAAAAGAGAAATGATTTCCTAATGTGGATTATGCCTACTGAACCTCAAGTAGAAGTCCTTTCACATTGCTAAAATATGTTGATTAGTTTCCCTTTAATAATGTCAAAGGCACCAATTACTTGACCCTGTCATTTAATTCTATTTACAGTAAATTTATGTTTTCTCTTAACCTTTGCCAAAAGGGTAAGAGTTTGACTTTTAAATGATTCATAATTCTAAACGTTGTAAAACAAGATGACAGTAAAATTGAAGATAGACTCAAAGTGCTGGAGCACCTCAGTGGGTCAGGCAGCATCTCTGGAGAAAAGCAACAAGTGACATTTCGGGTCAGAACCCTAAACAGTAAAACTGATCTGCACTCATCAGGACAAAGCAAGTTCATGCCAAGTTATTAAAGCATAATCCAGACTAAAATATAATGAGGTCACTGTCGGCGGTCACGGTGGCGCAACGGTAGAGTTGCTGCCTTACAGCGAATGCAGCGCCGGAGACCCGGGTTCCATCCCGACTACGGGCGCTGTCTGTAAGGAAGTCAAGTCAAGTTTATTTGTCACATACACATACACGATGTGCAGTGAAATGAAAGTGGCAATGCCTGGGGATTGTGCACAAAAAAGAATTACAATTACAGTATATAAATAAAGTTAATACAGAGAAGACAAAATTTAGTCCCTGGAGATATGATAGTTAACAGTCCTGATGGCCTGTGGGAAGAAACTCCGTCTCATCCAATCCGTTTTCACAGCGTGACAGCGGAGGCGTTTGCCTGACCTAGCATCTGGAACAGTCCGTTGCTGGGGTGGTAGGGGTCCCCCATAATGTTGCTGGCTCTGGATCTGCACCTCCTGATGTATAGGTCCTGCAGGGGGGCGAGTGTAGTTCCCATGGTGCGTTCTGCCGAATGCACTACTCTCCGCAGGGCCTTCCTGTCCTGGGCAGAGCTGTTCCCAAACCAGACTGTGATGTTGCCGGACAGGATGCTCTCTACAGCCCCAGAGTAGAACCACTGAAGGATCCTCAGAGACACTGAATTTCCTCAGCTGTCTAAGGTGGTAAAGGCGCTGCTTTGCCTTACCCACCAGTGCGGCAATGTGTGTTGCCCATGTCAGATCCTCTGCGATGCGGACTCCCAAGTATTTAAAGCTGCTCACCCTATCCACAGTAGACCCATTTATCTCCAGTGGCGTGTACGTCCTTGGATGTTGAGCCATTCTAAAGTCCGTAAAGGAGTTTGTACGTTCTCTCCGTGACCTGCGTGGGTTTTCTCCGAGATCTTCGGTTTCCTCCCACACTCCAAAGATGTACAGGTATGTCGGATAATTGGCTTGGTAAATCTAAAAATTGTCCCTAGTGGGTGTAGGGTGGTGTTAATGTGCGGGGATCGCTGGTCGGCGCAGACCCGGTGGGCCGATGAGCCTGTTTCCGCGCTGTATCTCTAAACTAAACTATAAACTAAACTAGAGGTATGAAGTCAAACAGTCTGCTGATTCTGTATCCATTTACAGTTCCTATTGTGAACAAATTTGGAACGACATCTTTATACTATTTTGTGATTCTTAATTGCATCTTTTGTCTTATTATTCATGTTTCTTTAAAGTTTTTGATTCCTCATTATTTTTTAAGTAATCATTAACAAGACTATTCCTCTGGGGAAGCTTCAAGAGATACTGACCGTACTTTTATAAAATAAATTAGCCTCACAATAAAAGAAGAAAAAATAGAATTTTAATATTGTTCACATTATCTTATGTCAATAGATAGAAGTAGGCCATTCGGCCCTTCGAGCCAGCACCACCATTCAATGTGATCATGGCTGATCATTCTCAATCAGTACACCGTTCCTGCCTTCTCCCCATACCCCCTGACTCCGCTATCCTTAAGAGCTCTATCTAGCTCTTTCTTGAATGCATTCAGAGAATTGTCCTCCACTGCCTTCTGAGGCAGAGAATTCCACAGATTCACAACTCTGACTGAAAAAGTTTTTCCTCATCTCCGTTCTAAATGGCGTACCCCTTATTCTTAAACTGTGGCCCCTTGTTCTGAACTCCCCCAACATTGGGAACATGTTTCCTGTCTCTAACGTGTCCAACCCCTTAATAATCTTATACGTTTCGATAAGATCCCCTCTCATCCTTCGAAATTCCAGTGCATCCAAGCCTAGTCACTCCAGTCTTTCAACATATGACAGTCCCGCCATTCCGGGAATTAACCTAGTAAACCTACGCTGCACGCCCTCAATAGCAAGAATATCCTTCCTCAAATTTGGAGACCAAAGCTGCACACAGTACTCCAGGTGCGGTCTCACTAGGGCCCTGTATAACTGCAGAAGGACCTCTTTGCTCCTATACTCAACTCCTCTTGTAATGAAGGCCAACATTCCATTGGCTTTCTTCACTGCCTGCTGTATCTGCATGCTTCCTTTCAGTGACTGATGTACTAGGACACCCAGATCTCGTTGTACGTCCCCTTTTCCTAACTTGACACCATTCAGATAATACTCTGCCTTCCTATTCTTACCACCAAAATGGATAACCTCACATTTATCCACATTAAACTGCATCTGCCATGCATCCGCCCACTCACACAACCTGTCCAAGTCACCCTGCAACCTCATAGCATCTTCCTCACAGTTCGCACTACCACCCAGCTTTGTATCATCTGCAAATTTGCTAATGGTACTTTTAATCCCTTCATCCAAGTCATTAATGTATATTGTAAATAGCTGCGGTCCGGCACCGAGCCTTGCGGTACCCCACTAGTCACTGCCTGCCATTCTGAAAGGGACCCATTTATCCCCACTCTTTGCTTTCTGTATGTCAACCAAATTTCTATCCATTTCAGTACCCTACCCCCAATACCATGTGCTCTAATTTTGCCCACCAATCTCCTATGTGGGACCTTGTCGAGGGCTTTCTGAAAGTCGAGGTACACCACATCCACCGGTTCTCCCCTGTCAATTTTCCTAGTTACATCCTCAAAGAATTCCAGAAGATTATTCAAGAATGATTTCCCCTTCATAAATCCATGCTGACTCGGAACAATCCTGTTACTACTATCCAAATGCTCCGCAATTTCGTCTTTTATAATTGACTCCAGCATCTTCCCCGCCACTGATGTCAGACTAACTGGTCTATAATTACCCGTTTTCTCTCCCTCCTTTCTTAAAAAGTGGGATAACATTAACATTAAGTCATTTACAGTACAAACAGCGAAGGAAGTAGCAAGGAACTGCAGATGCTCGATTAAACCAAAGATAGACGCAAAATGCTGGAGTAACTCAACGGGTCAGGCAGTATCTCCGAAGAAAAGGAACAGGTGACGTTTTGGGTCATAGGAACATGGGAACATAGAAAATAGGTGCTGGAGGAGGCCATTTGGCCCTTCGAGCCAGCACCGCCATTCAATGTGATCATGGCTGATCATCCACAATCAGTAACCCGTGCCTGCCTTCTCCCCATATCCCATTATTCCACTAGCCCCTAGAGCTCTATCTAACTCTTTTAAATTCATCCAGTGAATTGGCCTCCACTGCCCTCTGTGGCAGAGAATTCCACAAATTCACAACTCTCTGGGTGAAAAAGTTTTTTCTCATCTGATTAAAAAAGGCCTCCCCATTATTCTTAGACTGTGGCCCCTGGTTCTGGACTCCCCCAACATTGAGAACATTTTTCCTGCATCTAGCTTGTCCAGTTCTTTTATAATTTTATACGTTTCTATAAGGGTCGAGGTCCTTCTTTAGACCAAGAGTCAGGGGGAAGGGAAACGAGAGATATAGACGGTGATGTAGAGAGATATAGAACTAACTAGACCAAGTGGACTGTTGAGGCCCAAATCTGCATTGGTGCAGCCCCCTCTCCTCCCCCCCTCTTCTCTCCCCCAACCATCCCCCCCCCCCCACCTCCCCCCTTCCCCCTCCTCCCCTCCCTCCCTCCCCTCCCCCTTCCCCTCCCTCCCCCTTTCCCCTCCCCTTCCCTTCCCTCCTTCCCCCCTCCTCCCTCCCCCTCCCCCTTCCCCTCCCTCCCCCCTTCCCCTCCCCTTCCCTTCCCTCCTTCCCCCCCTCCCTCCCTAGGAGATAGATTTAAACTTCAAAATGTGAATAACTTCAAAAATATAACACCGATTTCAATTAAACCTCTTCCATTAGCACCAAAGGGACGACGGTGAGTAAGGTGGGCCTAAAATTGTCACGCTATCGTGTACCGTTTTGGCTGTAGTTCAGGAACAAACAAACAAACAAACAAACGAGAGTTTTAGTGTAGAGACGAATGAAAGATATTCAAAAAAGTAACAATGTGCTGTGTTTCTAGTGTGAAAATCCAGAAACCTGTTTATAAATGATGTAATAATGACTGAATGATTCTTTTTTTTAACAATATATTACTTGAGAAATAAATACCATAACCTTCCTTCTTCAAAGGAATGTCATGTATTTTTCATTCACTGGAGAGGATATTTTTTGATTCATCTAAAAGGTAACTCTGCTGATGTGACCATTCATTCAGTTCTCTAGTCAAGTGCCATTGAAGAGTTTGTGCTGAAATCTTTAGAATATAATGTTAACCATAATAACCATTTTATTCAGAAATGATGGTGCCACCAGTGAACCAAGGTTATCCCACACAGAATGAATCAGAGCTCTGTAGAGTTGACTCATTACTTCTTCTGACTTTTATCTTATTGCTTTGTCAATGCTGATCCTATTTGATTTATTGATTCATAATGGAATCTGGCCAGCACTGCTATTTATGATGCCACATGCGATCTATACAAAATCTAAGCTATATCAGATGAAGAGCCTTAAAAAAGCACTGGTAAATTTATCGGTAGCCTCCTGACATATCATTTACAACTTAGTGCACCTCTCGTACATGATGAACCGATATCCCAAAGATTAAATCGAGTGGAAGGTGGTAGTGAGATATCTGTACAGAATCATTGTGCAGTATCATTGTTATTTTGGTCAAGTTTGTCATTGAGCTGATTGCAAGGGGGCTGCAGAGCACAATCCTGAAACTATTACATCACTAACGTCACAAAAACGGTGAACTAATTATGCATTCACAAAATGCTGGAGTAACTCAGCAGATCAGGCAGCATCTCAGGACAGAAGGAATGGGTGACGTTTCGGGTCAAGACTCTTCTTCAGATTGATGACTGTCTGTTTGATCAGTCTGAAGAAGGGTTTCGACCCGAAACGTCACCCATTCCTTCTCTCCTGAGATGCTGCCTGACCTGCTGAGTTACTCCAGCATTCTGTGAATAAATACCTTCGATTTGTACCAGCATCTGCAGTTATTTTCTTATACTAATTATGCATTAGTGCAGGTGTCAGGGGTTATGGGGAGAAGGCAGGAGAATGGGGTTAGGAGGGAGAGATAAATCAGCCATGATTGAATGAGGGAGTGACTTGATGGGCCGAATGGCCTAATTCTGCGTCTATAGCTTGTGAACTTGTGAGGTACAATGTAAAGCTTTTGTTGCGTGCTATCCAGTCAGTGGAAAGACAGTACATGATTATACATTACACAATACATGATTCAACATCCACCTGCCATTCGCAAGAGGATCAATAAGCGAGAAGATGAGGAGGAATTTCTTTAGTCAGAGGGCGGTGAATCTGTGGAATTCCTTGCCACAGGAGGCTGTGGAGGCCAAGTCAGTGGATATTTTTAAGGCAGAGATGGATAGATTCTTGATTAGTACGGGTGTCAGGGGTTATGGGGAGAAGGCAGGAGAATGGGGTTAGGAGCGAGAGATAGATCAGCCATGATTGAATGGCGGAGTAGACTTGATGGGCCGAATGGCCTAATTCTGCTCATATGATCTTATGACCTGATTAGTTTTAAAATGTTGTTTTGAGTATACTCTCTGTTCTTTGTTTCTTGGTCAAAGGAACAAGGGGAGGTTGGATAGGATGTGTGGATCCATGATGATTCCAAGACTGTAATGGAACTAGTGGTGATTATCAAATGACAATCGGCGTTTAAAACATAGAAAATCGGTGCAGGAGGAGGCCATTTGGCCCTTCAAGCCAGCACCGTCATTCATTGTGATCATGGCTGATCATCCACAATCAGTAACCCGTGCCTACCTTCTCCCCATATCCCTCGATTCCGCTAGCCCCTAGAGCTCTATCTACCAAACGCCAACACCTATCATAGACTCTTTCTCTGATGAGCTCAGGTGGTGAGCTCAACTTGAGTAGAGAGGAACTACAGATGCTGGTTTAAACTGAAGACAGACCTTAGTCTTAAGAAGGGTCTCGACCCGAAGCATCACCTATTCCTTTTCTCCACAGATGCTGTCTGACCCGCTGAGTTACTCCAGCTTTTTGTGTCTGTCTTCGGTGAGTTCACATTGCATGGTTCAGAATGGATGCATTCCAGGCCCAGATTTAATTGCAATAACCTCTACACAACCAAGACAAAGGAGATAATGATCGACTTCAGCAAAATGAAGTGGTACACATACCCCAGTTTCCATTGACAGCGCCGAAGTAGAGATGGTTGAAATCCTCAAATTCCTAGGGGTCAATATCACCAACAACTTCTCCTGGGCCACCCACATTGAAGCAATGAAAAAGAAATCACACCAACGCCTCTACTTCCTTAGACAGCTTCGGAAGTTTGGCATGTCCCCAACAACCCTCACCAACTTCAACACATGCACCGTAGAAAGTATTTTATCAGGATGCATCAGAGCTTGGTTTGGGAACAGCTCCATCCAAGACCGCAAGAAATTGCAGCAAATTGTGGACGCAGCCCAGACCATCACACAAACCAACCTCCCTTCCATTGACTCCATTTGCACCTCACGCTGCCTCGGCAAGGCCAGCAGCATAATCAAGGACCAGTCGCACCCTGGCCACTCCCTCTTCTCCCCTCTCCCATCAGGCAAAAGGTATAGAAGTGTGAAAACGCACACCTCCAGATTCAGGGACAGTTTCATCCCAGCTGTTGTCAGGCATCTGAATCATCCTACCACAGCCAGAGAGCAGTGCTGAACTACTATCTACCTCATTGGTGACCCTCGGACTATCCTTGATGGGACTTTGCTGGCTTTACCTTGCACTAAACATTATTCCCTTATCATGTATCTATGCACTGTAAATGGCTCGATTGTAATCATGTCTCGTCTTTCCGCTGATTGGTTAGCGTGCAACAAAAGCTTTTCACTGCACCTCGGTACATGTGACAATAAACTAAACTCAACTAAACCACATTTCCTGTTTTTCTGCATTAAAACTGGATTTTACACTGGGAAAGAAGGCTCGGAATTTTTTTTAATGTCTATCCATACATACAAATTATAAATGTATTTCTACATAGTATGTTTCTCCAGTATTTTATGACCTTTGATACAGTGTGCAAGGGGCTTTGGCAGAATTAATTCTTAGAAATTAACGTGCCTTTGTTCTAAGACTGAAGAAGTCGATTCTCAAAAAACCTCAACAAATGTGTCGTGTTATTGTTCAGGAACAATCTCATATTTTATCAAGTCTTACCATCCCTCATGTTAATGACTTAGTGATAAGATCTGTACTTAAGTGTTCATGCTGAAAGAGCAGGTTAATTCACATTAATTTCACATTAATGTTGCCTGCCTCATATACAAACACTCCACAGCTATGAGGCTCAATTTATAAAAGGGTTGTGAGCTAATGGCCCATTTTTGAAATTGATGGCAGTATGAATTAATGTGACATGTACTCACATGTGGCGTATGAAGATTTATTCAGACCTCTTCTCAATCTTTCACTGACATTTATATTAGTCTTTGTGCAAAGCATGTAATTTCAAATTGCTAAGCTAATTCTGAAATATTTTACTTTGAGATTTTATTTTCAAAGTCATTGTTCTAGTAAATGAAATTATCAAAGAAAACTGTGGAAATGTAATTTTATTGGTTAAGATTATTTTTGCGAGATTTCTGGTGCATGAGACAATTCACCAACAGTGAAACAAAGACTAATATGTTAACAATCAGTGCTGAACTGACAACGGAAGGGTCTATTTTATTATGTCTGAGCCCTAATCAGACGATGCAACAACAAGGGTTAATGGCTGGAGACGCCAGAGTCTAAAGATGATGCAAACTGGAGCAGAAAATATATAGTTGGAAGAACTTAACAGGTCGGTCAGCATCTGTGCATCAAAGGGATTGCCAATGTTTCAGGTTGAGATACTGCATCGGGACTGAGTGCAGGGAGAAGATCACGAGATGGGAGAGGAGGGCAAGGTTGGAGGAAGGTTGGTGGAACCAGGCGGAGAGAGTGGGTGGTGAAGCTCAGGTGGAGATGGAGATGTGAGAGGCGGAGGCAGAGTGTTGAGACAGATGGTGGTAAGCGATGTGTGGAACCAGATGTTGTTGTTGTTGTTGTGTTGTTGTTGTTCGTACTTCAATAGACAATAGGTGCCGGAGTAGGCCATTCGGCCCTTCGAGCCAGCACCGCCATTCAATGTGATCATGGCTGATCATTCTCAATCTGTACCCCGTTCCTGCCTTCTCCCCATACCCCCTGACTCCGCTATCCTTAAGAGCGCTATCTAACTCTCTCTTGAATGGATTCAGAGAATTGGCCTCCACTGCCTTCTGAGGCAGAGAATTCCACAGATTTACAACTCTCTGACTGAAAAAGTTTTTCCTCAACTCCGTTCTAAATGGCCTACCCCTTATTCTTAAACTGTGGCCCCTGGTTCTGGACTTCCCCAACATTGGGAACATGTTTCCTGCCTCTAAAATGTCCAACCCCTTAATAATCGTATACGTTTCGATAAGATCCCCTCTTATCCTTCTAAATTCCAGTGTATACAAGCCTAGTCACTCCAGTCTTTCAACATACAACAGTCCCGCCATTCCGGGAATTAACCTAGTAAACCTACGCTGCACGCCCTCAATAGCAAGAATATCCTTCCTCAAATTTGGAGACCAAAACTGCACACAGTACTCCAGGTGCGGTCTCACTAGGACCCTGTACAACTGCAGCAGGACCTCTTTGCTCCTATACTCAACTCCTCTTGTTATGAAGGCCAACATTCCATTGGCTTTCTTCACTGCCTGCTGTACCTGCATGCTTCCTTTTAGTGACTGATGCACTAGGACACCCAGATCTCATTGTACGTCCCCTTTTCCTAACTTGACACCATTCAGATAATAATCTGCCTTCCTATTCTTACCACCAAAGTGGATAACCTCACACTTGTCCACATTAAACTACATCTGCCATGCATCCGCCCACTCACACAACCTGTCCAAATCACCCTGCAACCTCATAGCATCTTCCTCACAGTTCACACTGCCACCCAGCTTTGTATCATCTGCAAATTTGCTAATGGTACTTTTAATCATGGTCATCTTCGGGTTGGAAGATGACCATGACTTCACTTTCAGTTGGAGGATTGGTGACTGTGAGTCCGGAAGTGACTGGTGAGGCCAATCCAGGCCCGGAAGGCACGCCCACACGTAGGACACAAGTGGATGGGTGCTGCAGTGGAAGTGGAGGTAGCCCGGGCCTTGCGCGCGGTGCGTTTCCTCTGGGCCTCTGCAGTGCGTCTGTTCTCTGCTGCACGGGCTCCTGTGGTGAGCTTGCTACACCAGGTTGGATGGTCCAGAGCAAGAGACTCCCAAGTGCTGAGGTTGATGTCCAAGTCTTTGAGGGACACTTTGAGGCAGTCCTTAAACCGTTTCTTCTGTCCTCCTACTGAGCGCTTGCCCTGACACAGTTCTCCATACAGAAGCTGTTTTGGCAGTCGACTCTTGGGCATTCTGACGACATGGCCTTCCCATCTGGCTTGGGAAGACATCTCAAATACTTGCCCTTCCTAATTTCCCAAGTGTAGATCAAGATTTGCCCTCTACCCTGTCGTCTTCTACATGTTGCTTGAACACATTTGATAAATTCCACCATGTCTAAGCCCTTGGCACTATGCCAGTTGGAGATACAGGCCCTTCGGCCCATGCCGACCAGCGATCCCCGCATATCAACACTATCCTCCACCCACTAGGGACAATTTTTACATTTACCAAGCCAATTAACCTATAAACCTCTAGGTCTTTGGAGTGTGGGAGGAAACCGAAGATCTCGGAGAAAACCCACGCAGGTCACGGGGAGAACGTACAAATTCCCTACAGACAGCACCCGTAGTCGGGATGGAACCCGTGTCTCCGGCGCTGCATTTGGTGTAAGGCAGCAACTCTACCGCTGCGCCACCGTGACTGCCCAATCTCCTGGCACATTTGTTCTTTAGTTTAAGCCAGCAGCATCTGTCGTTGCTTCCTGCACATTCCTTTTGCCAGGATAGCAGCCTCCCTCCTGTTCATGTGCACCACATCCTTCTGCACAAGATATCTCTGGCCCAGAAGAGAAAGTACAAAAATTAGAATCCGTGTCCCATACACCAACTCCTCAGCTATGCATTCATCTAATCCCATCTTCCTATTCCTACACTCACTGTAGAAACATAGAAAATAGGTGCAGGAGGAGGCCATTCGGCCCATCGAGCCAGCACCACCATTCAATGTGATCATGGCTGATCATCCAAAATCAGTACCCCGTTCCTGCCTTCTCCCCATACCCCCTGATTCCGTTAGTCGTAAGAGCGCTATCTAACTCTCTCTTGAAAACATCCAGTGAATCGGCCTCCACAGCCTTCTGTGGCAGAGAATTCCACAGATTCACAACTCTCTGGGTGAAAAGATTTGTCCTCATCTCAGTTTTAAATGGTCGACCACTTATTCTTAAACTGTGACCCCTGGTTCTGGACTCCCCCAACATCGGGAATATCAAGTGGCATTGGGAGTAATGCAGAGGTCACTACCCTGGAGGTTCTGCTTTTTAATCTAACTCCATATATTCATTTCGCTGGACGTCATTACATCATTTCCTACCTAGGCATTGGTCCCAGCATGCACAACAATGTTTAGCTGCACACCCTACCTTTGAGAACATCATACATTGGCTCTAGAATATCCAGGATCCCAGCACCAAGGAGGCAACACATCATCCTGGAGTCCCAAGTGCTGCCACAGAATAGACAATAGACAATAGACAATAGACAATAGGTGCAGGAGGAGGCCATTCAGCCCTTCGAGCCAGCACCGCCATTCAATGTGATCATGGCTGATCATTCTCAATCAGTACCCCGTTCCTGCCTTCTCCCCATACCCCCTGACTCCGCTATCCTTTAGAGCTCTATCCAGCTCTCCCTTGAATGCATTCAGAGAATTGGCCTCTACTGCCTTCTGAGGCAGAGAATTCCACAGATTCACAACTCTCTGACTGAAAAAGGTTTTTCCTCATCTCAGAATCTCCTGTCTAACCTGCATGGGTTTTCTCCGAGATCTCCGGTTTCCTCCCACAAGAAGTACAGGTTTGTAGGTTAATTGGCTTGGTATATTTTAAAAACTGTCCCTAGTGGGTGTAGGATGGTGTTAATGTGCGGGGATCGCTGGTCGGCGCGGACCAGGTTGGCCGAAGGGCCTGTTTCCACGCTGTATCTCTAAACTAAACTACTGAATCTCCTGCCGTGATAGCTCGGCCTGACATTTGCCTCCCCCACTATGAGTCCGAGCCAGTCTCAGTGCCACAGACCCGACTGCTACATCTGCTCACCCCAGGTAGGTCATTCCCCCCAACCCTATGGAAAAGCATTGACTGAATGATACTTTATTCGCACATGTGACATGCCACAATGAAAATCTTTGAGTTTGCCTACCACAGACAAAGTATGCCATCTGATCTCCCGGTGGCTGAGCACTTCAACTCCCCCTCCCACTCCCAATCTGACCTTTCTGTCATGGGCATCCTCCAGTGCCATAGTGAGGCCCAATGGAAATTGGAGGAACAGCACCTCATATTTCACTTGGGCAGTTCGCAGCCCAGTGGTACGAACATCGACTTCTCCAACTTCAGATAGTTCCTCTGTCCCTCTCTTCCCCTCCCCCTTCCCAGATCTCCCTCTATCTTCCTGTCTCCACCTATATCCTTCCTTTGTCCCGCCCCCCTGACATCAGTCTGAGGAAGGGTCTCGACCCGAAACGTCGCCCATTCCTTCTCTCTGCCTGACCTGCTGAGTTACTCTAGCATTTTTTTGAATAAATACCTTCGATTTGTACCAGCATCTGCATTTATTTTCTTATACAAAGTATGCAAAGGGTTGCCATGTATAGGGCACCAATAAAGTAGTCCTCAATAATCCCTCTTTGTTCTCTCGGCAGCCACCCCACACAGGTCCCTCTTTCATTAACCAGAAATATTTATTCAAATATTAAAATAATATATACGATACAATAAAACCAAAACAGGAACCACCACCATAATACAAGACAAACAATAAACTATTATACAACTACCTTACACTCCTTGTCCAGAATGCCCTCCACCCCCCTCACCCCCCCCCACCCCCCGGTGCCCAGCGGTCCCGGAAATCCACGTGTATACTTTTGTAGGCACACTACATTAAAATATGAATTCATTTCCTTCTGCTTCCTCACTAAACCTGATATTTTCCCACAGTATCTGCCGGCAACTTATCCACTCGCTTATCCTCGTGAATCTTTGTGGCTTTCTCACAAATCCATCACCCATATCACGCCTATGTATTATATCAGCAAATCAAAAGAACAATAGAGACTGTAAATAGTTGAGGGCCCAGACACTGACCCCAGAAGCAATGGTTCAACAAGTTGCTGATTGTGAAGCTGATAATCGCCCATTTATCCCGGTGGGCTGTTTTCTGTTAATTAGGCAATCTGCTGATCATGTCCCCCTGCCCCCAGTCAAACAGGATTCTCGTTTCTTAGAGTCATATTGACTCTGTCTTGCAGATAGCAGCACAGTGGCAGTGCAGGGTAGTGCAGCGATCCCACAGATCTGATCGTTGGTGTTTGATTCTGACTTCAGTCTGAAGAAGGGTCTCGACCCGAAACATCACCCATTCCTTCTCTCCCGAGATGCTGCCTGACCTGCTGAGTTACTCCAGCATTTTGTGAATAAATACCTTCGATTTGTACCCGCATCTGCAGTTATTTTCTTATAGTGCCTGTTCTGCTTGCTCTGCCTTTGACTGCATGAATTACCTGCCCTCAGGTGCCCCAGTTTCCTTCCACATTCCAATAATTTGTTGCTTGTTAGGTTAATTAACTTTGTGAAGTTGGCTGGTTGAAAGAATGAAAGGTTAATGGACACGTGAACTTAGAAACGTAGAAACATAGAAAATAGGTGCAGGAGGCCATTTGGCCCTTCGAGCCAGTGCTCATGGCTGATCATCCACAATCAGTAACCTGTGCCTGCCTTCTCCCCATACTCCCTTGATTCCACTAGCCCCTAGAGCTCTATCTAACTCTCTTTTAAATTCATCCAGTGAATTGGCCTCCACTGCCTTCTGTGGCAGAGAATTCCACAAATTCACAACTCTCTGGTTGAAAAGGTTTCTTCTCACCTCAGCTTTAAATGGCCTCCCCTTTATTCTTAGACTGTGGCCCTCGGTTCTGGACTCACCCAACATTGGGAACATTTTTCCTGCAACTCCTATGTACTGTGTCTTTGTTGCACTATGCACTTTTTTTTGGACAGTTATTAATGTCTTGATTTCTTTTATTATTATATTTGCCGGTGTGATTGGTAGCCTGTTTGAGCTCTTGCAAGTGAGAAATTTCATTATGCATTCTTTGTGCATATGACAATTAAACACGAGACAGACGCAAAAATCTGGCGTGACTCAGCGGGTCAGGCAGCATCTCTGCAGAAAAGGAATGGGTGACATTTCGGGTCGAGACCCTTCTTCAGATTGAGAGTCAGGAGAAAGGGGAACAATTAAACACTGATTTTGACTCTTCACACCTGAGCAAGGAAGAGGTTACAAGGAAAATAGTGAATGAATGAATGAATGAATGAATGAATGAATAAGTTTATTAGCCAAGTATGTGCATATACAAGGAATGTGCCTTGGTGCTCCGCTCGCAAGTAACAACACGAACATACAGTTAACAATTAAAAATAAAGCATGACCACATCAAAACAATAAGGATACACCATTACGGTCTAAACATGTGGGTGAAAATAAACCAGAGCAAAAAAGAAACTACAGACTTTGGTTATTGAGTAGAACTGTCACTCATGGAAAAAAGCTGTTTTTATGTCTGGCTGTGGCTGCTTTGACAGTCCGGAGTCGCCTTCCAGAGGGAAGTTCTTCAAAGAGTTTGTGGTCAGGGTGAGAGGGGTCAGAGATGATCTTGCCTGCTCGTTTCCTGGCCTTTGCAGTGTACAGTTCGTCAATGGGGGGAAGGTTGCAGCCAACAACCTTCTCAGCTGAGCGAACGATCCGTTGCAGCCTCCGGATGTCATGCTTGGTGGCTGAGCCAAACCAGACCATGATGGAGAAGGTGAGGACGGACTCAATGATAGCAGTATAGAATTGGACCATCATTGCCTGTGGCAGATTGTGTTTCCTCAGTTGCCACAGGAAGTACATCCTCTGTTGGGCCTTTTTGACTGTGGAGTCGATGGTGGCCCCCCATTTAAGGTCCCTGGAGATGATGGTTCCAAGGAACTTAAATGACTCCACAGATGAGACTGTGGTGTTGTTGATGGTGAGTGTGGGGGGAGGGGAGGGGGATCTCTTCGAAAGTCTACAATTAGTTCCACTGTCTTGAGAGCATTGAGCTCCAGGTTGTTGCGATGGCACTAGGATGCCAGCTGTGTCACTTCCCATCTGTAGGCTGATTCCCATCCTGGATCAGTCCAATCAGGGTTGTGTCATCCGCAAACTTGAGGAGCTTGACAGAGGAGTCTGTGGAGGTGCAGTCGTTGGTGTAGAGAGAGTAAAGGAGAGGGGAGAGTACGCAGCCTTGCGGTGCTCCTATGCTGAGGGTCTGGGGGTCCGAGATGTGCTTTCCCAGCCTCACATGCTGCTTCCTGTCTGTCAGGTAGTTGATGATCCACTGACAGAGGGGTTCAGGCACAGTCAACTGGGAGAGTTTGTAGTGTAGTAGCTTTGGCACAATGGTGTTAAATGCAGAGATAAAGTCCACAAACAGAATCCTGGCATAGGTCCCCTTGTGGTCTAGGTGCTGGTGAAATGAGTTTGCTGGGACTGCTTTGAAATTTGACACCAACTGGATTGAACTAATCTGATAAAGAATATTAAACAAGAGATTTTCTAAATGTAATGTTAATATCTGTTTAATTTAGATTTTGGAATTATTATAAGGACCAAAATTAGGCAGAATGTTATCTCAATTCGTTCTTGCATGGTATTGTCATATCTATAGTTTTCCAATCTTCTGCAATAACTCAGAATCTCGTGATCTGTGATAATTACCGTGAACAAATGAAACATTCAGTTTGCTTCTCACCATTGAGGTTGGCTGACTGGCTGAATATTTCTAGTTTTCTTTCTGTTTTTAGAGTTTCATTTTAGATTTTAGCGATACAGCATGAAAGCAGGCCCTTCGGCCCACTGAGCCACACCGACCATCGGTCACCCGTACACACTGGCTCTATGTTATCCCACTTCCTCATCAACTCCCTGCACACTAAGGGCAGTGTATAGAGAACAATTAACCTCCAAATCCGTACACCTTTGGGATGTGGGTAGGATTGCCACCTTCCTCACTCCCAAATAAGGGACAACGGGTAACGTTAGCACCCCTCGCCCCACGAGACCTCACCCAGCCAGCGGCCACGTGCTCCTGCTCCACCAATGGCAGCCGCCCGGGCCGGGAGGTGGGTTGCTAAGCAACCTCTGTTAGGCGGCCCCCGGGCCTACAGTGTCCGGGCCTACAGTGTCCGGGCCAACAGTGTCCGGGCCTACAGTGTCCGGGCCTACAGTGTCCGGGCCTACAGTGTCTGGGCCTACAGTGTCCGGGCCTACAGTGTCCGGGCCTAAAGCGTCCGGGCCTACATCGCCATCCGGGCCTACATCGCCTTGCGGGCCTACAGTGTCCGGGCCTACAGTGTTCGGGCCCACAGAGTCCGGGCCCACAGTGTCCGGGCCCACAGTGTCCGGGCCCACAGTGTCCAGGCCCACAGTGTCCGGGCCCACAGTGTCCGGGCCCACAGTGTCCGGGCCCACAGTGTCCGGGCCCACAGCGTCCGGGCCCACAGCGTCCGGGCCCACAGTGTCCAGGCCCACATCGCCGTCCGGGCCCACAGTGTTCGGGCCCACAGTGTCCGGGCCCACTGTAGGCCCAGACACTGTAGGCCCGGACACTGTAGGCCCGGACACTGTAGGCCCGGACACTGTGGGCCCAGACACTGTAGGCCCGGACACTGTAGGCCCGGACACTGTGGGCCCGGATGCTGTGGGCCCGGACACTGTGGGCCCGGACACTGTGGGTCCGGACACTGTGGGCCCAGACACTGTGGGCCCGGATACTGTAGGCCCGGACACTGTAGGCCCAGACACTGTAGGCCTGGAGGCCCTGGCGCCGCCTAATGGAGGTTGCGTGGCAACCCGCCTCCCGGCCCGGGCGGCCGCCATTGGTGGAGCGCGGCAGTGATGTCACCTTTTGTCCCTTATTTGGGAGTGAGAAAGTTGGCAACCCTACTAATACGGGACAGTTGGCAACCCAACCAGGGAGTGTGCTCTTACACTGCATTTAGGTTATATATTTTGTCAGAGAAGAATTCATTTGAGAGGGGCAAGTATCAATACTCTTTTGCATCCAATATCTGAAATAGTGTGCGTAAGTTTGACAGAATAAATGCTTCCAGTTTTGTTCATTGTTGACACGACAGACAATTTACAGAGGCCAATTAATCTCCCAACGTGCACATCTTTGGGATATAGGAGGAAACCAGAGCACACAGAGGAAGCCCACATAGTCACAGGGATAACATGCAAACTCCACACAGACAGCGCCCAAAGTCAGGATCGAACCAGGGTCTCTGGCACTGTGAGGCAGCAGGTCTAACAGCTGCCCCACCGTGCCACCCCCAAATGGAACAATGGATTGTTTGTCCTGGTGAGTCTCTCTCAAATCCCTCGAGCTCAGCGTTTTTAATCTGTTGAACAAGTTAACGACTCGCACATACGACAGTCAAAGAACCAACAGCATCCAGAACTTGATCACAGAGATGTTTATGAAAAGTTATTTAAGTCTAATATTGTGTATAAAGTGACGATCATAATTGTATCATTCTAATAATCTGCATATACATCATTTTAAATTAAATATTCCATGGTTTTATAATGGTGCATTATACCATTTAGTGCTAAATGAATTAGCCTGCGGCAGATGTGAATGCGAGATTTAATTGGATCTTAAGGGCTCTAATTCTAGGTCAGCTCATGCTGTGTTTTTTTGCTTGGTGATGGAACTTTACTGATTGAAATGCACTTTTCAGCAGAGAAGATCTTCATAATTTAAGATTACTTTGCGTCTTAAAAGAAGAATGACATCTAACTATTCACAAGCACAGATGTGCAGACTTTAGAATATAATAGATAAAGAAGCTATTGGGATTCTTGACAGTTAGATGTCCATTTCTCTTGCTCATCTTCATCTGAACTCAG
The DNA here is from genome assembly GCF_053455715.1 of Rhinoraja longicauda. Lineage (NCBI taxonomy): Eukaryota > Metazoa > Chordata > Chondrichthyes > Rajiformes > Arhynchobatidae > Rhinoraja > Rhinoraja longicauda. The sequence continues at coordinate 76,562,393 of NC_135959.1, read as the reverse complement.
GTACCAATGAGAATCCCTTTGAAAATCCTACTTTGTTAAATATTTTGGCTGAAATCGGATCCTGTGTGACTGCAGCCTTGACATCTTACTCAGGTCTTGCAATAGAGATATGATTTACGGTGATGCATTTTCAATCAGAGTGGGATATTGGAACATTTTCTTCAGCAAGGCTTTAACTTATTTTTCTCATGTGATGTTTTGGTAAGTAATTTTTATTCCCTGATGCAGACTTAAACTCTGCTGTCCCCCATTTCATGGCTGAAAGGACAAGCAGATGGATTGTCTTCTGCCAACATGCTTACATTCCTCTTGATCCAGCCCTCAGGAGGTTTACAAGAGCACTGCAGTCAGATTAAAGGCGTAGTTTTTCTGCTGAGAGGGGATGGCCACATGGACTCCCCTCCCCCAGAGAGCCCCCCGCGCAAACACAAAGACAAACAGCGCAGATGCTAAAAACCTGACATCAACACAATGCGCTGGGCACACTCAAGAGGAAGAAATTACAAACTTAACATTGTAAGTTGTTGATCTTGCATCGGTCCAGGGAAGGTTATGGGTGTAATGGGGTTTTAAACAACTACAGAGTGAGAGGAGAGAGCGGGTGGGGGGGGGGGGGAAAGAAAGAACTGAGTGGGAGTTGTGATAATGCAAGGCCAGAGAGTTTAAATAAGGTAAGAGTTCAAGGAGCAAGCCAAAGTAAACAGTTGCAACTAAAGCAGCATTGCACAACTCCATGCATGGAGGAACAGATTGACAATCTAAATTACTTCTGTGGAGCCCCGTTGCTGTTTTATATGTTTCACAGCATGATTTGCTTGAAGTCATTGTTAAAGCTGGGAGACTCAATATCATCTGGTGTTTGATCCAGCCAGCACCTCGACATTGATGTTAAAATATCCCCTGCTCTGCAAGCCAAATTCTTCCAGTGTACACTTAACAAAGTGGCATTGTTTATGTTGCATTTCTCAAGGTGTCTCTGGGTTTCTTTCTGTGCCAGGTTGTTTTGGGCACATGCATATCTATTACATACTATCAAGGTATTTATTCATAAAATGCTGGAGTAACTCAGCAGGTCAGGCAGCATCTCGGGAGAGAAGGAATGGGTGACGTTTCGGGTCGAGACCCTTCTTCAGACTGATGTCGGGGGACGACGACAAAGGAAGGATATAGGTGGAGACAGGAAGATAGAGGGAGATCTGGGAAGGAGGAGGGGAAGAGAGGGACAGAGGAACTATCTAAAGTTGGAGAAGTCAATGTTCATACCGCTGGGCTGCAAGCTGCCCAAGCGAAATATGAGGTGCTTTTCCTCCAATTTCCGGTGGGCCTCACTATGGCACTGGAGGAGACCCATGACAGAAAGGTCAGACTGGGAGTGGGAGGGGGAGTTGAAGTGCTCAGCCACCGGGAGATCAGATTGGCCAACGCGGACCAAGCGTAGGTGTTGAGCGAAGCGATCGCCGAGCCTGCGTTTGGTCTCGCCGATGTAAATAAGCTGACATCTGGAGCAAGGTCTCATTTGAGACCCGACATAGTTTTTTTCATAGAAATCTGTTCCACATAATTATGAATATAAATTGACCTCTGGTAAGAAGAGGCCGACTCGGGAGCTCCATGCCGCGGAGAGAGTTTCAACCGTCCCGACGCGGGGAGTTTCGATCATCCCGACGCGAGGGCCTCAGATATCGGACAGTCGGCAGCGGCGACTGCGGACGGTTCAACAGCCCCGACCGCGGGTGAACAAAGAGGACATTGATTGAACTTTATTACCTTCCATCACAGTGAGGAATGTGGAATCCGCTGTGGTGGATGTTTATGTTAAATGTTACTTTATGTGGCTGTGTGTCTTGTTGATTTTCACTTAGTATGGCTGTAAGGTCACTCAAATTTCACTGTACCTTAATTGGTACATGTGACAATAAATTGATCTTGAAATCTTGAAATCTTGAAAGAAGATTCTCTTATTTCCTTCTAAAAATCGTTCTCTGCTGTGTTTTTGCTACTCTGAAGTTTCCCGGTCTTATTTCCCCCACACCTCCAGATTCAGGGACAGTTTCTTCCCAGATGTTATCAAGCAACTGAACCATCCTACCACAACCAGAGAGCAGTGCTGAACTACTATCTACCTCTTTGGTGACCCTCGGACTATCCTTGATCGGACTTTGATGGCTTTACCTTGCACTAAACGTTATTCCCTTACACACTGTAAATGGCTCGATTGTGATCATGTATTGTCTTTCCACGGACTGGATAGCACGCAACAAAAAGCTTTTCACTGTACCTCGCTACACGTGACAATAAACTAAACTGAAATTGACCCCTGGCTTATTCCCTCAGGTTCCATTGCTTTCATTTCCATTTCTACTCCTTTGACTCGGAGTTGTCAAACCAGATTATCACTGAGCTTCTCACATCTGGGGACTGTTTGCTAATAAGCATCCAAGTTCATAGTCGCTCAGGTCAAAAAATCATGCTTCTACTTCCGTTCCATAATCCAACTCAACCCATTACTCAGTTCTTCTAGTCTCAAATGTATTTATTGTTCTCGCCTTATTGAATTTGTTAAATCCACATTGTCAAGAACACGCTGCATTCCACCACTTCATGGATCAAACTGATTCCATTTCACCGGCGGCACGGTGGCGCAGCGGTAGAGTTGCTGCCTTACAGCGAATGCAGCGCCGGAGACTCAGGTTCGATCCCGACTACGGGCGCTGTCTGTACGGAGTTTGTACGTTCTCCCCGAGACCTGCGTGGTTTTCTCCGAGATCTTCGGTTTCCTCCCACACTCCAAAGACGTGCAGGTTTGTAGGTTAATTGGCTTGGTAAATGTAAAAATTGACCCTGGTGTGTGTAGGATAGTGTTAGTGTGCGGGGATCGCTGGGCGGCGCGGACCCGGTGGGCCGAAGGGCCTGTTTCCGCGCTGTATCTCTAAATCTAAAAAAATCTTTTAAAAATGCTGATATTCATTGATCTGAAGAAGGGTCTTGACCTGAAAAGTGACCTCTCCCTTTTGCTGCCTGTCCTGCCTGTCCTGCTGAGTTACTCCTGCATTTTGTGTCTATTCATTTACCTCTTTACCTACCAGCTAACACAGTTAACAATGGCCTGTTTCCATTATCATCCTTATTTTTTTGCATATCTTTCATTCATTTGTTCTATATCTCTCCACATCATCGTCTATATCTCTCGCTTCCCCTTCCCCTGACTCTCAATCTGAAGAAGGGTCTTGACTAGGGTTGCCAACTATCTCATCCCAAATAAGGGACAAGGTGACGTCACCACCCCACACCACATGTGACCTCACCCAACCAGCGGCCATTGGCTCCACCAATGGGGGCCGCCCTGGCCGGGAGGAAGGTTGCTACGCAAGCACCGTACCTGCACTGTCCGGGCCTGCACTGTCCGGGCCTACACTGTCCAGGCCTGCACTGTCCAGGCCTACACTATCTGGATCTGCACTGTCCGGGCCTACACTGTCTGGGCCTGCACTGTCCGGGCCTACACTGTCTGCATCTGCACTGTCCGGGCCTACACTGTCTGGGCCTGCACTGTCCGGGCCTACACTGTCTGGATCTGCACTGTCCGGGCCTACACTGTCTGGGCCTGCACTGTCCGGGCCTACACTATCTGGATCTGCACTGTCCGGGCCTGCACTGTCCGGACCTGCACTGTCCGGGCCTACACTGTCTGGATCTGCACTGTCCGGGCCTACACTGTCTGGGCCTGCACTGTCCGGGCCTACACTGTCTGGACCTGCACTGTCCGGACCTACACTGTCTGGACCTGCACTGCCTGGACCTGCACTGTCTGGGGCCTGCACTGTCCGGGCTTACACTGTCTGGACCTGCACTGTCCGGGCCTACACTGTCTGGACCTGCACTACCCGGGCCTACAGCGTCTGAACCTGCACTGTCCAGGCCTACACTGTCTGGACCTGCACTGTCCGGGCCTACACTGTCTGGACCTGCACTGTCCGGGCCTACACTGTCTGGACCTGCACTACCTGGGCCTACAGCGTCTGAACCTGCACTGTCCGGGCCTACACTGTCTGGGCCTGCACTGTCCGGGCCTACACTATCTGGATCTGCACTGTCCGGGCCTACACTGTCTGGGCCTGCACTGTCCGGGCCTACACTGTCTGGACCTGCACTGTCCGGGCCTGCACTGTCCGGGCCTACACTGTCCGGACCTGCACTGTCCGGGCCTACACTGTCTGGATCTGCACTGTCCGGGCCTACACTGTCTGGGCCTGCACTGTCCGGGCCTACACTGTCTGGACCTGCACTGTCCGGGCCTACACTGTCTGGGCCTGCACTGTCCAGACCTGCACTGTCCGGATCTGCACTGTCCGGGCCTACACTGTCTGGATCTGCACTGTCCGGGCCTACACTGTCCGGATCTGCACTGTCCGGGCCTACACTGTCTGGGCCTGCACTGTCCGGGCCTACACTCTCTGGACCTGCACTGACCGGACCTACACTGTCTGGACCTGCACTGCCCGGGCCTACAGCGTCTGAACCTGCACTGCCCGGGCCTACACTGTCTGGACCTGCACTGCCCGGGCCTACAGTGTCTAAACCTGCACTGTCCGGGCCTACAGTGTCCTGACCTACACTGTCCGGACCTACACTTAGCACAAAATGCAGGATGTCCCAGCTAATATAGGACAGTTGGCAACCCTAGTCTCGACCCAAAACATCACATTCCTTTTCTCCAGAGAAGCTGCCTGACCACAGTGTCCGGGCCTACATTATCCGGGCCTACAGTGTCCGGGCCTAGAGTGTTCGGGCCTACAGTGTCCGGGCCGACAGTGTCCGGGCCTACAGTGTCCGGGCCTACATTGTCCAGGCCTACAGTGTCCGGGCCAACAGTGTCCGGGCCTACAGTGTCCGGGCCTACAATGTCCGGGCTACAGTGTCATCATGTATTATGATCATCAGTATTATGGACATCAGCGATTACATTTAAAGTGGGCTCCCAACCAGATATGCAACCCAGAAACCAGATATGCATCTCCCGTACATTTTCAAAGAATGCCCACACTCTGCACAAAAATTCATTTAACCACGTTTAAAATTAAATTTCTTAATACTGCTATTAGTAAACTGGAAGTCAATCCAGTTTATGCCTTGTTACCGTGAAGCTTGGTTTTCAAGTAACCCGGGCAAGATGTTATATTTCAAAACTCTCAAGTACTTACCGACTTGTCAGTGATTTCAGCTAAAATTAGGACGCCGGAGAAGCATTGACAGCATGGGAATTTCGCGATGTTTCCAAAGACGGTGTAATCTCCACCTGACTCAGCATTGTCGTGGTCATTGTCGTCGGGTAAAAGAAAATTTTGGCGATCTGCTACGACTTTGACAGTCGCCTAAAAAATCGCCTAAGTGGGACAGGCCTTTAGACAGGTACATGGATAGGACAGGTTTGGAGGGATATGGACTAAACGCGGGGAGGTAGGACTAGTGTAGCTGGGACATGTTGGCTGGTGTCCACACTCTATCACTCTATGACTCTCTCTGACTCCAACTCCCCAGCGAGCAGCAACAGAACAGAAGTCACTGAATAAATATTTTTCGTAATCCTGATCTGATGTTAAACAACGGCTGTGTGGCCAAAAGTAACACCTTGTCCAAATCCCTGTCATCGTTAGGAGGTCACCATCTACCTCACTGTTTCCTGATCAATATTAGTTTCTAGCTGACACCTTTCACCCTGTGTTACTCCTGGTTTCCAGAGTTTTACATTTCACCTATTTCTGGCACAGGCTGGTAATCAGCCAGTGTGTTTTACATCTCACCCTGCAGAATGATCAGGGAACTGAAAAGTTTTATAATTTACAGTACATACATTATCTTTCCTGAAAACATATCAGGATGATTTTTATCACATTGGTGTAAAACGGTTAAAAAAAGTGCAAATTCTGAAATAGTAATTTAGTTCATTTGATATTCAATATGCTTGCACATCAGGTTTATTCCTGCTCTCATTTACACATATGCACATTTAGATAAGAACGATGGCGGGACTGTCATATTAGGAAAGATTGGAAAGACTGGGCTTGTATTCACTGGAGTTTAGAAGGATGAGAGGGGATCTGATAGAGACGTATAAAATTATAAAAGGACTGGACAAGCTAGATGCAGGAAAAATGTTCCCAATGTTGGGCGAGTCCAGAACCAGGGGCCACACAGTCTAAGAATAAAGGGGAGGCCATTTAAAACTGAGGTGAGAAAAAACATATAAAATTCAGGCTAGATGCAGGAAAAATGTTCCCGATGTTGGGGGAGTCGAGAACCAGGGGCCACACAGTTTAAGAATAAGAGGTAGGCCATTTAGGACTGAGATGAGGAGAAACGTTTTCACCCAGAGAGTTGTGAATTTGTGGAATTCTCTGCCACAGAGGGCAGTGGATGACAATTCACTGGATGAATTTAAAAGAGAGTTAGATACTCTAGGGGCTAGTGGAATCAAGGGATATGGGGAGAAGGCAGGCACGGGTTACTGATTGTGGATGATCAGCCATGATCACATTGAATGACGGTGCTGGCTCGAAGGGCCAAATGGCCTCCTCCTGCACCTATTTTCTATGTTTCTATGTTTCTTTGTTAACAGTTTGTCATTCAGGTTTATCCATTCAGTGTGTCCATTCAATTCATTTTATTGTGGTATCCTGGATGTCAGTATACGCATGCATCTATCACCAATCAGTAAAGCATTTATTTTGAACAAATGATCAGATAAATATTCACTGATTATTAAAAATAGATTTAGGAAACACTTCACCGACTTAAATGGTTGATTGAAACTGCTCTGAGAGAACACCTTAGACACAGAAAGGTTTTATCGTTTAATGCAATGGCCATATCGAGAACCGTAGATATCCATATCTCAGAAACATACCCAATCCGTGAATAGGTGTAATAATTTGGGCAGCACGGTGATGCAGTGACAGAGTTGATGCTTCGCAGCGCCAGAGACCCGGGTTCCATCCTGACTACGGGAGCCTGTCTGTATGGAGTTTGTACATTCTCCTCATGGGTTTTCTCCGGGATCTCTGATTTCCTCCCACACTCCAAAGGCGTACAGGTTTGTAGGCTAATTGGCTTGATAAATGTAAATTGTCCCTAGTGTGTGCTGGTCGCTGGTCGGCACGGACTCGGTGGGGCTAAGGGCCTGTTTCCGTGCTGTGAACTCTAAACTAAACTAATGTGACCTTAGGTGCCCTTTGTGGTGGAGAATTCCATAGGTTCACCACTCATCGATGCAAGATATCTCCTCAGCTCAGTCCCGTATGCCTCACCCCACCTCTTTACGCTGGGACATCAGCATGATGCTGAGGTTGAAAGGGTCAGCAGCTTTAAGTTCCTCGGTGTGCACATCACTGAGGACCTTTCCTGGACACTGCACACGGACACAATAACAAAGAAGGCCCACCAGCGGCTCTTTTTCCTGAGAAGACTGAGGAGGTTTGGCATGAACGCCAGCATCCTCACAAACTTCTACAGATGCACCATCGAGAGCCTGCTGACGGGCTGCATTACAGTCTGGTACGGGAACTGTTCTGCCCACAGCCACAAATCACTACAGAGAGTGGTGAAGACGGCACAGCACATCACTGGCAACTGTCTCCCGGCCATTCAGGACATTTTCTACCGGCGGTGCGTGCGGAAGGCACGCAGCATCATCAAGGACCACAGACACCCAGCACGCAGGCTGTTCTCCTTGTTACCGTCAGGCAGACCATACAGGAGTATGGCTGCGCATACCACCAGGCTTAAGAACAGTTTCTACCATCAGGCCATCAGGCTTCTGAACTCATAAACACATTTCACATCATACATGTTGATTATTTTTAATATTGTCTTTTTACCTATTTTTAATATTGTCTTTTTACCTTACTAATGTCACTTTTTAAAATCTTATTTATCCTTGGAATATTACTGCTGAGGTGACCCGTCTTATAACATATATCATATATATACAGCCGGAAACAGGCCTTTTCGGCCCTCCAAGTCCATGCCGCACAGCGATCCCCATACATTAACACTATCCTACACCCACTAGGGACAATTTTTTTTATTTAAAAAAACTTTTTTTTTTACATTTACCCAGCCAATTAACCTACATACCTGTATGTCTTTGGAGTGTGGGAGGAAACCGAAGATCTCGGAGAAAACCCACGCAGGTCACGGGGAGAACGTACAAACTCCTTACAGTGCAGCACCCGTAGTCAGGATCGAACCTGAGTCTCCGGCGCTGCATTCGCTGTAAAGCAGCAACTCTACCGCTGCGCTACCGTGCTGTACCGTGTCTTGTCAAATACATTTCATTGTACCATTGACCCTGTGCTGACCTACATATGACAAATAACATTTATTATAAAATTTATTATTATGATCTGAAATATCCTATTTACATCTACTTTGCCCAATTCTGTCAGAATTGTATGAACTCTTGTGAACATAATCAACAGCACAATGGTGCAGGTACTTTTAGTTATGGGACCGCCCTTGTCCCGTATTAGTAGGGTTGCCAACTTCCTCACTGCCAAATAAGGGACAAAGGGTGACGTCACTGCCCCGCACCTCACGTGACCTCACCCAGCCAGCGGCCACGTGCTCCCGCTCCACCAATGGCTCCCTAAAAGTTCCCTAAAAGTTTCAACTACTGGGATCAATGTTGACCTTGGGTGATGTCTGTGAGGAGTTTCCTTCCGCATCCCAAAGACACGTGGCGGTCACGATGGCGCAGCGGTAGAGTTGCTGCGTTACAGCGAATGCAGCGCCAAAGACCCGGGTTCCATCCCGACTACGGAGCTGTCTGTACGGAGTTTGTACGTTCTCCCCGTGACCTGCGTGGGTTTTCTCCGAGATCTTCGGTTTCCTCCCACACTCCAAAGACGTACAGGTTTGTAGATTAATTGGCTTGGTAAATGTTTTTTTTTAAATTGTCCCTAGTGTGTGTAGGATAGTGTTAATGTGTGGGGATTGCTGGTCGGCGCGGACCCGGTGGGCCGAAAGGGCCTGTTTCCATGCTGTATCTCTAAACTAAACTAACTAAACTAAACAGGTATTTATTCACAAAATGCTGGAGTAACTCAGCAGGTCAGGCAGCATCTCAGGAGAGAAGGAATGGGCGACGTTTCGGGTCGAGACCCTTATTCAGATGAAACGTCGCCCATTCCTTCTCTCCTGAGATAGACAATAGAGAATAGACAATAGGTGCAGGAGGAGGCCATTCAGCCCTTCGAGCCAGCACCGCCATTCAATGCGATCATGGCTGATCACTCTCAATCAGTACCCCGTTCCTGCCTTCTCCCCATACCCCCTCACTCCGCTATCCTTAAGAGCTTTATCCAGCTCTCTCTTGAAAGCATCCAACGAATTGGCCTCCACTGCCTTCTGATGCAGAGAATTCCACACCTTCACCACTCTCTGACTGAAAAAGTTCTTCCTCATCTCCGTTCTAAATGGCCTACCCCTTATTCTTAAACTGTGGCCCCTTGTTCTGGACTCCCCCAACATTTGGAACATGTTTCCTGCCTGACTTACTGAGTTACTCCAGCATTTTGTGAATAAATACCTTCGATTTGTACCAGCATCTGCAGTTATTTTCTTAAACTAAACAGGTGGGTTGATAAGTTGATAAGGCCAGTGTAAATTCCAGCTAGTGTGTGTGAGTGGAAGAATTTAGGGCTTTCCTGTAGGAAGATGGAAGGATTAGGTTTAGTCTAAGAATAGCGTCAATAGAGGGGGCGCTAGTGTGCATATGATGTAATAGACGTGTTTTGCTAGAGCTCCCCTCCGATAAATCGAGATTAAGGAATAAAAGACTATTTATAGTACAACTCCCACTTTAAGTTGTGTCCACTGCTGTAATAACAGACCGACATAAAATGACAACGCAGAAGTCGTCCAGAAAGCAGCCAGCCGTCAGGAAATTTAATGAAAACCCAGCATCGTCACTGGATGAGGAGCGGCCTAGTGGTGGAGAGCCGGAGCTAATCACACTATCGGCAGAAGGAACTCCTGAAACAGCCATCATTCTTACAGCTATAAATGAAATGAGCAAGAAGATGGATGACCCTCCAAGTTACCCAAGCCACTCTGACTGAACATGGAGCACGGATATCTATGGTAGAAGATGCGAGCAGTGACCATGACACTCGACTAATTCAGTTGGAGCAGCAGTGGCTAAGGCTAGAATATGCTAACAAGGCCCTCCAGGATAAAGTTATTGATCTGGAGGCGCGCTCCAGACGCCAGAACATAAAAGTGGTCGGACTACCAGAAAAGATTGAAGGCGGCCGCCCCATGGAGTTCATTGGTAACTTTATTCGGGACTTGTTGGGGGCAGAACATTTCTCGATGCCCATAGAAGTTGATAGGGCGTATAGGCTGGGAGGACAACCGGCTAACGATCTCGCGCGCCCCAGAGTCATGATAGTTAAGATCCACAGCGGCCATCAGAAAGAGCGGATAATGCGACTGTCACAACAACAATACCCGCTGAACTACAATGGGAAGCAAATTCACATTTTTCCTGATCTCCCGGCAGAGATAATGAAACAACGTCGTCTTTTCGAGGTCACGAGGAAGAAGCTCAAAGAGGCAGGCCTGCGAACCGGATATATCTACCCTGCTCGCCTCCGGGTTACCCAGGGTATCGACACGTCGATATTTAGCACCCCGGAGGAGGCCAAACTATTCGCGGATAACCTGCCGCCCAGCCCGGTGACAACGGTGGGCTAATGTCGGCTAACAGACTAACACTGACTAGCTGGTCTCCAGACCAGCTGTTTCAGCCAATCTCAACGTGGGGGCATGGTCACCCTCTTGTCGAGTAAGCTTAAATCCTGAGGATACAAGCTTTTGTCCAAGTGCACTGACTCTCCCATGTCTATCCATGTTTAAGCCGCTGGCCCGGAGTGGACGGCGGGCGTCGGCTAACATGCGAACGAGTTAACTCTGAGCCATGGACATGGTCATTCACACGAAAGGTAGACGTTGGACTCAATAGATTTAACTTTAACTTTGTTTAACGTGCTTAATTCGTTTCAGGAATAGGATGATTTTACAGGATGGGTTCCTGCTAATTTTTCAAAGGGAAACGTTTTTTTTGTTGAACAGATCCGTAATTTTGTTTGTTCATCGGAGGGGATGCCGACTGAATTTGTAGTTAACTAGCTAGCGGTTTCACAATTTAGCCTTTAGCTAGCCTTTGGGCTTAACAGGCTAGATAGTTGAAGTAACCCCCGTTTACAGTATGTTAGGATATTTTCTCTCACTTTGTTTGGGAGAGTGGGGATGGGGGGAGGGAAAGTCCGAGTTTTGTGTGTGTTTTTGTGTTGGTGGTCTTCCTGTTTTTTTGTTTGAGGCAAATTATTATGTCGCTGCTTATGTAATACAATTTACACCTTCTGATGGTACCTGGGGATGATGATGTGCGTGGGAGGGTTACCATGGTGAGCTGGAATGTCCGCGGCATGGGCCACCCAATTAAACGAGCTAAGGTGTTTTCACATCTTAGGTCTTTATCTGCCGACCTTGTGTTCCTCCAAGAAACTCACATTAGAACATTGGGGCAGAGACAGTTGGGCTGCAGATGGGCAGATCAGATATTTCAATCCACATTTTCTAGCAAAGCCCGCGGGGTGGCAATTATGGTTAAGAAAAACATAGATTTCAGACATATTTCTACAGTAAGTGACCCGAATGGTCGATTTCTCATAGTAACTGGGTACCTTTACTCTGTTCATGTAACACTGCTTAACATTTATGGTCCGAATATTGATGATGCAGCTTTCTTTCGCAAAATCTTTGATAAGCTACCTGACCTTTCTAATACGAATGTGATTGTTGCAGGGGACCATAACACAATCCTTGACTGGCACCTGGATAGGTCATCAAATAAAATGTGTAGCCCTTCGAATGCATCCACGGTTTTGAAAAATCTCATCTCCTCCACCAATTTAGTTGACATTTGGAGGATACAGCATCCCACAGACAGAGAATACTCTTTTTTTTCTAAAATGCACAATTCATACTCTCGTATCGATTATTTTTTATTAGACTCGAAACTCATACCTAATGTAATAAATACCAAATATCATAACATTTTGATCTCAGATCACGCTCCAACCTCAATTATCTTTGACTTTAAGCTGTCTAAACGATGTGCTAAATGGCGACTACGCCTTTCCTTGCTTAATGATGGAACTTTCTGTAAATACATGTCTGAAAAAATTACAGAATATTTGGAGACCAATGACACTTCTGATGTCTCGGACTCCACCTTGTGGGAAGCTTTCAAGGCAGTTATGAGGGGTCATATTATTTCGTATGAAGCGTCTTTAAAGAAATCCAGAGAGAGACGTCTACAAGAAATTGATTCGGAGCTTTCTCCAATGGAGACGTTGTATCGGAGCACAAACAACCCCCAAACGCTGCAAAATATGCTCAGTCTTAAATATGAGTATAACACGATTCTAACAAATCAAGTCAGTGACCAGCTACTGCGACTGAAACAGCGATATTTTGAATTAGGGGACAAACCGCATACATTGTTAGCCCGTCAGCTTAGAGGGCAACAAGCAAGTAGGGCCATACATATAATAAAATCAGGCAAGGGTGTTGCTTTAACCGATCCAAAATTAATAAATGAACGCTTTGAGGAGTATTATCAAGAGCTGTATAAATCCAAAGCTAACGGTGATATCAATGCATGGTTAAAAAAGTTGGACATACCAAAATTAGATAGTGCCTCTTGTGAGGCCTTAAACTCAGAACCCTCCTCTGTAGAAATCAAGGATGCAATTAGGTCGTTGCAAAACGGCAAGAGCCCTGGGCCAGACGGTTTTGGAGTCGAATTTTATAAGAAGTTTGCTGACCAGGTAACTCCGATTCTGCACAGGATGCTCTCCCACTCAATCGAGTTGAAAAAGCTCCCACCGTCATTGTACAATGCTCATATTTCTCTCTTATTGAAACAAGACAGGGATGAAACCAATCCCTCCTCATACCGACCAATTTCTATGCTTAATTTGGATTTCAAGATTTTTACTAAAATAATGGCGACTAGACTAAATAAGTGTATAGAATCCATTATCCATACGGATCAGACCGGGTTCATCCCCAATAGGTTCTCTTTCTTTAATGTTAGAAGAGTAATGAACATTATGTATCACAAATTCGATAGTTCTTCCAAACAAGCCATTCTGTGTTTAGACGCAGAAAAAGCTTTCGATCAGGTTGAGTGGGGATATTTACTCAGAGTGCTGGAAGAGTTTGGTCTTGGAGCCTCTTTTATTTCCTGGGTACGTCTTATATATGCTCATCCCACCGCTTCCATACTCACAAACCAGGATAGGTCACCCCCTTTTGCCCTTCAGAGGGATACGCGACAGGGCTGCCCCCTCTCGCCGCTCCTCTTTGCGTTAGCCATTGAGCCGCTGGCAATCGGCATAAGAGGGCATGCGCTTATAAAACCGGTAATACTGGGTGGGGTGGAACATAAGATTTCGCTTTATGCGGATGATATTGCCATCTTTGTATCTGACCCTGAACATTCTGTTCCTTACCTATTCCAGCTTATTAATTCCTTTGGCGAGGTCTCAGGTTACACTATAAACTGGCAGAAGAGTGAACTTATATCGATAACAGCAGAATTAGACCCTGTATTCTTAGCCAACATGCAGTTTAAAACAAATCCGGATAGTATAAAATATCTGGGCATTAAAATATCTAAAAACCCCAAGACCCTTTTTAAAATTAACTTTACCGAAAGGTTGAACAAGCTAAAGGAGAACATAGAGAAATGGAGAACGTTGCCTATTTCCTTGATTGGCCGCGTGAACGCAGTAAAGATGGTCTCCCTGCCGAGATATCTGTATTTATTTCAGAATATCCCTGTTTTTATCCCCAAATCCTACTTTAAGTTAATCGATTCTATCATTATGCCATTTATTTGGGGATATAAAGCACACAGGATCTCAAAAGCTTATCTTCAAAAAACGAGGGAACATGGGGGACTGGGGTTACCGTGCTTTTTATATTACTATTGGGCGGCCAATGTTAGAGTCATGGTATACTGGCAGTATGCATATGAACGGGGAGTTGGATATGACCTGCCACCTTGGCTGGCGATTGAAAAAAGCTTAACCCCAAAAACTTCTCTCCCTGCTCTCCTTTTTTCATTACCCAGATCTCTCACCTCTCTTAGAGAGGATCACTTCACTCTGTCCAATGCTCAGAGAATTATGGCACCAAATTAGGAAAGCTTGTGAGCTTCCGAATACGTCAATGCACGCCCCAATCTGGCATAACCACGCTTTCCCCCCATCATTTACAGACACAGCATTCAAAGAATGGAGCTGTAAAGGGATAGTTACAATAAAAGATCTTTACATAAATAGACACTTTGCATCATTTGATCAGCTACAATCCAAGTTCTCATTGCCCAAAACTCAATTCTTCAGGTACTTACAGCTGAGAAATTATGTTCGACAAAACAATTCGCTTTTTGAGTCCCTGCCCGAAGACGACTTGTTGTCCAAAATTTTGCTGGGTCCCCCGGAAGCAAAGAACCTAATCTCATCGTTTGTAGGTGTCTTTTTAAACAAACTAGATAAATCTACTTTAAAAATAAAACAAACCTGGGAAGAAGACCTTAACATTGAAATTGATGACGATGTCTGGAAGGAAGTACTGAAAAGTATAAAATCCTGTTCTATTAATTCTACGCTACAACTGATTCAATTCAAGGTTATACACAGATTACACTACTCTAAGGTTAAGCTGCATAAAATCTTTCCTGATCTCTCACCTTTGTGTAATAGATGCAAGACCGCTGAGGGTACACTCGCTCACCACTTTTGGACTTGTCCAAAACTTCACAACTTTTGGTGTCTTTTATTTCAATGGTACTCCACTGTTTTAAACGTCACTTTAACTCCGGACCCTGAAACTGCTCTATTCGGGTATTCCACAACGCTTGAGAAGTTAGACCATAATGCTCGCACAATCTTGGTTTATGGTATGGTAATTGCCAACAGATGTATTTTGAAACTATGGAAATCAGACTCTGCTCCTCAGTTTGAGACTTGGTTAAGAGAATTAATGGGCATATTACACGTAGAGAGGTTGAGATATGAATTGTCTGGCAACCCTCAAAAGTTCTTCAACATATGGAACCCAGTGCTGCAGCATATTAAGGACAAGTAAAACTATCCCCTCAATGCCACATGCGTTTGTACCTTCTTTGAATCCAGCAGTGAAAATACTGAAATATTTGACTTGTGAAAATTACCTTGCCTCATGTTTTTGTGCTTTTGCCTTTTTTTGTTACATTGTGGTTATGTTTTTTTTAAATGTATTTTTATTTATTTATTTGTTTGTTTTTGTTTGTTTGTTTTCATGATTATGTAGGGAAGGGGAGGGATGGGGTTTACTGTTGTTGTTATATGCATTGTAATCAATTATAAAATTAAAAAAATTAAGAAAAACAAAAAAAAAGAATAGCGTTGATGGTTGGCATGGACTCGATGATCCAAAAATAGACACAGAAAGCTGGAGTAACTCAATGGGTCAGGCAGCATCTCTGCAGTAAAGGAATAGGTGACGTTTCAGGTCGAGGCCCTTCTTCAGACTGAAGGTCAGGTGAAAGGGAAACGAGAGATATAAACAGTGGTGTAGAGAGATATAGAACAAATGAATGAAAGATATGCGAAAAAGGAACACTGAAAAAGGAAACAGGCCATTGTTAGCTGTGTGTTAGGTGAGAACGAGTTACAGACAATGAGACTCAACAAGATGACTTTGAAGCTGGTACGATTTGGGTGGGGAAGGGATGGAGGGAGAGGGGATGCAAGGGTTACTTGAAGTTAGAGAAATCAATGTTCACAGCACTGGGTTATAAGCTGCCCAAGTGAAATATGAGATGCTGTTCCTGCAATTTGGCCTCACTCTGACAAAGGAGGAGACCTAGGACAGAAAGGTCAGTGTGGGAATGGGGAGGGGAATTAAAGTGTTTAGCAACCGAGAGATCAGGTAGGTCCAGGCGGAAGTGTTCAGCAAAACAATCGCGTTTGGTCTTGCCGATGTATAAGAGCCCATACCTTGAACAATAGATACAGTAGATGAGGTTGGAGGAGGTGCAAGTGAACCTCTGCCTCACCTGAAAGGACTGTCGGGGTCCCTGGACAGAGTCGAGGGAGGAGGATTAGAGACAGGCGTTGCATCTCCTGGGGAGGGAGTGGTTTCAGACGCTCAGCGATGTTTAGACATCCTAATGGTCTGTTTCCATTCTTGGTTCTTGGTCCTCCAAAATATTCCAAAATGGAATGTAAACTGGAGGTGGAATTTAAACTGGAGGTGGATTGAATATGATGTATGAATATATAAGAAAATAACTGCAGATGCTGGTACAAATCGAAGGTATTAATTCACAAAATGCTGGAGTAACTCAGCAGGTCAGGCAGCATCTCGGGAGAGAAGGAATGGGTGACGTTTCGGGTCGAGAACCTTCTTCAGACTGATGTCAGGGGGGCGGGACAAAGGAAGGATATAGGTGGAGACAGGAAGATAGAGGGAGATCTGGGAAGGGGGAGGGGAAGAGAGGGACAGAGGAACTATCTAAAGTTGGAGAAGTCGATGTTCATACCACTGGGCTGCAAGCTGCCCAGGCGAAATATGAGGTGCTGTTCCTCCAATTTCCGGTGGGCCTCACTATGGCACTGGAGGAGGCCCATGACAGAAAGGTCAGACTGGGAATGGGAGGGGGAGTTGAAGTGCTCGGCCACCGGGAGATCAGTTTGGTCAATGCGGACCGAGCGCAGGTGTTCAGCGAAGCGATCGCCGAGCCTGCGCTTGGTTTCGCCGATGTAAATGGCATGAATATGTCTAATTGCCCCGATCTCTCTGTATTTGTCAGTCCTGCATCCTGGGAATCAGACTGGAGAACCTTCAATTTTGCCTTCAGCATGGATTTGTAGGAAATTATTTCTATTGAATGTTGATTTTATATTGGAGTCGCAGACTGATGAAAACCTTTGTTTTTTTAATCGTTGGAATGCATTAATAAATTGACCATTAAACAGATCAGGGAGCATATGCCCAAGGCAATCACTCAGAGCCATGAAATGCGTGGGGAGGAACTGCAGATGCTGGTTTACACCGAAGATAGACACAAAATGCTGGAGTAACTCAGCGGGACAGGCAGCATCTCTGGAGAGAAGGAATGGGTGACCTTTCAGGTCGAGACCCTTCTTCAGACTGAGAGTCAGGGGAGAGGGAGACATCGAGATAAGGAAGTTTAAGGTGTGAAAACGAGACATAAAAGGGGATGAGGGACAAAGGAAAATGTAGAATAGATCATTGTTAGTTAGGGGAAGGTGACTACGAAGCAGAGATAACAAGTTAATCAAGGGGAAAATCAGACTGGTCAGAGAACTAGGGAGGGGGAGGGATGGAGAGAGAAGGAAATAATTCCTGGAATGGCGGGACTGTCATATGTTGAAAGATTGGAGTGACGAGGCTTGTATACACTGGAATTTAGAAGGATGAGAGGAGATCTTATCGAAACATATAAGATTATTAAGGGGTTGGACACGTTAGAGGCAGGAAACATGTTCCCAATGTTGGGGGAGTCCAGAACAAGGGGCCACAGTTTAACAATAAGGGGTAGGCCATTTAGAACGGAGATGAGGAAAAACTTTTTCAGTCAGAGAGTTGTGAATCTGTGGAATTCTCTGCCTCAGAAGGCAGTGGAGGCCAATTCTCCGAATGCATTCAAGAGAGAGCTAGATAGAGCTCTTAAGGATAGCGGAGTCAGGGGGTATGGGGAGAAGGCAGGAACGGGGTACTGATTGAGAATGATCAGCCATGATCACATTGAATGGCGGTGCTGGCTCGACGGGCCGAATGGCCTCCTCCTGCACCTATTGTCTATTGTCTATTGTTTATTGAAAGCAAGGGCTATGTTTGTATTTTCCAGCATTTTGTATCTATACCCAGAGCCATGATTTCTACTTACCAATTTCTCTCCCAGTAAATCTATCATGATGCCGAATGATTTAACACAGATGTGCACATTTATTTTTAAAAAATATTTAAATAGCTAATTATGTAAAACTTTTATTGGTAGATTACCATTAAACTCCATGCTATTAAATACATGTAATCCTGAAAATCTAAAACGACAAAAGGAAAAAAAAGACTTCAGCCAACTTAGAAATGGGATTTGAGTTCTTCTGGTAGACACAAAATGCTGGAGTAACTCAGCGGGTCAGGCAGCATCTCTGGAGAGAAGGAATGGGTGACGTTTCGGATCGAGACCCTTCTTCAGACTGATGTCAGGTGAGGGGGCGGGACAAAATAGGATGTAGACGGAGACAGTAAGACTGGTCAGGGAAAGGGAGAGAGAAAGCAGGGACTACCTGAAGTTAGAGAAGTCAATGTTCATAACGCTGGGCTGTAAACTACCCAAGCAAAATATGAGGTGCTGTTCCTCCAATTTGCGCTGGGTCTCACTCTGACAGTGAAGGAGGCCCAGGACAGAAAGGTCAGATTGGGATTGGGAGGGGGAGTTAAAGTGCTGAGCAACCGGAAGATCAGGTAGATTAAGGCGGACTGAGCGGAGGTGTTCAGCAAAACGATCGCCGAGCCTGTGCTTGGTCTCCCTGATGTACAGAAGTTGACACCTGGAACAGCGGATACAGTGGATGAGGTTGGAGGGGGAGCAGGTGAACCTCTGCCTCACCTGGAAAGACTGTCGGGGTCCTTGGACGGAGTCGAGGGGGAAGGTAAAGGGACAGTTGCGGTTAAAGGGGAAAGTGCCTGGGCAGGGGGTGGTTTGGGTGGGAGGGGACGAGTTGACCAGGGAGTTACGTAGGGAACGGTCTCTGTGGAAAGCAGAAAGGGGTGGAGATGGGAAGATATGGCCAGCAGTGGGATCCCGTTGGAGGTGGCGAAAGTGTTGGAGGATTGGATGCTGTCATATGAGTTCTGGCCTCTGTTGATCCATACTCTTGCACTGATCTGCAGGGAGGTTCGGAGCTTGATCTGTTGGGGCATAATCGAGCATCGGAAGATGCTGAAATGGCGCAGTGTTTATTTAACTTGGTGCTCACGTTACCTGATGAGCAACTGAAAGCAGGAGCTCTCTCCCTGGTCTCCAAAAGAACCTCGGCTTCACCCTCCTCCGTTCTTCAGTCTGATCGTTGTGGTGGGGATGGGGGTGAGGGAGAAAGTTGGAAGAGAGGAGGGGCATGACCAAGCCTGGCAAGCAATGGGTACATACAAGTGAGAGGGAAGTTTGAAGAGTAGATGACTGGACAAAGGCCAGAGATGAAAAGACGGAAGGTGTGAGACAAAGGGATGGTTTCCATGCTGTAGGAATGTGTCCAATTGTCCCAATCTCTCTTTATTTGTCAGTCGTGCATCCCAGGAATCAGTCTGGTGAACCTTCAATTCTGCCTTCAGCAAGGATTTGTCGGAAATTATTTCCATTGATGATCGTTGATTTTACATTGGACTCACAGACTGATGAAAATCTTAGATGGACACAAAATCATGGGTCGCGGGGCTTGGGTCAGCTCACCGCAGACATTTCACCGTCCGGCGCGGTCTGGAATAGGCCGCGGGATTTTCTCTGCCCGGCGGGGGCTTCAATGTCGGGAACCACGACCGACCCGACGTGCAGCAACAGCGGCAGCGGCAGCGTCTTCGCCCGCCCCGGATCGCGGGGCTTGGGTTGGCCCGCTGCGTACCTTTCACCGTCCGGCGCGGCCTGGAACGTGGCAACTTCAACAGCCTGACCGCGGGAGAAGACGGCAGGGGAAAAGAAAAGACATTCTGGCCTTCCATCACAGTGAGGAGGTGACTGGAGGAGACTCACTGTGATGGATGTTTCTTTTGTTTTGTGTGGGTTGTGATTGTGTGTGTTAGTGCTTATTTTATTGCTCTATTGCTGGACTGTGGGTAACCTTTCATTTCACTGCACATCTTGGATGTGTATGTGACAAATAAACTTGACTTGACTTGACTTGAAATGCTGGAGTAACTCAGCAGGACAGGCAGCATCTCTGGAGAGAAGGAATGGGTGCCATTTCTTCAGATTATTTAGGGGAAAGGGAAACGAGTGATGTAGACGATGACGTAGAGAGATAAAGAGCAATGAATGAAAGATATGCGAAAAAGTAACGATGATAAAGGAAACAGATCACTGTTAGAAAATCATTGTTTCTTTCGTCATTAGAATTCATTCATAAATTGACCATCAAACAGACCAGCATTGTGAATCGTAAAAATGGAGAGAGGAATATCGTCAGGGAAGGGGGGAAGTAGGTGTGGGTCTAGGAGGGGCACTGAGGAGGGAGAGGGAGGGGAGAAGGTCCTGAGCCGATATCAATGCTATCCTCCAGGTTTCACCGACGCACGTTAACTCTCAGCATTTCAAATACTCCATCTACTAATCTCAATCTCATCGCTCCATTAAACACTTCTCCAGCCTCGGCTCCCCTATAAATCTCTTCAAGGTCTGCTCTTCTGATTGTGTCTCCTTCCGGCTACCACTCACCTTTATTCCACTGTTATCAGTGTTGTATATAACAACCTTAGACTTGTGGTCAGAAATTCCTTCCCTAAACACTTCTGGGATCTTCCTTAAATCATACTTTTTTAGATTTTTTATAGATTTAGAGATACAGCGCGGAAACAGGCCCTTCGGCCCACCGGGTCTGCGCCGCCCAGCGATCCCCGCACACTAAAACCATCCTACACACCCTAGGGGGAATTTTTACATTTGCCCAGCCAATTAACCTACAAACCTGTATGTCTTTGGAGTGTGGGAGGAAACCGAAGATCTCGGAGAAAACCCACGCAGGTCACGGGGAGAACGTACAAACTGTACAGACGGCGCCCATAGTCAGGATCGAACCTGAGTCTCCGGCGCTGCATTCGCTGTAAGGCAGCAACTCTACCGCTGCGCCACCGTGTCAACCCACTGTCTCACAGTTCCCCTAGATGTTTAACTTTGCCTCCATTTTTTGAGGACATTGTAGCGACCATAGAGAATGGTCCAGGTCGTCGAACCCTCGGATTGGCCAGCGAGGTCACGTGGGAACGCGACCATGGGGATTGGTCCAGGGAGCGACATCGCTGATTGGCCAGCGATGTCATGTGCGCGTTTGGCGCCCGATTTAGTTAGTTCGGCGAAGTCTTCAAGGAAGACAGTAAGTTTGTGATGGTTGTCCTTTACCTTGTTGTTTAACTCTGTATTCGAATATTGCGGCTGCAATAAACTTCTTCTACAACCAACAAGTTTCGGACTCGCCATATTGGTGACCCCGACATGATCTGGACGATCACCGACTGAGCAGGAACCCGACGCCTCGTTGACGATGACCGAGCCGGGCACACCGGAATCAAGCGCCGGAAGCGTTCATCTTCCGTTGTTTTGGACGCACGCACCGCAAGCTTGGTTTATCCACACCGAGGCTCAATTTCATATAAAGAAGGTGTCGGACGAATCCACGAAGTACTACTACCTCGTCAGCGCTCTATCGCCGGACACAACCAAGCGCGTGATGCGGTTCATCGTGGATCCACCTGCGGAAAACAAGTACGAGGCCATGAAGAAAGTATTACTGCGAACCTTCGGGTTTAATAAGCATGGTGGTGCGGCAAAACTTCTGCACCTACCACGTGGATTTGGTCTCGGTGCGTCGTCCGCAGAGCTAGTATATGGCTCGACACTTCGAGTACCCAGAGATCTGTTTCCTGACCCTTCAGACCAGCTGCCTACCGTCCCATCAGTGTTAGCAGCTCTCCGGGAACGGGTGGGCTCCCTGGCTCCAGTTCCGACTTCACATCATGGGTGTCCCATGGTACATGAACCGTCTTCCCTGAAGGACTGTGAGTTTGTTTTTTTGCGTAAAGATGCCCATCGCGCCCCGTTGCAGAGGGTCTATCAAGGGCCGTTCCGGGTTTTGCGTAAGGGAACGGCTACCTTCACCTTAGACATGTGCGGCAAGAGTGAGCTCGTCTCGGTGTCCCGGCTCAAACCTGCCCATTTGGATCCGGATCAACCAGTCCTGGTCGGTCAAACCCCTAGGAGAGGCCGACCTCCGTTAGTTCCGCTCAGTCCAGGACCCCCCGTTCCGACAGTTCCTCCAGGACCCCCCGTTCCGGCAGTTCCTCCAGGACCCCCCGTTCCGGTAGTTCCTCCAGAACCTCCCGTCCCGGCTGTTCCGCCAAGTCCGGAACCTCCGGCTCCTGTGGTTCAGGCTGTCCCTCTCCGTACTTGTTATGGTCGCGAAATCCGGCTCCCTGTTAGGTTCCGCACCTCGGGTTCTGGGGGGGGGGTCATGTAGCGACCATAGAGAATGGTCCAGGTCGTCGAACCCTCGGATTGGCCAGCGAGGTCACGTGGGAACGCGACCATGGGGATTGGTCCAGGGAGCGACATCGCTGATTGGCCAGCGATGTCATGTGCGCGTTTGGCGCCCGATTTAGTTAGTTCGGTGAAGTCTTCAAGGAAGACAGTAAGTTTGTGATGGTTGTCCTTTACCTTGTTGTTTAACTCTGTATTCGAATATTGCGGCTGCAATAAACTTCTTCTACAACCAACAAGTTTCGGACTCGCCATAACATCCCATAAAATAAAGCTTTGAATTTTAAAATGCAAGTTGTTGTAATGTGGTCTTTTCAGTTTCAGTTCTGATGGCTATATAGCTGTAACACACAAATAGCAGCAGAAATCCGATATAGGATTGGTAAGACTTTTTTAATTTGGAGCATCAGGCTTTCCAGTTCTTATAGGTTAATTTGCAAGCAATTTAAAAGATCATTAAAACAAAATTAAACCAGGAAACCCTATTAACAAAGTCACATATACCTATTTTCATGAAAACCCTCAGGAGAATGAACCCATTTCTTTCTCAATCAGTATAAGCTACTGTATGGAAAAAGTGCAGAGTTTTATGATTGTTTAAAGCAATAATGCTTTTTTGCAGAGTTGATAAAACTAGAAATTTATGTTGTGAGCAGACGATGAGATCATTTGTGGAATTTGCTGCTTGCTTTTGGCTCTTTATCTAAGTTGTATTCTGTACACTTCAAGGGCCAGGAAGTGAGCGGGCAAGATCATCTCTGAGAGGTTATGGGGAGGAGAGTGGGGATAGGAGAGAGAGATAGATCAGCCATGATTGAATGGCGGAGTAGACTTGATGGGGCGAATGGCCTAATTCAACTCCTATCCCTTATGATCTTATGACATTCTCCCTGTAACCCCTTGGGTTTCCTCTGGGTGATCCGGTTTCCTCCCGCATCTCAAAGACAACTAGCATTGTAGGTTAACCGGCCTCTGTAAATTGCCCTTATTGTGCAGGGAATGGATGCAAAAGTGGGATAACACTTTTATTCAGATTGTCTATTGTCTATTGGATCTTATTGAAACGTATAAGATTATGAAGGGATTGGACACGTTAGAGGCAGGAAACATGTTCCCAATGTTGGGGGAGTCCAGAACAAGGGGCCACAGTTTAAGAATAAGGGGTAGGCCATTTAGGACGAAGAGGAGGAAAGTAGAGGACAATTCTCTGGATGCTTTCAGGAGAGAGCTAGATAGAACTCTTAAAGATAGTGGAGTCAAGGGATATGGGGAGAAGGCAGGAGAAGGCAGGCTGTACTGATTGTGAATGATCAGCCATGATCACATTGAATGGCGGTGCTGGCTCGAAGGGCCAAATGGCCTCCACCTGCACCTATTGTCTATTATCTATTGTCTATTGACCCCTCTCACCCTGGCCACAAACTGTTTGAAGCTCTTCCCTCTGGAAGGCGACTGCGGACTGTCAAAGCAGCCACAGCCAGACACAAAAACAGCTTTTTTTGCACGAGCTGTAGCTCTACCCAAATAACCAGAAGTCTGTAGCCTCCTTTTGCTCTGATATTTTATTTCATTCACATGTTTAAACTATAATGTTTTATTCTTAATGTTTTAATGTTTTATGTTTTATTCTTAATTGTTTACTGTATGTTCGTGTTGTTACTTGCGAGCGGAGCACCAAGGCACATTCCTTGTATGTGCATATACTTGGCCAATAAAATGTATTCAATTCAATTCAATTCAAGTTCCAAACTTTTACTCACAAAATATTTTGCTGTACAATGAAAGGAATTGAAGTTATGAATATTCTGAACAAATAAGCTCTTAAATCTCACTTTTCAAGGACTGTATCGTCTGGAAATAATGTGCAGAAAGTGAGAGTCTAAGACAATGCATATGACCCTGGGAATGAGAGTTAGGTATTAATGTAAATATTGCATCATAGAAATCGGTATGCAATGGATAATCTCATATTTTACGGAGCACAAGTCCTCTCCCTTTGTCCTGTTTTCACACCTCCATACTTCCATACACTCCATACACTTTCTTACCCATGTGTCTCCCTCTCCCAAATCGTTCATGCTGCCTGGGTTTTGTACGTGCTGGTCCCATTTGCATGCATTTGGTCTGAATCCCTCTTAACCTTCCCTATCAAACATCTTTTAAATGTTGCCTTTGCACCTGCTTCTCCAGTTAGGGTGAACAGAACTACACATAATAACTCCAAATGTGGTCTTAACCAAATCTGGTACCACTGCAGCATATTGTTCTAGTGCTGCACTCAGTACCCGTACGCCAGCACACCAAAAACCTCCGCTCAGTCCATCTTAACCTGCCTGATCTCCCGGTGGCTCAGCACTTTAACTCTAAGACAATGCATATGACCCTGGGAATGAGAGTTAGGGATTAATGTAAATACTGCATCATAGAAATCGGTATGCAATGGATAATCTCATATTTTACTGAGTACAAGTCCTCTCCCTTTGCCCTGTTTTCACACCTCCATATACTTTCTTACCCATGTGTCTCCCTCTCCCCTGACGATCGTTACGCTGAACTCCTCCGCTCAGTCCGTCTTAACCTACTTGATCTCCCAGTGGCTCAGCATTTTGTCTCCCCCTCCCATTCCCAGTCTGACCTTTCTGTCCTGGGCCTCCCCCAGTGCCATAGTGAGGCCCAGTGCAAATTGGAGGAACAGCACCTCATATTTCGCTTGGGTAGTTTACACCCCAGCGGTATGAACATTGACTTCTCTAACTTCAGATAGTCCCTGCTTTCCCTCTCTATCCCCTCCCCCTTCCCAGTTCTCCTACTAGTCTTACTGTCTCTGACTACATTCTCTCTTTGTCCCACCCCCTCCCCTGACAGCAGAAGGGCCTCGACCCGAAACGTCACCCATTCCTTCTCTCCAGAGATGCTGCCTGTCCCGCTGAGTTACTCCAGCATTGTGTGTCTATCTTTGGTATCAACCAGCATCTGCAGTTCCTTCATACACACCACTCTTCATGGACCTTGGTGGCGTAAGCACTTATTCTGACATTTGTCTTTGGAAGGCATCAATAATGGACTATTGTGTTAGTCTGCTAACCTCCAAATCTGAATGATTTTACTTCTTATTGTGTAACTCCTGCTGGGCTAGCGATTGATCTTGTCCAAATGATCTCATTTCATGCATATGAAGTAGCATGACCAAGACTGATACAAAAAGCTGGCCTGATGATTGAAAACAAAACCCTTCAGACTACGGTTGCCAACTTCCTCGCTCCCAAATACGGGACAAGGTGACATCACCATTGGTGGAGCGGGAGCACGTGGCCGCTGGCTGGGTGAGGTAACGTGGGGCGCGGGGCGGTGACATCACCCTTTGTCCCTGATTTGGGAGCGAGGAAGTTGGCGACCCTACTAATACGGGACAAGGGCGGTCCCATACGGGACAAACTAACTTAGCCCAAAATACAGGACGCCCCGGCTAATACGGGACAGTTGGCGACCCTACTTCACACGTAAAACTGAAGAAGGGTCTCGACCCGAAACGTCACCCATTCCTTCTCTCCAGAGATGCTGCCTGGGCCGCTGAGTTACTCCAGTATTTTGTGATACCTTCACACGTACAACATATTCATTGTGCTGATGGAGGCCTTTGGGCCCATGAGCTCAATGCAAGCTCTTTGTGGGAATGTTGGGAGAATTATTTTCCCTGCCTTTTGCCCCCGCATGCCTGCAAATTATTTTCCAACATACCTGTTTCCAATTCCATTTTGAATACCTTGGTTTGCTCTCTTTCCACCATTTCACAAAGGCAGTGGGTTCCAGATTGTCAGCCACTGTCTGAACTAAAATCTTTTAATGCTGTATTCTCTACTTGCCTTTTTGCCCTCTATTTTTTTTCCACTGGTTCATGAACCTTCTGCTAATGGGAACCTCTTCTCTTTCTTTATCCTTCCAAAATATACCATGATTTTGAGTTTCGAGTTTAGAGATACAGCATGGAAACAGGATCTTTAGCCCACCGAGTCTGTGCTGACCAGCAATTACCCATACTAGTTCTATCCCTCCACACCAGGAACATTTTACAGAAGCCAATTTACCTACAAACATGCATGTCCTTGGACTTACCTTGGACTTCTAGTGAGACCGCACCTGGAGTACTGTGTGCAGTTTTGTTCTCCAAATTTGAGGAAGGATATTCTTGCTATTGAGGGCGTGCAGCGTAGGTTTACTAGGTTAATTCCCGGAATGGCGGGACTGTCATATGTTGAAAGACTGGAGCGACTAGGCTTGTATACACTGGAATTTAGAAGGATGGGGGTGGATCTTATCGAAACGTATAAGATTATTAAGGGGTTGGAGGCAGGAAACATGTTCCCAATGTTGGGGGAGTCCAAAACAAGGGGCCAAAGTTTAAGAATAAGGGGTAGGCCATTTAGAACTGAGATGAGGAAAAACTTTTTCAGTCAGAGAGTTGTGAATCTGTGGAATGCTCAGCCTCAGAAGGCAGTGGAGGCCAATTCTCTGAATGCATTCAAGAGAGAGCTAGATAGAGCTCTTAAGGATAGCGGAGTCAGGGGTATGGGAAGAAGGCAGGAACGGGGTACTGATTGAGAATGATCAGCCATGATCACATTGAATGGTGGTGCTGGCTCGAAGGGCCGAATGGCCTCCTCCTGCACCTATTGTCTATTGTTCTTGGCAGCTTTGACCTGCTCTATATTGTTCCTCTGATTAATCAGACCTTTTGTTTGCTTGAACCTATCAGCTTCAAATTTACATGTTATTTATTTATTTTTTGTGTGTTGCCTACAACTCTGTGCCATTTCCCTACTTATTTCTCTATAACCCACTCTCGCCCACGTAAACATCAACTTCCCCTAACCTTCCGGCCATCTGCACACACGAAGCTGTGGTAAAAGAATAGTCTTGACCTGAAACGTCACCTATTCCTTTTCTCCAGAGATGCTGTCTGACCCGCTGAGTTACTCCAGCTTTTTGTGTCCATCTACCTATTAGCGCGGCACGGTGGTGCAGCGGTAGAGTTGCTGCCTTACAGCAAATGCAGCGCCGTAGACCCGGGTTCGATCCCGACCAAGTGCGCTGTCTGTATGGAGTTTGTACGTTCTCCCCGTGACCTGCGTGGGTTTTCTCTGAGATCTTCGGTTTCCTCCCACACTCCAAAGACGTGCAGGTTTGTAGGTTAATTGGCTTGGTAAATGTAAACACTGTCTCTAGTGGGTGTAGGATAGTGTTAGTGTGCGGGGATCGCTGGTCGGCACGGACCTGGTGGGCCGAAAGGGCCGGTTTCCGCGCTGTATCTCTAAACTAAACTAAACCAAAAAAACTAATAAACTGCCTAGACTAGGGATAATTTAACATATCCAATTAACTTGCCAACCGTTGCATTTTTGCCACATGGGAGAAAATCAGAGCATCTTGAGGAAACCATCGCAGTGACAGGAGGAACGTGCAAACTCCACACAGACAGAGCATCTGACATTGCGAGTTTTAACCAGAATTCTGACTCTTGCGTTTATAACCTCTGAACCTTCAAATTACAAACTTAAACTATTGCTACTGCACCGTATTCTGGGAGCATCACTTTCAATATTTAACCTCTCACGGGCCCTCATGACATTTACTCCTCAGGCCTCTTGCCCGCCCATAATAAACTGCTCAGAGGTTTTGACCCCACAGAGTCACTTTTGCACTGATGTGCTATGATGAGCGTTTGTTGGCACTGGGCCTGTACTCGCTGGAGTTTAGAAGAATGAGGGGGGGGGGGGGACCTCATTTAAACATACAGAATAGTGAAAAGCTTAGATAGAGTGGATGTGGAGAGGACTTTAGATTTTTTTTAGATTGATGAGATACAGCGCAGAAACAAGCCCTTCGGCCCACCAGGTCCGTGCCGCCCAGCGATCCCCGCACACACTAACACTATTTTATCCTACACCCACTAGGGACCATTTAAAAAAAAAACATTTACCAAGCCAATTAACCTACAAACCTGTACGTCTTTGGAGTGTGGGAGGAAACTGAAGATCTCCGAGAAAACCCACGCAGGTCACGGGGAGAACGTACAAACTCCGTACAGACGGCGCCCGTAGTCAGGATCGAACCTGAGTCTCCGGCGCTGCATTCGCTGTAAGGCAGCAAATCTTGAGAAGTTTTTGAGAAGCTTGTGGCACAACACATCAACGCCATCCTTCCTCCCAGCTTTGACCCTCATCAGTTTGCCTATCGACCAAACAGATCTACAGAAGACGCCATCAACACAGCCCTCTACACTGCACTGAGCCACCGAGAGAGCCCGGGGACCTATGTAAGAATGCTTTTCATAGACTACAGCTCGGCATTCAATACGATCATCCCAGGCATACTAGTGGACAAGCTGTATAATAACCTAGGTTTTCCCCCATCCATCTGCGCCTGGATAAGAGACTTCCTCACAAACCGCCCACAATCTGTTAAGATCGGCCCCCACAGCTCCCCCACCATTACGCTTAGCATTGGCTCCCCGCAGGGCTGTGTGCTGAGCCCCCTCCTCTATGCTCTGTACACACACGACTGCACTCCTATCCACCCCTCCAATTCAATCATCATATTTGCAGACGACACAACTGTGGTCGGTCTGATCACTGGAGGGGATGAGTCTGCATACAGAGACGAGGTCTGTGCTCTGTCCGGATGGTGCCAGGCAAATAATCTAGCACTAAACACTAGCAAGACAAAAGAAATGGTGCTGGACTACAGGAAACAAAGAGCGGCTCCCACCCCACTTCATAGCTCTGTTATGTTATACCTGTTATATAAATGGGGAGGAAGTGGAGAGGGCCTCCACCTTCAAGTTCCTGGGGACCACCATCTCCCAGGACCTCTCCTGGACTGCAAATACCAAGGCGGTAGTGAAAAAGTCACAGCAGAGACTGTATTTCCTAAGATTACTCCGGAAAAACAGACTGAAGGAGAATCTGCTGGTGACCTTCTACCGCTCCACCATTGAGAGCGTACTGGCAAACTGCACCATTGTGTGGTATGCTGGCTGCTCGGCTGCAGACCAGAAGGCCCTCCAGAAGGTCGTCAAGACAGCAGAGAAAATCATCGGCTGTCCACTACCTTCTCTGAAGGACATCACCAGCTCGCGATGTCTGAACAGGGCCAGAAGTATAATCAGGGACAGCACTCACCCGGGACACAAACTGTTTGCTCTCCTGCCATCTGGGAGGCGCTACAGGAGCCTAAGGGCCAGGACAAATCGACCTGGGCCATAAGAACAGTGAATGGAAGCACATGACTTGACTACTCTCATTTTCGTCGCACATTTTTTTAGAATTTTAGGTGTAAAACTCATTCATTATTTATTAGGTTTTTAAATTGTTTTTTTATTGATACTGGTATTTGTTGTGTTGGTTCGTATATATTCCGGCTGTATATATATGATATGATGATATGATATGATATGATATGTCTGTGCGATTGTCTTTGAAAGATACGCACTGTCGCACTATTATCAGCTGTATCACTTCTAATTTCGTTGTACCTTGCGTACAATGACAATAAAGACATATTATTATTATTATAACTCTACCGCTGCGCCACCATGCCGCCACGGTGTTTCCACTAGTGGGAGAGTCTAGGACTGGAGGTCACAGCCTCAGAATTAAAGGGCGTTGTTTAGGAAGGAGATGGATTTCTCATGGCCTAATGGCCTGATTCTGCTCCTGTCACCTGTGAGCTATGACCTTCTGAACCTCTCAGATCACCTCATCATTAACCTCAGAGCATCTCACCCATCGGCTTTTTTGTCCCAGCCGATTCAGCCTCCTCTTATAACTCAAGCCTTGGAGTCCACATAAAATCCCGGTGAATCTTCTCTGCACTCTATCAAGCTTACTGACATTGTTCCTGCAGAAGGGCAGCCAGGCCAGTCACGGTGGTGCAGCGGTAGAGTTGTTGCCCTACAGCGAATGCAGCGCCGGAGACCCGGGTTACATCCCGACTACGGGTGCTGTCTGTACGGAGTTTGTACGTTCTCCCCGTGACCAGCGTAGGTTTTCTCCGAGACCTTCGGTTTCCTCCCACACTCCAAAGACGTGCAGGTTATTTGTAGGTTAATTGGCTTGGTAAATGTGAAAATTGTTCCTAGTGGGTGTGTAGGATAGTGTTAATGTGCGGGGATCGCTGGTCGGCGCGGACCCGGTGGGCCGAAGGGGCCTGTTTCCACGTTGTATCTCTAAACTAAACAAAACTAAACAAGAACTGCACACAATTCTCCAAATGAGCAGCGTTAGCTTCTCCTTCCTGTGTCTTCAGCCTCTGGTTGCTTCTTGTCGTTGTGTTTGTCACCCTCTAGGCCTGACACAGCATGGAACATTCCGAGCCTCGGTCCTCACACCTGTAATCTCTCAGGACTTCCTCACTGTCACATCTTTACCTCCCAGGGATACCCCACCTCTCACCTTTAATTCCTCGCAGAATCACCTCCTCCCATAATCTAATTCTTTATGCCTTGAGCTGCCTTGCCATTGGCCTCTCAGACCCTCTTGCTGTCAAACCTTTGTGATATTTTCATGAATCAGTGAGACACAGTTTGCGTAAATCCAAAAAGATGGAAGTTTAATTACAAGGCGCGGTGGCGCAGCGGTAGAGTTGCTGCCTTACAGCGAATGCAGCGCCGGAGACCCGGGTTCCATCCCGACTACGGGTGCTGTCTGTACGGAGTTTGTACGTTCTCCCCGTTACCTGCGTGGGTTTTCTCCGAGATCTTCGGTTTTTCTCCCACACTCCAAAGACGTAGGTTAATTGGCTTGGTAAATGTAAAAACTGTCCCTAGTTGGTGTAGGATAGTGTTAGTGTGCGGGGATCGCTGGTCGGCGCAGACCCAGTGGGCCGATAGGGCCTGTTTCCGTGCTGTATCTCCAAACTAAACTAAACTAAAGGCAGAACACTGAGTTACTCCAGCATTTTGTGTCCAACCTTCAGTTTAAACCTTCCCACTGATTCTATTTGCATGTTGAATTGCTGGAGATAATCTTTGGCAATGTCCTTTGCTGTGAAGCAACGCATATAAATATACTCACAGATATACAGAGAGCAACATGCTCCAAGCTTAAAGTTCCACATCAATCCTTCCCCTCACAAATCCTCTTGCGGATTAAGCTCTTATACCATTAGCGTGTCAGGGCCTTATTTCCCATTAATTTTAACCTTCCAGGGCTTTGTCTTTGCCAAGACAAAAGGCAACCTCTGTGTCTTTAATCCCCACACACGAGCTCACAAGGGATGCAAATTTGTTTTTTTGTATTAAAAATGACCATTATAATATTGTATGAACCTGCATAATGTGCATGCAATGGGGCTCAAGAGGGATTTTGATTGCATCTCATTGTTCAACCATCACCATCCTTCTAACACTCGAAGGTAGCATTCATACAACGAACATGATTAAGAATGAGGGCCTAGATATTCAGATAAAGAACCTCTTCATAATATTCATTCAATATTAAACATTCGAAGCAGAAAGGGTTTTCATTCATGTTTCGGGTCGTTCACATCCTTTGCACATTCTAAAGCACTCTATAGCCAATTGTGCTCTTAAAGGTCCTACAAAAAGGAGTGAGATAAATGACAAATTACTTTTTTTGAAAGCACCGGGCTAATGGAACATTAGAAAAATTCTCCTGGTCTCCGTAATGCAATGAGATCATTTACGTCCATTGGAATGGGCAGAATGGGCCTTTGGTTAAACATTTTGGTTCAGTTTTATATATGCTACATTTATCTATTGCTATCGAGGGCGGCACGGTGGCGCAGCAGTAGAGTTGCTGCCTTACAGCACCATTGAACCAGGTCTGAAGAAGGGTCTCGACCCGAAACGTCACCCATTCCTTCTCTCCCGAGATTGCTTTTGTGAATAAATACCTTCGATTTGTACCAGCATCTGCAGTTATTTTCTTATAGTGACCCAGGTTCGATCTCAACCACGGGCGCTGTCAGTACGGAGTTTGTACGTTCTCCCCATGACCTGCGTGGGTTTTCTCCGAGATCTTCGGTTTCCTCCCACACTCCAAAGACGTACAGGTTTGTAGGTTAATTGTCTTGGTAAATGTAAAAATTGTTCCTAGTGGCTGTAGGATAGTGTTAGTGTGCGGGGATCGCTGGTGGGCGTGGACCCGGTGGGCCGAAGGGCCTGTTCCCGCGCTGTATCTCTAAACTCTAAACTAAACTACGATATTCTTCAGTCTGAAGAAGGGTCTCGACCCGAAACGTCACCCATTCCTTCTCTCCCGGGATGCTGCCTGACCTGCTGAGTTACTCCAGCATTTTGTGAATAAATCGATTTGTACCAGCATCTGCAGTTATTTTCTTATACGATATTTAGGTACTCATTTGAATGACTATATTCATCATATCAACATTTTAAAAAATATTTTGAGCCACTTTACTTCAGTTTCGGTGGGCATGGTATAAACTAAAAACAAATTATAAAGCTTCCTGGAATTTAATTTGGATATAAAATGACAGGTGACTGTTAGACTAGAACTAGAACAGAACAAGAGATGATCAGTTGAAGGGGTTGTATTTCATGTGACTTTAAAACAAACTCTGTTATATCTTTAGATACAAAATGCTGGAGTAACGCAGGGGACAGACAGAATCTCTGGAGAGAAAGAATGGGTGACGTTTCAGGTCGAGACCCTTCTTCAGTCTCGACCCAGAACGTCACCCATTCCTTCTCTCCAGAGATGCTGCCTGTCCCGCTGAGTTACTCCAGCATTTTGTGTCTATCTGCGATGTAAACCAGCATCTGCCGTTCCTCCATACACACTGTTATATCTTGAGTTCGACCAGATGACAACTTGCTGAGGTATTTCTCATCAATGTAACAATGCAGTATATAACTGATGGCTGTTTGCAGTGAGGGGAAACGCACCTCCTCATCTTGCTGGGAAATGGCAGACTTTACAATGCCAGTTACTGAATGTCTATTAAGTGACGTTTTGTACTGATGTATGCAAAATTGAACTGTGTGTTAGTCTCGCTTCAGGAGCAATTTGCTGGCAAGGTTGTGTGAAGAATAATTGGGAAATAAAGTGTTACTTTCCCCACCTTTCACACTCTTTCCAAAGAGATTCTGATGTTGCTGTGTTGTGATTTGCGCTGTTTAAAATGGTCCCTATTCTTCCCTCACCGGTCGGTACCTGCAGCCCAATCAGCAGTCCATGAAACACCAGGAAACATATGTTGGCAGATTTCATTTCCAGACGCATGCTGCTTCTGTTCTGAGAATATAGCATCACAAGTTCAAGAGTCAACATTCAAGAATCAAGAACGTTTATTTGTCATCTGTACCACAGTGCTATGAACTGGATCAATGAAATTCTTACTTGTTTTTAGATTTAGAGATACAGCGCAGAAACAGGCCCTTCGGCCCACCGGGTCCGCGCCGCCCAGCGATCCCCGCACACTAACTCTATCCTACACACACTAGGGACAATTTTTACATTTGCCCAGCCAATTAACCGACAAACCACCACCCTCTGTGTGAAAAAGTTACCCCTCAGATTCCTATTAGTCCCTAATCGGTGGGTTTTATATCATTTCTGTTCAGCAGATCTTATTTAAAAAGGGGGATGGAAATTATCAAAACGTAGGACTTCTGGGGTAATATAATAATGATAATCATAGAAACATAGAAACATAGAAAATAGGTGCAGGAGGAGGCCATTCGGCCCTTCGAGCCAGCACCGCCATTCATTGTGATCATGGCTGATCATCCACAATCAGTAACCCGTGCCTGCCTTCTCCCCCTTCACTTTTTCCACATTTTGCTATGTAACAGCCTCATTTTAAAATGGATTTAAAAAGCACCATCCAGCAATCCCTGCACATTTACACGATCCTACACAAACTACGGACAATTTACATTTATACCAAGCCAATTAACCTACAAACCTGCACGTCTTTGGAATGTGGGAGGAAACCGAAGATCTCGGAGAAAACCCACGCAGGTCATGGGGAGAACGTACAAACTTCGTACAGACAGCACCCGTAGTCGGGATGGAACCTGGGTCTCCGACGCTGCATTCGCTGTAAGGCAGCAACTCTACCGCTGCGCCACCGTGACCGCCCTGTGCTTATTGGACAAAATTTGTGTCTCCTCTACTGGAGCACCCAGAGGAAAGCCGGATGGTGTGAAGAAGGGTCACGACCAGAAACGTCACCCGTTCCTTCTCTTCAGAGATGCTGCCTGTCCCGCTGCGTTACTCCAGCTTTCTGTTTCTGTCTTTGGTCACATGGAGGATGAGCCAACTCTGCACAGACTGTGTGAGTGGTCAGGGTTGTAATGGGGTCCCTAGTTGTGTGAGACCGTGGCCTTGCGAGCTGTGCTGCAATGTTACTCCAAATATTTGGAAGTTTATGGCCTGGGTAATTTGCTCCCTTGTTATTTTAGAAACCTTGAATGAACTGCTTGTGTTGACTTCAAACAGAGCTGATCTTTCCTTGTCGACTTTTGCCCTTCCAGAATCTTCCCTTGCTGATATTGTGGCAGTATCTTATTACTTAGTTACTTACTGTAAGAACCAACTATAAGGATTCCCACAGAGATCCAAACATCAACACTTAACAGTTGTCAGCCACTTAATAATATTTTTCTTACCAGAGTTTTAAAAAACAGTTATTGGCGTGGGTCCAAATCAATTTCTGGAGCATCTGAGATGGAGGAAGAGCGTAGGAGTTTTTAAAAGCAGCCATGAGTGTCCTGTAGTGGCTGCTGCTTGTGTTGTATAAAAGGGATGCAAGCACTAGCGGAGTGGCTTATTAGGAGCTGTAGCGTTGGAAGTGGCTGTGTGTTGAGATTCAAGTGCTTTGTTAAGAGCAAGCATTGATCAGTATAGTTTCCACAGATACAACATGAAAACGTGCTTGTCCTTCAGCCCATTGAATCCATGCCGACCATCGATCGCCAGCTCGCGTGCAGGAAGGAACTGCAGATGCTGGTGTAAACCGAAGACGGACACAAGAAGCTGGAGTAACTCAGCGGGTCGCGACGGTCACGGTGACGCAGCGGTAGAGTTGCTGCCTGACAGCGAATGCAGCGCCGGAGACCCGGGTTCCATCCCGACTTCGGGTGCTGTCTGTACGGAGTTTGTACGTTCTCCCCGTGATCTACGTGGGCTTTCTCCGAGATCTTCGGTTTCCTCCCACACTCCAAAGACGTACGTTGGTAGGTTAATTGGCTGGGTAAAAATGTAAAAATTGTCCCTAGTGGGTGTAGGATAATGTTAATAGAAACATAGAAAATAAGTGCAGGAGGAGGCCATTCGGCCCTTCGAGCCAGCACTGCCATTCATTGTGATCATGGCTGATCATCCACAATCAGTAACCCGTGCCTGCCTTCTCCCCATATCCCTTGATTCCACTAGCCCCAACTTAGTTGTGGAGTCATAGTGTGATACAGTGTGGAAATAAACCCATTGGCTCAACTTTCCCACACATTTTCCAGCTCGACTAGTCCCGCGTATTAGAGATACAGCGTGGAAACTCCCCTTCAGCCCACCGAGCCCGCACCGCACAACAATCCCCCCACCCATACACTAACTCCATCCTATCCACCAAGGACAATTTACAGAAACCAATTGACCTACAGAAGCTGCACGTCTTTGGAGTGTGGGAGGAAATTAGAGCACCCGGAGAAAACCCACGCGGTCACAGCGAGAACACACAAGCCATGTGTAGGGATCGCTGGTCTGTTTCCGCCCTGTATCTCTAAATTAAACTAATCTAAAAGACAGGCAGCACCTCTGGACAAGGGTCTCGACCCGAGACGTTACCTACTCCTCTTCTCCACGGACGCTGTCTGACCCGCTGTGCACCGCCAGGTATTTGGGTGTATCTTCGATCACCAATTCACACTGGTTCCATGTGGTCCATTTTGTCATCCACTCCCTACACATTGGGACAGTTTTACAGGCACCAGTTAACTTACTAACTCACATGGAATGTGGCAGTAAACCGGAACACCCGGAGGAAGCTCACAGAGTCATGGGGAGAACGTGCAGACTCCACACTGATAGCACTAGGGTGAGAACCAAAGACAGATCAATCCCGGCTCTCTGACGCTGTGAGGCAGCAGCTTGTGAGGCAGCAGTTCCACCAGCTGTGCCACTCAGTGATCACCTTTCTGAAGTCTGGGCGGTCACGGTGGCGCAGCGGTAGAGTTGCTGCCTTACAGCGAATGGCAGCGCCGGAGACCCGGGTTCGATCCCGACTACGGGCGCTGTCTGTACGGAGTTTGTACGTTCTCCCCGTGACCTGCGTGGGTTTTCTCCGAGATCTCCGTTTTCCTCCCACACTCCAAAGACGTGCAGGTATGTAGGTTAATTGGCTGGGCAAATGTAAAAATTGCCCCTAGTGGGTGTAGGATAGTGTTAATGTGCGGGAATCGCTGGTCGGCGCGGACCCGGTGGGCCGAAGGGCCTGTTTCCGCGCTGTATCTCTAAACTAAACTAAACTTTTAGCTCATGAGACTCCAGAGAGGAGGCTGAGGGGTGGGTAATGACAAGATTACGTATGCTCTACACTTTAACTCCCCCTCCCATTCCCACACTGACCGTTCTGTC
The DNA here is from genome assembly GCF_053455715.1 of Rhinoraja longicauda. Classification (NCBI taxonomy): domain Eukaryota; kingdom Metazoa; phylum Chordata; class Chondrichthyes; order Rajiformes; family Arhynchobatidae; genus Rhinoraja; species Rhinoraja longicauda. Next base: position 76,525,385 of record NC_135959.1, on the reverse strand, counting down.
CTGGGTCTCCTCCACTGTCAGAGTGAGGCCCAGCACAAATTGGAGGAACAGCATCTCATATTTTGCTTGGGCAGCTTACACCTCAGTGGTAGGAATATCGACTTCAAGTAGCCCTTGCTTTCCCTCTCTCTCCATCCCTCCCCCACCCCTAGTTCTCTGACCAGTCTGACTGTCTTCCTGATTACATTTTATCTCTGTTTGCTTTGTTGTCACTTCCCCTAGCTAACAATGATCTATTCTAACTTTTCCTTGAGTTTCGTCCACTTTGATGCCTTGTTTTCACACCTTACCCTTCCATATCTCTGTGTCTCCCTCTCCCCTGACATCAGTCTGAAGAAGGGCCTCAACCTGAAACGTCACCCATCCCGTCTCTCCAGAGATGCTGCCTGTCCCGCTGAGTTACTCCAGCATTTTGTGTCCATCTTCGGGATAAACCAGCGTCTGCAGTTCCTTCCAACATGATAAGGTACAGTCTGCTTTTGAATTTTCCTGAGATTCTTTGGTCTGAGAGTGGTCGTGATGTCTGATAGACAGAAAATGCTGGAGTCACTCAATGAGTCAGGCAGCATCTCTGGTGAAAACTGGAGCACCTGGAGAAAACCCACGCAGCCTCAGGGAGAACGTACAAACTCGGTACAGACAGCACCTGTAGTCAGGATCGAACCCGGGTCTCTGGCGCTGTGAAGTAGCAACTCTACCTGAAGGATTTCTTACAAGCAAATCCTGCTTTCTCTGAATCCATGTAATTCCCTATTGATGAATTGGAGTCTTGGTAGACAACTGACACATGGATTGTAAACTTCTTTCATTATACACATGTCATCAATATGTTTTGAAACATCCAAACAGACCCTGGAGACAGATAAATAAAAGTGCAAGGTGGACATTTAGATGACCGACCTCTACTCGACTCTTCTCCCTCTCTACTCATCAAAGTTGGTGAAGTGGCCCCTTAATCAAAGTAGTAAGTATAACTCCAGCAGGTAAACTGGGGTTACGTTGACTAAATTCTATGACCAAAACACATGTTATCAGGGAACAGGCCCTGGGGGATTTGTTAACTATCCAGGTAACATTTTAATTCAATAATCTACAGTGTGTATAAAGTGTATAAAGAGAGGAATAGATCGGGTAGATGCACAGAATCTCTTGCCCAGATTAGCTGAATCGAGGACCAGAGGGCATATGTTTAAGGTGAAGGGGAAAAGATTTAATAGGAATCTGAGGGCTAACATTGTCACACAAAGTGTGGTGGGTGTATGGAACAAGCTGCCAGAGGAGGTAGTTGAGGCTGGGACTATCCCATCGTTTAAGAAACAGTTGGACAGGTACATGGATAGGACAGGTTTGGAGGGATATGGACCAAGCGCAGGCAGGTGGGACTAGGGTAGCTGGGACATTGCTGGCTGGTGTGGGCGAGTTGGGCTGAAGGGCCTGTTTCCACACTGTATCACTCTATGATTCTATGACTCTCTATGGAGGGAATTGACTTCCTGCTTTGTCCAGAAAATAATAGCTGTGAATCCAGATCTGAGGGAATGGCTGAAATATAAACTTACCCAGATGTGCCCTGGTGCTACCATCTGACGACTAATCTAACACCTCACATTTGGTATGTTACCTAAACAGACAACACACTTTGTTGAATTCTACAATGTTCCAAGCTAAGAGTGACTTTGCCCTTTGAATCCATCTATCCATATGTGTGGCTTCTTGAAATTGTTCGACCCAAAACGTCACCCATTCCTTCTCTCCAGAGATGCTGCCCGTCCCGCTGAGTTACTCCAGCATCAGAATCAGAATCAGAATAACCTTTATTGTCATCCAAAAAAACCCAAGTCTTTTGGACAAGATTTCGTCACCCACAGTCCCACAACCAACACGAAACAAAAAAAAGAAACATCCATCACAGTGAGTCTCCTCCAGTCCCCTCCTCACTGTGATGGAAGGCCAGAATGTCATTTCTCTTCCCCTGCCGTCTTCTCCTGCGGTCAGGCTGTTGAAGTTGCCACGTTCCAGGCCGCGCCGGACGGTGAAAGGTCTGTTTTCGGTGTAAACCAGCATCTGCCGTTCCTTCCTACACAATGCTTCTGGAGTCCTCTGTGTGAAGCCAGGGACATCTATAATCAGGACCCGAAAACAA